>NC_073306.1:6553833-7153833 GCF_027595985.1 Sorex araneus | reverse complement strand
GTAGATCCCACATGTGGCCCCTCTGATACTCAGTAGTCTAGAGATTGCCTCGGCAGTGTCCTGCCGGGGGCTAAGCTTGAGGCTTGGATGTTTTCAGTGTGATGCCAAGTGGAGCTGGTGCTAGATGTGACACACAGTCCCTTTCCACATCTCCAGTGTCCTATCTTCAGTTTCACATCTTCTCGCGATATCCTGCTCCTTTGTCTTTTAGCTGTCTCACACTACCAAAATCTCCCAATTGTCTTAAATCATCTGCTCATTCCCTTCACTTCTTTTGAGTATTTGAAAATGCCAAGTACTATTTCTTTCTAAATGCCCTTCCCCTTTCTGCTTTAAAATACCAAAATGTCCTATTTCTGTGAGTCTTTTGTGTCTTCTGTCTCTGTCTTATGCTGATTGCCATTTAATTTTATTTTCTTTGAATGTTATTTTAACCAATGTGCCTTTATTGTTTCTTTTCTTCTAATTTCAGCATCTTTCCTCCTTGACCATCTGTCAATTTATATAGTTTGAAACTACTGTCTGGGGGCTAAGAGTAGATCTGAGTGGTAGAAAACATGCATTACCTATGTGAGATCCTGTGTTTAATCTCCAGAAATGCATCAACAAAAGTTCCTAGAACTATAGGATGATCTGTCAAATTCTCTCCTCTCATTTCCAACTGATCATAGGCAACTGACATGAATAGCCTCTATTTATTCATCTAAATGCATTTCAAAATTATATTATACAACCTCAAATACTTGCTCTTTCTTTCTTCCTTTCTTCCTTTCTTCCTTTCTTTCTTTCTTCCTTCCTTTCTTTCTTTCTTTCTTTCTTTCTTTCTTTCTTTCTTTCTTTCTTTCTTTCTTTCTTTCTTTCTTTCTTTCTTCTTTCTTTCTTTCTTTCTTTCTTTCTTTCTTTCTTTCTTTCTTTCTTTCTTTCTTTCTTTCTTTCTTTCTTTCTTTCTTTCTTTCTTTCTTTCTTTCTTTCTTTTTCTTCTTAAAAATTGTTTATTAGTGAATTACCATGAGGTACAGTTACAGACTTACAAACTTTCATGCTTGCATTTTAGTCATACAATGGTCAAGTACCCATCCCTCCACCAGTGCCCATTCCCCACCACCAATGGTCCCAGCATCCTTCCCACCACTCTTATCCCGCACCCCCACACACACACCACCCCACCTCTGTGGCAGGGCATTTCCTTTTGCTCTCTCTCTCATTTTGAGTGTTGTGGTTTGCAATAGAGGTATTTAGTAGCCATCATGTTTGGTCTATAGTCTGCTTTCAGCATGCATCTCCCATCCCAAGCGGGCCATCCTAGCACCCTTTACTTGTTGGTCCCTTCTCTATCTGAGCTGCCTTTTCCCCCAGCATATGAGGCCAGCTTATAAGCTGTGGAGTAATCCTCCTGGTACTTATCTCTGCTATTCCTGGGTATTAGTTTCCCAATCTGTTATTTTATATTCCACAAATGAGTGCAATCTTTCTGTGCCTGTGTCCTCTTTCTGACTCATTTCACTTAACATGACACTTTCCATGCTGATCCACATATATGCAAATTTCATGACTTCATCTTTTCTAACAGCTGCATAGTATTCCACTGTGTAGATGTACCAAATTTTCTTTAACCAGTAATCTGTTTTCAGGCACTCAGGTTTTTTTCCAGATTCTGGCTATTGTAAACAGTGCTGCAATGAACATACAAGTGCAGATGTCAATTCTACTGTACTTTTTTTGTGTCTCTGGGATATATTTCCAGGAGTGGTATTGCTAGATCAAATAGGAGCTCAATTTCTAATTTCTTAAGAAGCATCCATACTGTTTTCCAAAAGGGCTGAACCAGTCGGCATTCCCATCAGCAGTAAAGGAGAGTCCCTTTCTCCCCACATCCACATCAGCACCGGTTGCTTTAGTTCTTTTGGATATGGGCCAGTCTCTGTGGTTTGAGATGATATCTGATTGTTATTTTGATCTGCATCTCCCTGATGATTAGTGGATGAAGAGCATTTTTTCATGTGCGTTTTGGCCATTCAGATTTCTTCTTGGAGAAAGTTTCTGTTCATTTCATCCCCCCATTTTCTGATGGGGTTGGATGTTTTCTTCTTGTAGAGTTCAATCAGTGCCTTGGAAATCCTTGATATCAACCACTTATCAGATGTGCTTGGGTGAATATCCTTTCCCATTCTGTAGATCCTCTTTGCATTCAGGTCACCATGACTTCTGAGGTGCAGAAGCTTCTCAGCTTAAGGTAGTTACATTTGTTTATCTCTGTTTCCCTTTGTTTGGTCAGTGGAGTGTCATCTTTAAAGATACCTCTAGCTTCAATGTCGTGCAGGGTTTTGCCAACCTTGTCTTCAATGTACCTGATGGATTCTGGTCTGATGTTGAGGTCTTTAATACATTTTGATCTGACTTTCGTGCATGGTGTTAGATAGAGGTCTGGGCCCATTTTTCTGCATGTAGCTGTCCAGTGTTGCCAGCACCATTTGTTAAAGAGGCTTTCCTTGCTCCACTTCACATTTCTTGCTCCCTTATCAAAGATTAGATGGTCATATATTTGAGGGTGTGTGTAGGGATATTCCACTCTGTTCCATTGGTCTACAGCTCTGCCTTTGATCCAATACCATGCTGTTTTAATTATTACCACTTTGTAGTAGAGTTTGAGGTTGGGGAAGGTGTTGCCTCCCATTTTCTTTTTCCCAATTGTTTTGGCTATTCGTGGGGGTTTGTTATTCCATATTCTTCCTTCCTTCCTTCCTTCCTTCCTTCCCTTCTCTCTTTCTCTCTTCCCTCTTCCTTCCTTCCTTCCTTCCTTCCTTCCCTTCTCTCTTTCTCTCTTCCCTCTTCCTTCCTTCCTTCCTTCCTTCCTTCCTTCCTTTCCTTCCTTCCTTCCTTCCTTCCTTCCCTTCTCTCTTTCTCTCTTCCCCCTTCCTTCCTTCCTTCCTTCCTTCCTTCCTTCCTTCCTTCCTTCCTTCCTTCCTTCCTTCCTTCCTTCCTTCCTTCTTTCCTTCCTTCCTTTCTTTTTTCTTTCTTTCTTTCTTTCTTTCTTCTTTCTTTCTTTCTTTCTTTCTTTCTTTCTTTCTTTCTTTCTTTCTTTCTTTCTTTCTTTCTTTCTTTCTTTCTTTCTTTCTTCTTCCTTCCTTCCTTCCTTCCTTCCTTCCTTCCTTCCTTCCTTCCTTCCTTCCTTCCTTCTTTCCTTCCTTCCTTTCTTCCTTCCCTTCTCTCTTTCTCTCTTCCCTCTTCCTTCCTTCCTTCCTTCCTTCCTTCCTTCCTTCCTTCCTTCCTTCCTTCCTTCCTTCCTTCCTTCCTTCCTTCTTTCCTTCCTTCCTTCCTTTCTCTCTTTTTTCTTTCTTTCTTTATATCTTTAATTAATTTTGAATGCACCACCATTTTCAGTGAAGTAAAGAATTTTTTCATATTTCTTAAGGTCTTCTAATTTAGAATTCAACTCTGCTTTACATTAAACATGAAGAATTTTTGGCAGTTTTAGTATATTTGAATTTCCAGAAATTTATACACTATATAAATGGCCCCTTTTCTCTTTAACATTGCCAAGACTTTTTCACCAGTGCAGAAAATTACATCACTCTTGGCAGCAGAGCTCATAGGGCTTCAGTTCCCAGAAAGATTTCACTGGTAGTTATTGTCACACTGGTACAAACATCTAAAGAAATGTTAACCATTCATTCATTCATTCACCCAAATGATCATATCTTTATTAAGGTTCATTAACCATCCCAATATAATTAAGGAGTACTCTGAAGTACATATTGTGAGAATTAATTTTTTTGACTCGTCACATTTAATATAATATACTTAGTTAGAAGCTTCTAGAATTTTTATTTCAATATTAACAAGAATGAGTTACAAGTCACATATTGGAATTGGGGTTTAATATCTTGTAAACTGTGAACTTGGAGTCCTTTCTAAGCTATTAACTCATCTACCAGCAAAAAGTACTTATTTAGTTCTATAAGTTTTAGTTTCTTGAGTCTTCTGTAAGATTTTACACATTAATACCACCTATGCCACAATTTTCATGATGTTTATCTGTGTATCTAGTTGTTAAATAATCTTCATTCCTTGAATAGAGAAGTTATATAATACAATTTAAAAAAATGATCTCAGAGTCAGACTTAAGTTAGATTCATTTTTTACCATTTTACGTATTAATTGTAGCATATAATATGTATTATATATAATTTAGATGAATCACCATGAGAAGCAGAATTACAAAGTTATTAATGATTGTCTCACTTATATAATGTTCCACACCCATCCCTTCACCAGTATACTTTTCCTTCTCTCTGTTTCTGTGTGTGTGTGTGTGTGTGTGTGTGTATTGCTCTCATCCTCTCTCTTTCCTTTTGGGCATCGTGGTTTGCAATACAGGTACTGAAAGTTTATCATGTTTGTCCATCTACCTACTTTCAGCACTCAGTTCTTGTCCAGAGGTTTCACTTACATCTTGAGCCAATAGCTTAAATTTTGGGCAGGTTAATTTCTTAGTGAGCCTGGTCTTGAAGTAATGGTGTCTACCTGGAGGCATGGCAGCTCCAACATGTAGCTTATATTTTATAATTATAAAAGTACCAATACCTGATATATAGTAATAACAATATTGTTAGACATAAATAGAGCAATATACAGTATGCAGAATACATACATAAAAATAAATACTTGATGTTGGTTTTTCTTATTTAAAAAGAAGTCTAGAATTTCTTTTTGAAAAGGAAATTTAATAAAACATTTTTCTTTCTAAATTTTTCTTTAAAAAATACTTCTAGTGTGTAGATGTGCAAATATATAGTGGCAACCATACCTAGATTATAAAAGTCATCTCGATTGCAATATTAAATATTGTTTTAAGGCCATGTGACATGATGTTAGGCTTAGAGAACATGCATTATAATTGCAATGTGTCTTTTGTTGTTGGCAGTAAAGTTTCAAGATGTGTATGTGCCCTCAGAACAAGTAATTGAGATCTCTTTTAGTAACGAATATTATATCACCCCAGGAGATAAATCTTCATTACTTCTTCAATAATACTGCAGGCACACTTGATGCTAGGTAGGAGCAAAATTTTCTTCTTCCATCTAAGCTGCCATTTCTACTAAATGTCAAAGACTTACTTATTTTCAGTATAAATATTTTATGAACCGTGTTTCCATTCAATTTCTCTTCACCTGAAATAGGAATGTAAAGAACCGATCATAAAGTGGAACTTTTCTGATTCTTTATGAGTGAAAATTTCCTGAAAATTAATGTGAGACCTACATTAACAACAGTAAAAGGAAAGCCCTTATGAAAGTCATATAAAGAAAGATGAAATATGAGTCATTTAAAAAATGTATTATTAAATATTTAAAGTCTATATCTGATGATTGCTTACTTTCCCTTACTTTGGACTCTATTTTCTTACTTTTAAATTTTAGTCATTGTGATTTTGAATATTGTTAATAACTGGGCTGCATGCATGTAAAGTTACATCACCACCCACCTAAAGATGATAGGTTCTCCTGTTAGTAACCTAAAGATTCATCATGCTAAAGTCAGTTCTGTTGACCTGTTCTCAGACTCTTGTTTCTGGCCATTTGTTATTCCCTTATTGCATTTCTTTACATAAGAAAGATCATTCAGATTCTGTATCTTTCCATCTCCTGGGTGACTTTGCTCAGCATGATACTCTCCAGATCCATCCACATAGCAACACATTTTATGATTTCATCTTTTTTAACAGCTGAGTAGTATTTCATTGTGTACATATGTGACTGTTTCTTTACCCTGTCATCTCTCCTTTTTTTTTTCTTTTTGGGTCACACCCGGTGATGTTAAAAGCTTCCTCTGCACTCAGGAATCATTCCTAGAAGCTCAGGGGACCATATGGGATGCCTGGGACAGAACCCGGATTGTCCACACGCAAGGCAAACATCCTCCCTGCTGTACTATCACTCCGGACCCCTATCATCTGTTCTTAAACACTTGTATTGTTTTCAGATTTTCACTACTGTGAATAGTGCTGCAGTGAACACAGGAGTGCAAATTTCTTTTCTGAATAGTCTTTGGGCCCTTGGAGTAGATGCCAAGTAGAAATCATATAGAAGCTCAATACTTAGTTTTCTGAGGTGTCCATATTGTTTTTACTTTAAACATCCTGTATTTAAAAATAAGCTTTCAGAAGGTGAAAATAAAATTGCTTCTCTAGCCAGTTTTCTTAGATGCCATTCATAAATGTTCATGTCTTAGTTCATTTTCAATTCATGTTATGACAATTCCCAGAATGATTATTCATTTTTATGAGTTAGCTCATTTATGTTAGGGTTCTTTCCAAAAAAAAGTTTAGAAACAGCAATGGAAAAATATGCAATGGTCTTGTTGGGACATTAAGAATTATGGGAAAATTTGTCTTGCCTGATCTTAAGAAACCTGAAAATGTTTGCAGAAAATAAAGAGAAAACCTAGATTATTCTAGTCATCACAGTAAGTGTGGGTAGTTTAAAAATTTTAGAAAGAGAGGAATAATATTGTTCTAAAGAAGCTGATTTTGCACATAATTCTGGAAAATGTAAATAAAAACGTTAGACAGATATAAGAGCAAGAGAATGTGGAAGGACGAGATAGTCATGTAGTGATAAGATGGATCTAATAAAATCAAACTATATTTCAGAATAAAAGTTAAAACTAAGAAGACAGATTTAATGAAGAATGAATATGTACAGTTATAGGCATTTGGTTGGTATAACTGTCAGAAAAAATAAAGCAGCATGGAAATATCAAATTTTAGAATCTTTGCTGACATCTTTGGTAAAATTATCAAATTTAAAGAACTTAAAGATTCTACACAGCTTTGTGTTTGAAACACTTATTTAGTAACATATGACTCTGTTGTCATATGCCCAGCAATTAAGTCATGTTTTCTTCTATTTTAATAACAAAAGATAATCAAATTTTAAATCATTTGCATTTTTTAATTGGCTGCTATTTTAGAAGCTGGGATGGCATACTTTGGATCTACTGTTCCCCCTGACTCTGGAAATTAATCTAAATGCCAAGGTTTGGGTAAGTCAAAGATAAATAAACAATCATGGAATTTCTGCTTTCCTTCGTGACAGGAAGTTACAGCATAATTAGGCTGAAATTGCTTTACTACTGTAAAGAACTCTCACACTTTAAGGTACGAGAGAAAAGAATGTGTATGAGGCATGAGAAAATAGATAGTGAAGGACCAAATTCTGGGAGGAAGTAAAGGAAGTGATACACAAGATAGAGGGACCCCTTTTTCAGTCCTTTTTGCCCGGAACCACTGATCATGGGCAGCAAAGGGAGTTTGCAGGTAGAACATAGCCCATGGCAGAAATGGGACTGCAAGGCTGCTGAATCTTTGGTAATTAGATAAAAGAAACCTCAGCAGGCACAAAAGTGTGCTGTGTAATTTATTGTCAGGAAGCGCACAGCATCCTACAGGGAAATATTCTGGTGCCTCTTGGAAAGTGTTGTGGACTTGAGAATTAAATGTTATACATAATTCATGCAGATATGAGAGACTGTGGTTTCAGACTGTAAGTAAAGTCCTAGTAGGCTGTGTACCTAGGAAGAAATAACAGTGAAATGACCACACTAAAGGAATGGCCAAGATGTTAGACAAAAATACCAAACTGACATAGAGCTTATTCAGCAAAGAAAAATAAATCTATTCTACCTCTATGAGCTCAAAATTATCTTCCAGTAATTGAATTTATTTCAGGACCAAACTCCCTAACAATGAAAGGACACCAGCATCTAGTTTCACAACAACATGCCAGCCATGGGAATTCTTTGGCTAGGGAAAATATTCTTAAGGTAAGAGTGGAAGACATTTTCAGCTAATTAGAAGTCTAGGGATGTCGTCCTCAGCAAATGAACACTTCAAGAAATGCTGAAAGACATTTTCTTAGGCTTCAACGAAATGAAGACTTGAGTCTGTGATGAGAGTATTAATTTGGCAGGACTGCTGTCACAAAATACCATGCATTGGTGTGATTGGCTGCGTGTGCTAAACAACATGCAGTATTACCTCATTTTTCTAAAAACTAGAAACCCAAATCAAGGTGTCAGCTCACGAGTTTCTTCTAGAGGCTTTAAAGGGTATCTATTTCATGTTTCTAATATGGCCATATGAACAAATAATACCTCGCAAGTTCAAAAGAAAATGACAGCTATTTTGAGTTCATCCGAATCAACTCTTACCCAGGGCCAATTTTCATAGGAGCTGATGGCAAGAGTAAGCAGCAGTTTAATTCTGAGAGGTTTTGAGCACAGCTGAACTGCACAGTTCATGATAACGTGGTCACTGGTCTCCAATTCCAGCCTCATCAGAGGCACCTGCATTTCAACATTTTTCTCACAGTACCAGCCAAAATGCGTTCTTTTTTTAACACTGAGATTTATATTCTGTCCCAGAAAACACAGAGAATATGTTTAACTGATTCTTGGTAGATGAGGTTAGCTAACTTTCAATTTACCCCTTAAGTTCATAGATGCCATCTACATAAGAGACAGAGCAAGGATAAGGAAAACAGTGCAAGGAAAAAGACATGGAGGAAAACTGGTTAGTAAGAACTTGGCAAAGAAAACAATGAATGTTCTCTTATTTTCTACTTAGCAAGGGACTGTTGTAAATATTAACTCAGATTCTTATTCCGTTTTTCATCGATTTGCTCAAGCGGGCACCAGTAACATCTCCATTGTGAGACACTGACAGATTCTTATTGGCTGGACTAAATTTAGGAAACATTTTTTAAAGTCTTCAACTTGCTAATGTGGGTTACAAACCTTCAAAGGTGGAATGAACGTTGATGCTTCCCATTCTTCTCAATCACTATCATTCTATATGACCAGAGGAGCACATGGTGCAGCACAGAAAGTATTGCACAGAGAAGTTGTGAGAGCTTTAGTAGTGTGGTTTCTATGTCAGTTTTAACTTGTATTCTCAGAATAAATTGTAGTCCCTGACATTTCCAACCTGCTGCCCCTTGTACTATTTTTCTGTTGCCTGGAATTGCACTAGTGGCTGGTCACTGTCCATTCCACTGTCTGGAACAGCTGGATCCCCTTTCCTGAATATTTCTGGACATCCAGAGGTACACTGCCTCTAATGTGGCCGTGTGATAGCTCCCTTCCCAACACCCCAGAGTCCACACTTGTGCCCACTATGGTAACCCTCAGTATCTTGTGTCGTACCGGCAGCCCCCAAGGAACTCATTCTTACCTCACTCCACCTATCCTATAAAAAACTCTCACAAAAGTGTGCCGGTAGTAAGGAAACATAGAACCCTAAATTATAGTCAGAAAGATAGGTCCAGTTGGGAAGAGCAAAGGCCATATGATTCCTTCAAAGAGGTGCCTGTAAAGGTGGGGCAGGGAACTACAAAATTCACCCCCAAACTACAACAACATTGGGGAAGAAGCACAGAAGGCCAGCAAGCCTAAAGAGCAACTCAGTCAGAACTAACCAGCTCCAGAACCTCTCAAACATTGATTTTAGAGACAACATGATGAAGATATTAAATGAACTCAAGGAAAAATATGATACAGGTATAAGAAAGTACAGTAACAGTCATGAGAAAACTATAGTCAGAATGACAGAACTCAAGAATTTGGTAGGTGAAATCAAAAAGCTCACTGGAAGTGTTTGGCAGTAGGTTAACAATAGCTCAGGACAAAATCAGTGAGCTCAGAAATAAAATGCAAGAAGTTGACCAAAGATGTTGCAGCTGGGAATTTTCCAGAGCTGAGGATTAAAAGCACCCAGACTTTACACAGGCGGGGGGGGGGGGCTAGGAGGGGGCTAGGGATGTGGGGGGGTTGGGGTGTGAGGGGGCGGGGTGGAGCTATACTGGGATTCTTGGTGGTGGAATATGAGCACTGGTGAAGGGATGGGTATTCGAGCATTGTATAACTGAGATTTAAACCTGAAAACTTTGTAACTGTCCACATGGTGACTCAATAAAAAATTTAAAAAAAAAGAAAAAATAAAACATGTTTTTAATGAGAAGAAAAAAAAATAAAATAAAAGCACCCAGACTTACGAGTCCTGAAGGGTTCCAGCCAAAAGCGACTCAGATAAAAAAAAAATCCAAGGTAAGTAATAATAATTATTATAGAATATAAATATGATACAGAATGCTGAAAACAGCAATATAAAAGAAGAAAATAAAGTATAGAGCAGCATCCTTAATATTCACACATTTATCTACTGAGATTCCACTGCAGAAGGGGTAGTAAAAACTTAAGTAATGAAGATCAGGGTTGGAGCAATAGCACAGCGGATGGGGCATTTGCCTTGCACGCAGCCGACCTGGGTTCAATTCCCAGCATTCCATATGGTCCCCCGAGCACTGCCAGGAGTAATTCCTGAGTGCACGACTGCATGAGTCAGGAGTAACCTCTGTGTGTTGCCAGGTGTGACCCCCCCAAAAAAAGAAGCAAAAAAAAAGAAATGAAGATCTCCCAAAAAATGCTCTACCTGGCTAGATTATTATTCAGATTTGAAGGAATAATACAAAGCACTATTATAAGAAACATCTCAGGAATTTCATAATCTTGAAACGATATTGCAAGAATAATTTAAGAGTCTTCTTTAAAAGGTAGAACAAACTCCACAAACTTGCAAAACTTCAATAAAATGATGGCAATTAAATCCTTTATATCAATCATTTCATTCAATGACTTGAACTAGGCAACCAAGAGCCAGTGTTGAAGGATGGATTAAAAAAAAGATCCAGATTTCTGCTGTTTACAAAACACATGTTTGAATATTTAGGGAAAACAAAGACTGAAAAACAGCCTTACAAAATTTATTTTTTCTATCAAAAGCTTCAAATTTGAAAAGACAGTAAGGGACAGAGATGATCAATTTTTTAGCACGGTAGCACTGTCGTCCCATTGTTCATTGATTTGCTCAAGCGGGCGTAAGTAATGTCTCCATTGTGAGACTTGTTACTGTTTTATGGTATATCGAATACACCATGGGTAGCTTGCCGGGTTCTCTGGGAGGGACGGAAGAATTATCAAGAATATATGCATCATGTGGCTCAGCCCTTCACACTCACTGTTACTATTGCCCCACAGCTGGAAGCCTGCTTCATGAGCAGAGGGGAGAAGGCAGATGGAATAGAGAGGGGATCACTAAGAAAATGATGGCTGGAGGAATCAGTCGAGATGGGAGATGTGTGCCGAAAGTAGATAATGGACCCAACATGATGACCTCTCAGTGTCTGTGTTGTAAACTATAATGCCCAAAAGTAGAGAGAGAGTATGAGGAATATTGTCTGCCATAGAGGCAGGAGGAGGGTGGGAAAGCAGGGATATTGGTGGTGGGGAATGTGCACAGGTGGAGGGATGGTGTTTGATCATTGTGAGATTGTAACCCAAACATGAAAGCTTGTAACTATCTCACAATGATTCAATAAAATTTTTTTAAAAAAGAATATATACCTCACTAATAACTCAAACTCCTAACCATTTATGCAACTAATGCTATGTCATCCAAATATTGAAAACAACTGCTAACAGACCTAAAGAAAGATACTGATAGCAGCACAATAGTAGTTGAAGACTTCAGCGTTGTGCTATCACCTCTGGAGAGAAAGTAGGCAAAAATTTCAACAAGAAAATTTTGACCTTAAAGGAAGAAATGGAAGAGATGGCTTTGCAGACATAGATAAAGGTCTCTTGACCCGAAAAAGGTGAAGAACACATAGTTGAAGATAGAAGCTCTCCAGAGATCTCTCCAGACCACATACCAATTTCAGTGGGGCACATCAGATGGAGCAGGAGTGCCCTCTCTGCCCTCTCCAGATGAAACCCCAATGGCCACGAGCTTCCAGAAGCAAAACCCAGGTACACAGTTTCAAGGACTAAGACTCCAGCGCACATGACAGCAGTTCAGGTGGGACGTCCCTTCCCATCTCCCTGCCGGCTTGGGGTCCTGGCTGTCATGTCCACGATCTGCCTCCAGCCACTATCTCAGCACATCAATGGCCTGGATCCTGATGTCTCTGGACCCCAACCACTTACAATTTTAGAATTCCAGAAGCACGTGGAATTTTAGAATTCTAGAGGCCATGACCTCTCATGATATTCATAATGAGCAATAGAAAATAAATTTTCTAGCATCTGACCCTGGCAGATAAGCTTGAATGATGGTGGGAAAATTTGAAATAATGGTGGCGGAAAGGTGTAATGGCGGTGGGCTTGGTGTTGAAATATTGAATGTAATCAATTAATGTGAACAATCTTATAAAAATAAAATTTTTAAAAAAGGACACAAGTTTCCAAGATAGATTACATGCAGGATCTCAAAACTTACTCCATAAAACAAGAAATTAGAAATCATATCAGCTGTTCTTTCAGAACACAATGCTTTGAAAATGGAAATAAATCTTGAGAAAAAATGGGGGAAAACTCAATACTTACAAAGCAAACAACTCATTACTGAGCAACCAATGAGTCAAAGAGGCAATCAGAGAAGAAATAAAAAAAATTCCTAGACACAATGAAAATGAAGACCTAAGTTAACAGAATGGATGGAACACAGAAAAAGCGTGCTAAGGGGAAAGTTTATAGCAATGCAAGTGTTCATTAGGAAGCACAAATGGGCCCAGATAAATAACTTAATGGAATATTTTAGGCAGTTAGAAAACAATCAATAATGGGAAGCCAAAACAAGCATAAGGAAAGAAATAATAAACTTAGAGCAGAAATCAATGAAATGGAAATTAATTTAAAAAAGAGAGATCTACAAAAATAAGAGCTGGCTTTTGCTTAAAATAAGAATTATTAACAAACCATAAGTACAATTCACAAAGAAAGAAAAAGAGAAAACCTGGGCTAGAGTGATAGTACAGCAGGTAATGGCATTTGTCTTGCTCATAGCCAACCAGGGTTTAATGTCCTGCATCCCACATGGTCCCCTGAGCACAGCTAGGAGTAACTCCTGAGTAACACAGGAGGTGGCTCAAAACAAAACAGAGAGAGAGCAAGAGAGAGAGAGAGAGAGAGAGAGAGAGAGAGAGAGCAAGAGAGAGAGAGAAAGAGAGGGAGAGAGGGAGAGAGAGAGAACCATATAATACTACACTTAAAAAAATCTTAGGCTACAGAAAATATCCTGGAATCAACAGACTTATACAACAGAGTGGCAGGCTACAAAATCAAAGTGCATAAACCTGTGGCTTTTCTTTATGCAACTAATGAAATAGAAGAGAGAAAGAAATTAAAAGTCACATTTACAAGCGTGCCCCAGAAAATGCAGTGCCTGGGAATCAGCTTAAGGAGGATAGAGAATTTACACAAAGAAAACTATAAATGACTACAAAAAGAAATAAAACAGGACACAAGGTAATGGAAATACATAATCTATTAATGTTTGAAAGGATTAATATTATCAAAATGGACATCTTTCCCAAAGTGTTACATAGATTTAGTGCAGTCTCTGTTAAAGTACCATGATATTATTTAAAATACATATATAAAATGCTATTGAAATTTAAGTGGAATAATAAACCTGCACAAATATCTAAACTTTCCTAGAAATAAGAAAAGAAGATGGGGTGAGGTTGCTTCTCTTTGCCAAATTTCAAAATGTATTAAAAAGTTGTAGTAATCAAAATAGTGTGATACTGGGGCTAGAGCAATAGCACAGCGGGTAGGGCGTTTGCTTTGCATGTGGCCCTGTATAAAAATAAAAAGAAAAGGCGCGGGCGAAGAAAGGGATGCCTCACCGCACCGAGCCAGGCACAGGGCCTAGGGCAGCAGCTGTCTCTCCCGCCACCCGAGTTTGGTAGCCTCCAGCCACTTCCCCCACCCCGGGGAGGTTGATGGCGAAGATGTGGCAGGCGAAGGAAGGAACGGAGCCAAGATGGTTGGTCTCACTTGCAGTTTATTCCAGTCTTCCCTCTATACACTCTCCATCCTCTCTACACCTTTCCGCCCCTATACACTTTCCACCTCTATACACTTTCCTGCCTCTATACACTTTTCCACCCCCCTATACACTTCTCTCCGAACCCCTTTTATTGATCATGGCCCTTCCAAAGGGCACAATACATTGACATCACCAAAGGCACCAACAGATCTTACAGGAAGAACGTTGAGGCAACATAATTCTCTTGTATCTGCAGGCCGTTAATCTAGGCCCCTCGGAAAGAAGATACAAAATCAAAACTGAAGCTTTCTTTGGGCTGAAAGCACTCGGATTTACATCCCAAAGACCAGGCTGGGCCAGAGCCTGGAATCTACAATGTCAAGTCAAGCCTGGCTAGCACCTTAGATCTGCGGGTCAAAGATCAGCTAGGTTTCTGTGACAAAAGGTTTCTGTGACAAAACTCCAGAAGGCAGCTGGAAAAGGGGAAATATTCCAACATGGCCTGAGCCGGGTTCGGTTCCCAGCATCTCATATGGTCCTCTGAGCACTCACCTGGGTCCATGAGCCAGTAGTATACCCCTGTGCATCACCAGGTGTGACCCCCAAAAACTGCAAAGAAAAAAGAAAAAAACTGTGATACTGGAATAATGATAGATTCTCACACAAATGGAGCATAATGAGAATTCAGAAATAGATTCTTAGGTATAGGAACAATTATCACAATCACGAAATCCCGTTAATCATCGATTTCTCGAGCGGGCTCAGTAACCTCTCCATTCATCCTTTCCCTGAGATCTTAGAAGATCTTAGAAGTCTCTCAACTCGGCCCTCCCAATGATGTCGCACTGGAGACTCTTTCAGGGTCAGGGGAATGAGATCCAGCTTGTGACTGGATTTAGCATATGAATACACCATGGGAAGCTTGCAAGGCTGTCCCATGTGGGCAGGAAACTCTCAGAAGCTTGCCAGTTCCCCCCCCCCCCCCCCGAGGGAGAAGTAGGCTACAGGATATCGCAAAGTGGCCGCCTGCTTCTGGGAGCTTGCTTTTAAGCCTCTGGATGTTGGCTGTTGATATAAACAATTAATCTTCAAAAAATGAGCAAAAATATATAAAATGGAACAAGGAAAGTCTCTTATAAAATGGTTTAGGAAAACAAGTCAATTGCATGCAATAAAAAAAGCAAAAACTCAGACCCCTTTCAAACACCATGTACAGAGTCAAACCAAAACGGATTAAAAACCTTGATATCAGACCTGAATCCATAAATAATACTGAGGAAAACATAACTAAAACACTTTATTCCATAGAATATAGAGATAATTTTAATGGATCAATGTCAGTTGGTATGGAATGGAAGCAAAGATGAACAGATGGGTCTACATCAAATTTGGGAAGTTTGGGGCCGGAGCGATAGCACAGCGGGTAGGGCGTTTGCCTTGCACGCGGCCGACCCGGGTTCGATCCCCGGCATCCCATATGGTCCCCCAAGCACCGCCAGGAGTAATTCCTGAGTGCAGAGCCAGGATTAACCCCTGAGCATCGCTGGGTGTGACCCAAAAAGCAAAAAAAAAAAAAAAAAAAAAAAAAAAAAAAAAATTTGGGAAGTTTCTGCAACACAAAAGAAGCAATGACTAGGATAATAGACACTCCAAAGGTTGGTAGTATTTGCTTACCACTCATCTGCTATAAGGTTAATTTCCATGATACATAAAACAATGGTAGAACTTTACAAGGGGAAAATAAACCTTCAAAAATGGTAGAACTTTACAAGGGGAAAATAAACCTTCAAAAATTGGGGGAAGATATGAATGGAAATGTCCTCTATAAAAACATACTGATGGCCAAAATGCATATGAAAAATTCTCTTTATTTTTTATCACTAAGGAGATGCAAATCAAAACAAGTATATATTTCACACGAATGAGACTGGTACACATCAAAGACAATCAGAGTGACCAGCGTTCATATGAATGTAGGGGGAAAAGGGATCTCTCTGCTACGGCAAATGTTCAACTCTTTTGGAAACAGTTTGGAAGCTTTTTTTAAAAAACTAGGTGTTGAGTTCTGTATGATCTAGCAATATTACTTCTGAACATCTACACAAAGGCCCCCAAAACACTATTTTAAAAAGACATATGCACTCTCTGTTCATTGCAGCACTACCCCAGCCAAAATCTGGAAACAATCCAATTTCTCCAAGAACAGATGACTGGATAAGAAATTGTGATACATAAACACAGTGGACTACTATGTGACTACTGGAAGATACTATATCATGCATTTTGCCACTGCATGGATGATACCGTGCTGAGGGAAGTCATCCAGAAGGAAAGACAGAGACTGAACGATCTCTCTCATCTATAAGATATAAGGAAAAAAATAATAGATGCCTCAAAGTAACATACAAGAACTGGTCTTTGAAATGGATCTCACCATGATTTTACTTATCAAGACTTGGGGTGGAAAGTAGAGAATGTGAGGTAGAGGGTTCCTGGGGACAATGGTGCAGGAAAATGGTTACACGGGTAAAGGCATTTAGTGCATGAAACCCTACCATTGATGGTCTGATAATATCCTAAAGCATGGTGACTAAAAAGTTTTATTTTGCGGACAAAATATTTTTTTAAAAAACCTGATGTTTTCTTATTCCCCCCCGATTTTTTTTTAAAAAAATAAATAACCTGTCTAATTATTTTTCCACTCTTTTCTTGCTTTACACATGAAAAAGTGTTGCTCAGAGAATATAAGAAATTTGCCTATGACAGAGATGGGATTTAATTCTTACTTCTAATTTTCTGCTGTTTGAACTCAAGCAATCAGGCTGCATGCTGGCAATAGACAATGGGCCTCACAGTGCAGATATGGAAGCAAATTCGTCATTGGCAAGTATATGCTCTGATGAGCTACTACTCCCCAACAGGGAGATTTGGGGGAAATTATGCATCTTTCTGGGCTTTATATACTTCCTTTACAACAAAACAGAGGAGCATTTAGATTCATAATTTCTGAAATGCCGACAGCACTAAAATTCTCTAACTTGATCTGAGTTTGAGCCAGTGACAGCATGTTTTTCTAGAGTGAAAAAGATGAATCAGCTCCAGGTATCTGGGGAGTAACCTGCCATTGCAGTTACTACCCACTGACAGACTCTCCCTCCTGACCACTGTTACCAGTCATATTGTTTTATTAATATTGCTTTCTTTTCAACCTGTTCATTAATAAATTTATCCATAATAATAACTGGTTTCCTTAGAAGGACTCTCATTCTTAGAACTGCTCCATCATTTCTTTTCTCAGCTTTGCTTACTCTGAGTTGGAAAGTGAAGGGAGATTTGTCTGATTGCATAAGGTGACTAAGACAAAGGACTTGCATCAGGAACCCCCAATTATTAATTAGTAGGCTGTAGGTTTGCTCTGAATTCCAACCTTACATTCCATTCCCAGGATACTCTCTCTTAATTCATATTTTAAGTTAAATTTTTCCTAACATGTGAATCTGGCCCAGATTTATTTTCTCATCTTCATTTCCTTCAATGATTATGATCTCTATATATCTGAAGCCAAAGCATGCTATTTTACTTCCAGCCCTGGGGCTTCTTTCTTTAAAACAGAGATGATTAACACATTTCTTTTTGCTTGTAAACTCAAACTTCAAATCCCCTATTATGAAAATGCCCCAAACCTCAACTCATAGATCACAGCATAATTCCTTTAAACTATACTGGAGATTTAAGTGTAGTTTTTGTATAAATTATTCCACCTCTTTACAGCAGAGTGAAAGCTAAGAAAGTATTTTAGGTTGGAGACTTGTCAGTTACTTAAAGGCAAAGGCTGTTTAAAAGAGAATTTTACTACCAAATATTGAATAGATTATTTACACATTATGTTAATAGTTGACATCTCTTAAGTAGCTAAGGTCATATTTTAAATCCTTTTCTGTTTTTATATATGTAGGTGAATCATTTTTTTTCATTTATTCTTTAATAAAATATTCTCTGAGCACCTACTTTTGCAACACCTTGTTCTAGGATCTTGTTGATTTAAATATATGCAATACAAAAATGAATGAGAATAGACAAAATCCTTAGTGTCAAAGATTTCATAGTCTAATGAGAATAAGACAACATTTACATTTGGTTTCATATTGTTGGAGTCCAAGTGAAAATAACTCTAATGGATGTAGACAGATGCCATGGCAACAAAATGAGGTAGCTTCTGAAAGTCAGGGACAATTTAGAGAAGAAGTGCTTAAGTTGAGTTCTAAGATGTCTGGCAATCCTTAAAGTCAGGAAGTGAGAGAGGAGGTGATCATTTCAGGCATAAGTTTTAACATATGGAAAGTATATTACTTAATGGGAAATGAAAAGTCTATTCTGTCTAGATTACTGATCGTGTAAGAAAATAGCATTTGTTAAATGGCATAAAGGAAGTAAATCATGAAGGGTATTGAATGCTAATTTAGGAAATTTGGATTGTTTTTATATATTTTGGAAATGTCTTTAGTGACTAAAGAAAATTAGCTTAGCTAGAAACACATAGAAAGCTTTTTGAAAGTGGAGGCAATGAACCATGCTCCAAATTGGGGTGATATCCAAATAAGATAAGGAGATGGTAAGAAATGACAATTTTTAGAACTGGAATCTATAGTACTAATGTATTAAAATAATAAATAGGTATTTGTATCATTGCAGATAAAATGGTTATTTTGAAAAGTAGACTTCAAAAGAACAGAAGCTCTCTTTTATAAATGGTATTAAATATCCAAGCAGGAGTTTAAACAAAAGGTTGAACATACAAATCTAAAGTTTCAGGAAAATTTATTGCCTAAATTTGTAATTTTAATCTAATTTGCATATGGAAGACTAATGAGATTGTCTCAAAAATTATAGGATTGTCTTCTAATACTTTAGCTAGAGCTATATGAGAGATGGCTCTTTGAAGAAAATAATTGATTTAGAGAGGATTAGTCCTTTCCTCTTCCCTTCTTTTCTAATTATAATCTAAAGATGAATCAACAGGTTGAACAAGATAATTTCCCTGTACCTCTAAAGTTGGAAAATGCTAGATCTCAAAAGCATTTGCAAAGCATATGAAATGCTAGTTACCTTTGCATTCTCCTTTTATTCCTCTATCTATTCTTTTACCACTTTTACCCCAAGTGGTAAAAGAAGAATTTATTCCTTCAGGATCAGAACTAGCACCTGTCTCTTTTCTTGGGCGTGTCTGCTTTCTCCGTTTTCCAGTACGCTCATTATTCCCCAGTGATTCGGAGATTAAGAACCTTTCTTGGAAAACTTCAGATCTGTCATTTCTGTTTGTAGTTTCCTCATTTCTGCTCTTATATCTCCTGTGCTTTATTGGTGGTCCATCCCATTGTTTCTTTCTAAATTCCTTATCAAAGAGGTTATATAACTCATTATTATTCAGTCTTCCAGGCTAGCATCTTCATTACTAAGCCTGGTGGGGTTCTGCGTTGTTTTATCATTATACCTTTTCAGTTTGAAGTTGTGTGTTGTTTTAGGGTTAGGTGCCTACAATCAGGATATCTTTGTATATTTATGGTGAATTATGGGGAACCAAAGAGGAATACTGACCTGGGGGGCAAAATGGCGATTTTGGGTTTAAAGCAGATCCCTCCACACCAGTGAGCTTCCTCAGTTTCCTGGGATTGAGCTGGGCACCCTGGAAAACTTCAAGACTGTCAGCTTAGAAGGTCTCTGTTAAAAGCATTAATTTTATAGATTTAAATAAATTAGCCTAATGAAGAACCCCGAGATAGAAATGGAACTTCATAAAGCTACATATAGATATTATATTACTTACATAATGTATTTGTAGCTGTGAATTTTCATTTTTGGAGCTAATGGTTTTGTCGGTTTTTAAATACCTTTTTTTGAATCACTGAGTTATATGTTACAAAGTTGTTCATGATTTTGTTTCAGTCATACTATGTTCCAACACGCATTTCTTCACCAGTGTACATTTCCCACCACCAAATGTCCCCAGTTTTCTTTTCACCCACCCTCTTGCTCTTGACACCAATGTGAACAGAATTGTTACCTTCCATTCTTTCCTATTTTTGCTAGACTGAAAAATTTCTAAAAACATAAGTATGGGTTAGGAGAACATTCTATAATTAATCATACATTAATTACCAGCCTTAAGATAGCTGTTTAATCTAGCTCAGACCCTGCTCACATCCTTCATCTAATCAAGTTAACTGATGGAGAAGAGTTATTTCTGATTAACTACCTTATGAAGAGGCATGATTCACCCCATGCCGAAAACTCTTCTGGGGAGGCGGTGGAGACCGAGGGACTCATCACACATTACAGCAACAGGGCCAGAAACACAATATATGTTTCCCTTCAATTGACTCAGAACGTGCTCCTCTGAAACTGTGACTTCTCTGACTGTCAGCAAGAATATTCTTTATTGTTTTTTGTTTGTTCAATTATCTTTTGTTTTGTGCCCCCCCGCCACACACACACACACACACACACACACACACACACACACACACACACACCCCAATGCTCAAGGGTTACTCTTGGCTCTGCACTCAGGAATCACTCTGAGAAGTACTCCAGACACCATTTGTGCCACTGGGCATTGAACTCATCTTACCACATGCAAGACAAGTGCCCTACCCATTGTACTATCTTTCTGGCCCCAAATTTCTTTGTCTGGACTTCTTTTATTTCATAGCTAAATCAAATGCTAACTACATGTTCTAATCTACTTATTAAAAATTTTTAAACTACATGCCATATAAATGAAGTGTGCTCATTTGAGTAATTTGCAGTGAATAAAGCTTGCTCATATGTAAAACAAATTTACACCGACTATAAGATATTCATCTAGTTAAACCTTTCCATGTATATACTAATGGAGAATAATAAAAATCTCGGCAATTCTGTGCTTAGTGTTAATGTGATTTGATAGTGAAGCTGATGTTCAGAGAATGTATGGGATTTGTTAAATATCATGGAAATAAGTGACAAGGCAGAAATCTCCACAGGGGCTCATAGACAGAAAATGAAACTTCAAGATGTTAATCAAGACAAACACAATCATAAAAGAACTCCTAAGTGAAACTTCATAAATAATTGATAGATTTCATCATAGTCAATGAAGTCTTCAGCATCTTCATAATCTTTTAAGACCTCTGTGACCATTTTTTTTTCTCTTCCAGTATTCCTCAGCACACAGGTAAAATGTGCAAAATGAAGACATGGGCTTTCTTGAACCATTTCGCTCCAGGCCCAGAACCTTCACTTATTTTTTTGTTGAGTGGAAAGAAATAGAATCGATACAATCTTTTGTCTTGATAGCAGACACGGTCTAGATAGGTCAGGCCACTCAGTTGCCATGCCAAGGCAGAACAACAAATCCAGTTAAATCTAAGGAGATAATGGAAACCACCGTTAAAAACAAACCAAAATAGATTTCATCTTTTCAAATATTTACATACATATTCATTGTCAATCTCTAAGAAGTTCATTTGACAGCATAAATGTTTATGTACTCTGCATTATGCATTCCAATTTAATATAAAATCAGTTTAAAATATTCCCAATTGTTACATAGCTGCCAAGTTGAATACTGAATAGTATTGCTGTAAGGCAGTGAGTTCTGCAGGCTTACCTTTGGCAAATTACATTCTTAAAAGAATCTCCCCCACACCCCTGCCCCCGGTCCCAAATGCATCAACTTATAATCAAAAAGGCAGTTTGAACATTTTAATTTTCAAATTACTCCTCTTATCCAAATAGTTAGATAGAATGACATTTATTTCAGGAAATATTATGGTTATTGTAATTCTAAACATTTCAGGATAGAAATGAAACCTTTTTCTTGCCCTCAACATTGAAATAATCTTTAACTTTCTTTGCCATAAACTGAGTTTCTCTTAATAAATATACCACTTGGTAAATGAAAAAACTGAATCAGATGCTTAAAATTATACACATCGCAAGTATTAGATGTCTCTTTTTCTAGATAGCTCTTCTGCTCCTTTGATCTTTCTTTAATACTTCCAAAATTTGTTATCGTAAATACTGAACTTGTGGCACATTAAGACAATGGTTTATTGTCTGGACTTTTTTTTTTTAAAAAAAAAAGCTAAGGTTGCTTAACTATTACTGACCCAGAGATTATTTTTCAAGTAGAAATAGTTGATATTAAAGTTGTGTTTTTACTGCTTTTCGTATCTAAGACTAGAGTGAGAGAACAAGACAACTAGGAGTAAATTTAAGGCACAGACGGGGTGAAAGAAAAGAGAGGAGGAAAAGATGGAGAAAGGAAGCTGTTTTCTTATTCTTTTTATTCTATATGTATATTCTATATGTAATTTTTATTCTATATAACTAGAAAAAAATCTAGAAGATTATTTTAATGATCTTTCAAATGATCTTTTAATGATTGTTTTAATGATCTTTTTGTGATAATCACCGTGAAAACAATCAGCTAGTCTTCATGCAAGCTCTTCCTAAGTACATCCCATGTACATCACCTAGAAATTACTTTTAGTCAAAATCTAATTACTTTATTTCATTATTTGGATGTTTTTAAAATACTACATTTATGAATTGCAAATAAATATTCTCCAATTCACTAATTTTACAATAATAGTCTTGTGATTCTATTAGAAAAACATTCCCAAGCTTGTGGATGCTGGTATTTGGGAATGGTACAGATACTTGTTTCAAATTAATCTCACTTATAAATTAAGAAGTGTTCAGTTGAAGCACTGTAATTACTTAACATGCATAGCTACTTCAGCAGAAAAGAAGAGTATACTCTCAAACTAAATGTAGTTTAGGTTTGAAGAAATCTTTTACTGAAAAATCTAAGCTTCCTCTATGTAACACTATATAATTATCATACAAACAATTCTTTTGCAACAGTGACATATTAACAGAATTTTTAACAGGCGAGGGAGGTCTAATTCATCTGTTACAACTTGAACCTTTTTTCTATGAAATTTTCATAGCAGAATTTAGCAGTAGTTTTTAGCACTATTGGTAAAGGTTGTTGTCACAGTTCTGATTTTTGAGCTATAACATTGTTTTAAAGAAGAAAAAGTGGAGCTGGAGAGATAATGAAGAGAGTAGGGTACTTTTTTTTTTTTTTGCAAACAGGTAGCACAGGTTCTATCTGTGTTAATAGAGCAATGTCCCAGATGGTCCCCTGAACCCTACAAGTAGTGCCCCCTGACCAAAGAGCCAGTTCCAGAGCTCCAGGGCACAGCTAGGTGTGGCCCTGGAACCAAATAATTACAAAAATAAATTAAAGTGAAAAATAGTTCAAAGAATTTGGGTAAGGTAAGACTTTAACATGTTTTATAAAATAGTCTATGTATGAGAAAGGGTTGATTCAAATTTTATATAAATTTTGTAGTCCAGAGTTATCAAAATAAAAACCAATATTCAAGTAGAGTTCATCTTTTCAAGGGATTCATTTATCTATTCTCCTACCCACCAACTATTAAGATCTTACTCCAGCAATGGCTCTGAACTTGATATCTCTGACCCGTGGCAATATCATCTCCTTGGGGATGACCGTGTGCATGGGAAGAACTTGGTCTTTAGAATCCTAATTCAGGGATTCCTTACCTTTCCCGCCCTTATTAGCTGGGTAGTCATCACAAATCCCTCTATCACACTGATACTGCTGTTCATACACAAAATAGAAGTGATATCAACAGCATTTTAAGTTTATAAGAATTGAGAGATGGTCTGTAAATACCTGGAAGAGCATCAGATCACAATTTCAGCAGTTCTCTCCTTGCTGAAACAGGCAAAACTGAAGATAATTATGCACCAATAAAAGTCCTTTCATTTGACTTCCCTCTTCCAGATAATGAGCTTCTTAGGTGATCCAAAAGCTAAACTATGCAAGTGGATGTAGGTTTTGAGGAAATCTGAAAAATGTGGTCATGCAAATCAAACCAAGAAAGCTGGAGACTTACGTGTGTAGAATTACAAGAGTCCTTTTTACAAAGGTGTGTGGAAATCAGATAAAAATCAAGGTCATTTTTATAAGAACAAATTAGTAAAACTGATTCATTTAACTTTTAAGAAGTTTATCGTTAAATATACCTGAGGTTGGAGAGTTTTAAAATGCACCTTCAAGGGACCGGAGCGATAGCACAGCGGGTAGAGCGTTTGCCTTGCACGCAGCCGACCCGGGTTCGATCCCCAGCAACCCATATGGTCCCCCAAGCACTGCCAGGAGTAATTCCTGAGTGCAAAAGTCAGGAGTAACCCCTGAGCATCGCTGGGTGTGACCCAAAAATCAAAAAAAAAAAAAATTGAAAATAAAACACACCATCAAATATAGACTATTTATTAAAGGAATAACTAGAGACCCTAAAAGCTCAGTAAGAGAAAATAGGACCAGTGTTTAGAAGCTTTCTGCAATCAAACTAGCCTCATTCATTGCAAGAAGAAGCTATCATTTTTATTTTTATTTTTATTATCAGTCCCATGAACTTCATTAGATTTTTTTCCCCACATAAATGACTCTGAAGAATAATATATTTAAATCATTGGCTCTGGCAGGAAGATTGTCAAATATTACTTAAGAATCCTTTTACAAAGAATTTTTAGTAGTTCACTCTTTTGTGGACTGGAGTGATAGCACAACGGGTAGGGTTTGCCTTGTATGCAGCCGACCCGGGTTCGATTCCTCTGCCCCTCTCAAAGAGCCAGGCAAGCTACCAAGAGTATCTCGCCCACATTGGAGAACCTGGCAAGCTACCCGTGGTGTATTTGATATGCCAAAAGCAGTAACAACAAGTCTCACGATTGAGACGTTCTGGTGCCTGCTCAAGCAAATAAATGAGCAACGGGATGACAGTAATACAGTGATACACACTTTATGTCACATAAATTCAGACCCCTTTAACATGTTGCCACAGAGAGGACTATAAGGTACAGTGATTCTCTGAGTTTTGCAGGACAGATAATGATACTTTGATGGGGAAGAATGAAGTGTAGGAATACATATTTGAAGATGTGTGAAACTGTACCCTTGAAACATAGTCTAGTAAACCAATGTTATATTAGTTAAAAATACTACAGGTTTGATCCCTGGTACCTGTTATGGTTCCTCAAGCACCCCGAGGAGTGATAACTGATTGCAGGGTCAGGAATAAGTTCTGAGCACTGCCAAGTGTGGTTCCCCCCAAATTTTAATGATGGACTCATACTATATGCAATTCTGTGACACATTTATCCCATAATTATTTTGGGGAGAATTGTATTTACCCAATTTATACATAGCTGTAATTTATTAGTTTTCCTGATGACTATGGACGGACTGGAGTGATAGCACAGCAGGTAGGGCATTTGCCTTGCAAGCGTCTGACCCAAGTTCGATTCCTCCATCTCTCTTGGAGAGCCTGGCATGCTACTAAGAATATCCCGCTCACTCAGCAGAGCCTGGCAAGCTACCTGTGGCATATTTGATATGCCAAAAACAGTAACAACAAGTCTGACAATGGAGACGTTACTGGTACAAATCGATGAACAATGGGACAACAGTGCTATACAATGCTACTATGGATGTATATGTTGCCTGATTTGTGCTTTATAAACATTGCACAGTTATTAATTCATTGTAAAAATGACTTAAAATGTTAACATCATATAAATTTCATTCTGCACTGGTACAGAATCATCCATAGTATGTACACTTAGGACAGGGCTATAAGTATCTGGAAAACTCTCTTTCAAACTACGATAATTTCACTTCTAGAACAGTAGATGAATGTTGCCAAGCTCCACGTCTTTACCAAGATATAGCATTACAAACGATGTTGCTATAGAGACATAAGTATTCAACAGTGGGGTTGGTAATGAGTTTGATTTTCTTTTAATGTATCCAATGATTATTCTTGTTTATATTCTATAAAATGTCTACCTGTAATTCAATTTTAACTAGCTCTTTTATTCTATATTGATTGTTAGGAAAATAATTAATATAGAACATCATTTTTGTAATCCTTATCTTATATAGTTATATTACAGTATGCTTTTATTATCAGAAGTTGCCAGTTTTAATATAATAGATTTTACCTCTATTTTAATTTATAATATGCATTTCATGATTTTTATTTAATAAAATATATTCTTCCCTGAAGTCATAAAAGGTCCTATGGTACTTCTTAGAGAGGCCCACTTTTATTTAAATATTTATTCTATCTGGCATCTCTGAAAATCCCAGAGAGCTCATTTGAAATATTTTCCCTAGTGGCTAAACAATTATTATACACCACTTATTTAAAATCTACCCTTGTGGCGGAAAGATAGTAGAGTAGGTAAGATACATGCTCTGTACTTGGCCAAATAAAGGTTCAATCCCCATGTCAACATATGGTCCTCTGAGCACCACCAAAGAATAATGCCTAAACACTGCCAAATGTGGCTCAATAATAAAACAAACAAATCAAATAAATCCATTCCTATGTACTGAGCAATACTGTCAACTATCTCATAAATTAAATTAAAATTTTATATATAGATATCACTATTTCTGGACTTCTATTTAAGTTGCCTGAGTCAGTCTTTCTACCCTTGAGTCAGTTCCATACTATTAAAATAGTATATCTTGCATCAGGGATGTAGCTGAATAGTAAATCACATGTTTTTATATATAAGGTCTTGGATTCAATCATTCAATTCCTGGCAACACTGAAAGTAATGGAACAAAAAAAAATGAAACTCATCATCTTTTGTCAAAGCAATTTACCACCTAAAAGAATCTCGTACATGAAGTAGCCTAAAACTTAAAAAAAAATACGTAATTAAAATAAAATTATGCCTTCAGAGAAATGTTTAAGGCAAAAATGATTTCAGGATTTTTTTTAGACTTTAATACTTCAATTTTTAATGGTAAAGTTCTATGAATCTTTTATGAAGAAAATTGTTAGAACTGATCTAAAGGTAAGTGAGGTCTTTATTTCTGTAGGGCTTTTGTTTGGGGGCTTCTATCAGTGGCGCTCAGGGTTTTTATTTCTGTTTTTATTTCATAGATCATTCCTGGTGGTACTTGAGTAACCAGATGGACTTCTGGGAATCAAACCTAAGTGTACTGCATGCAAGGCAAGTAACCTACTTGCTATACTCTCTTCAGTCCTATGTTTATTTTTACTAACAATAAAAGTATTACTAGTGAAAGCACTACAAAATACTCAGTAGTAAAAACACTACAAAAATGCTCCAATAGTGCATGTTTTATCTTTCATTTTTCATTTACATACATTGGATTATGTTGCCAGGAATAACTACAGTAAAAGCACCTTTACGATCTCTCCAGTTCCTGTTTTTATTTTTTTTAATTTTATTTTTTTGCTTTTTGGGTCACACCCGGCAATGCTCAGGGGTTACTCCTGGCTTTGCACTCAAGAATTACTCCTGGCAGTGCTCAGGGAACCATATGGGATGCTGGGAATTGGACCCGGGTTGACCGTGTGCAAGGCAAACGCCCTACCTGCTGTGCTATTGCTCCAGCCCCATGTTTTTATATTTTTAATGGTCTTTTTCCTGACAATAATAAGAATGATTTCACCATTGTATTTTTTAATAAAATAGATTTTTTAGATATTTTTGTAATGTTTTATTTAAGCCCAAGGAAGTTTCTACATTTTTTATGTTTTTAATCTGTTTGTGAGTCTTGAATGACTGTTTTTTTTTTTAAATGTAATAATTTGACCTTAAAGGTGATCAAAGCCAAAGTCAGATAAGATCTGCCATCTCATATCTCTTCCAATGATTCTTCTTTTTTCTTTCTTTGTTATTTGCAGTGCTGTTAATGCTCTTTGGACTACCATGTGGCTACACCACACAGTACATTTGTCTTAAGAAATTAAGAAATGATGAAGGGATCTCGGTCAAGGTCTCTGGTCCTCTTTCTTCCCCATCCTTAATATAGTGAACTCAGATCTATAGACACATTCTTAATATCTCTTATCTTTGGCCATTGTTTATTGCCTTACCATGTTTCTTTACTGTCCACATATGAGAGAGATCAGTAAGTTTTTGTCCTCCCTTCGTCCCACTTTACTCAGCATGGGTAACTTCCAAGTGCAAAGAATTGCATAATTTCATCTTTTCTCATGAACGAGTAATAGTTCACTTAGTATATGTATAGTAGTGTTTCTTTATCCACTCATCTGTTCTCAGGCATTTGACTGGTTTCCAGACCTTGGCTATTATGAATACTGCTGCAATGAAAGTGTACAAATGACTTAAAAAATTATTAAGGCACCATGATTTACGAAACTATTCATAATTGAGTTTTATACATACAGTGTTCTAGCACTGACCCCATTACTTGTGTCAACTTTCTTCTTCTGGAGTTCCTAGGTTCCTTCCACCATCTCTTACTTCCAGCCTGCATCTTAACCTTATTAAGTTTCATGTTAAAGTTCATATCTCATGATTTCAGTGTTGTCGATTCTGAAACTTTATCTCTACCATTCCACAGCAATGTACCTGAATCCCTTTGACCAGTAGCCCTGCTGCTTCCAGTGTGTCTCTTTTTCCCACCCTCACCCACAGATTTATTCCCTTCGCTGTCCTTCTCCTACCTAGACTTTGAGGCCAGAGGTAATCTAGGAAACCCCCTTTAAAACATTGCATTCCCTCATTCAGTTTTTCTATATACCACATATAAGTCATATAAGTGAGATCATCCTGTGTTTATCCTTCTTCTTGGCTTACTTCATGAAACAGGGTATCTTTGTTTAGGAATAATATTTTACTATCTTGGTAGGAAGCCAAGAAGTGAAATTTTGGGAAATATGGAAGCTCTTTTTATTTTTTTGAGACACCTTCATACTTTTTCTGTAAAGGCTGAACCAAATTACATTCCCATGAACAGAAGATGAATGTTCCTTTTTTAACACATCTCTGTCATCAATGGTCCTTCCCAGTCTTTTTGGTGTATGCTATTCTCACAGGTGTGAATTGATACCTCATTGTGCTTCTGATTTGCATATCCCAAACAACACGTGATGAAGAATAATTATTTTTAGTGTACAGATTGACAATCTGTATGTCTTCTTTAAAGAGTCTCTGCTCATTATTTCTCATCATTTCTTGATGGGATGGTTTGTTGTTTCATTATTTTGTTAGTACCTTATAAATCTTGAATACTAGCTCTTTTTTGATGTTCTCTAGCTTTTGATTTCACTCTTGCTGAAGCTTTCAGGCACAGCAGCTCCTGTGTACTCCACCAAGACTCCAGACATTTTTTACATTGATTTTTTTTTTCTACTGCCCTTTACTCATTATATATAAATGCTATCTGCTTGAAAATTACTTCCTTTTTTTTTCTTTTTGGGTCACACCTGGCTATGCACAGGGGTTACTCCTGGTTCATAGACTCAGGAATTACTCCTGGTGGTACTCAGGAGACCATATGGGATGCTGGGAATCAAACCCGGGTCGGCCGCATGCAAGGCAAATGCCCTACCTGCTGTGCTATCTCTCCAGCTCCAAGATTTCCTTTTTAATGGCTAGGAAGTCCCTTTCTCAGTAATGCCTTCCAAGAATATCACACATAAAATTATAATTTTCACTCCCATTCAAATACTTACTGTCTTCCTGTGCAACTGGAATTGAGTGGTAGTAGATCTTAAGCGTTTTTGTCTTGCAAGGAAATTTGTCGTCCAGTGTAATGATATCTCCTTTAAAAAATAAATCCTTAGAGAAATTATTGTAGAAACTCCTACTTGATTCTGCCTTAAATAGTTATCATCCTAGGTGAGCTCTCTGAGTGTACTTTCTCAAAAGGGAAAGGTACTTCAAGGAACTTTGAGTAAAATCCAAATGACTGGTATTATTTTTCTGTATGACTTTGCAGTAGTTTCTTCTGATCATGTTTTCCTCTACCAGGCACAAAGACTGAATCATAGTTCTAATATTTTTTTGACATTTCATCTGCAATATGACTCTCTCAATTATAGGAGACTATAGTTTCTTTCCTAGTTAAAAAAATGATATATCATGTAACAAAGTTATTTTTTAACATGAAGCAGATTGATCAGAGTCAGGTTTCTATGGCTACTGGGATCCTCGAACAAGGAGATAAAATAACCAGCAGAATACAGTCTAGGGGTGTTTGGTTTCCATTTGGGTATTTTACTTGTTCTATCTTTTATTTAGGGCTGGAGCAATAGCACAGTGGGTAGGGCATTTGCCTTGCACACGGCAAACCCAGGTTTGATTCCTCCATCCCTCCTGGAGAGCCCGGCAAGCTACCGAGAGTATCCCACCCATCCGACAGAGCCTGGCAAGCTACCCATGGTGTATTCGGTATGCCAAAAACAGTAACAAGAAGTCTCACAATGGAGATGTTACTGCTGCCCGCTTGAGCAAATGGATGAGCAATGGGATGCCAGTGAGAGTGATTTTTATTTAAAATAGAAAAAATGTCGTGAATTTTCATTGTGTTTATTGTTGTTTTCTTTTTGGTTTTGGGCCACACCTGACACTGTCCAAGGTTTACTTCTGGCTTTCTATTCAAGGATCATCCCTGGAAGTGCCAGTGTGGGCGATGAGAATAATGAAAACTGGCTGACCATGTGAAAGACAAGCACTTAACCTTTGACTATCTCTCTGTCTTCCACACTTTTATTCCTTAGAAAGTAGTTACCCTGGGGTTTATCAAAACACATACAGTGACTGTGAGATCATTGGGTTAGGGATTTTACTACAGGAGGAATAGCTAAGTGGATGCTGAGGAGACACACGGGGCAGACCTTGTCAATAACCGTAGAGTGAGTTACGAATTCTCTTTATACCCACTCTGTTGCAGTATTTAGAATCTGAAGTCTTCAGTGGTCTACCAGGGATAGAACTATGGTGAGGCAAGTGAGTTAACCAGTTCTTCAAATTTAAGGAGGCATTCTCTCTAAGGCTCATGCCAATTAGGGGACTGGCATCTGAGAATGAATATCTGCTCAACTTGTGGGGTCTCTCTTGCCTCATCATTATTTTAATCCTGCTTTTCAAATTCCCCAATAACTCATTTCTACATGTGAACTACCTTTTGCTCAGAAGTGGTGCAGAAATAGTCACCCATGCAGAAGTTTTGATTTTATGGGTAAACAGATAGAAAGAGATTTAATCTTTTTCTTCAAGTCTATCAAAGTTTTCAGTAAATGGTTCCCAGCTTTACAGATCTTTAGACTGAGAAAGCAAGGACACTGCATAATATCCATTTCTTTCTTTTTTTATTTTTTTGGCCATCAATTTTTACTTCGAAGATTTTCTCCTGAAGCTAGTAGGTAGGGTGAGTGCATACTTATTTCATACCTAGAGCTGTGGTAGAAGGTTCTTAGACCTGAGAATTTGGTAACTTCCAGACCTTATCAAAGCTGGGATGAGTCTGGATATAAAATCACTTCTCTGATGCCTGGCTTCCTGATTAGACCATATATCCCTTAGTATTCGTCTATCATGGTGCTCTATCATGGTGCTCTAGATGCTTTGGTTATAGCTGGTTATCTAATACTTCCAAAAAAGCTTTCAATGTATGCCTTATTTTATGTCTGCTTCATACCTGGAACACAGCCTTGACAGATGCATATGGAAAATAAATGTTTTAATCTATTTAGGAGAAGAAATTTTGAGTTGCATTTTCTTATTTTCACCAGAATTGACACAAACATTTACTCAGGAAATTGTTATTTATGTAGGTACTTATTTTAAACTTCCCCCTTCAAAAGCTGAAATAGATAACTTTGAATATGAATGGTTTGTCATGTGTATTTGTTGGGCCTTCCGAATATTTTTTTTTTTTTTTGCTTTTTGGGTCACACCCAGTGACTCCTGCACAAGGGTTACTCCTGGCTCATACACTCAGGAGTTACTCCTGGCGGTGCTTGGGGGACCATATGGGATGCTGGGAATCGTACCTGGGTCAGCCACGTGCAAACGCCCTACCCTCTTTGCTAATGTTCCAGCCCAACTTCTTGTTTCCTTACATGGAAGTTTTATTTCCATTATTTCTTTTCTTAAAAATTGAGAAAACTATATTTTTGAAGGAGTGTTTTGTTATCTTCATCTCTTTCATCTTTCAGACTCTTAAAATGAACATCCTAATCACATAACTGAGGGAAAATTATTTTTTAATTTATCTGTATGGCTAAATTCCTTCTCATTTCAGATTAATATTTGTAAATTTAACATGGCAAAAAAAATTTTAAAAAAGGAGCCAGGATTGGTTTCAAGATAGAGCACTTGTGTTAGAAAACTAAGACAAGTTTGATCCCTGGTCTCTCCACATTTTGCCAAGAGAAATCCCTGGCACTGCCTCTTGGAATATCCAGCACCACAGCAAGTGTGCCACCTCTGCATATAAGGTGTGGATAAGGCACACAAATAAAAGAAGCCAAATAAAAGAAGCTATGAGTGAGCACTGCAAACAAGTGAGAGGTCTCTGACGAGTGCCACAACTAAAGTGTATGATCCCTGAACATTACAACCATGAAAGCAGTTATATAGTTGAATATGTTACTAATTATGAAGAAAGAGCATATCCACTAAAAGAATGGAGGGATTGATATGTCACTGCAGAGTGATGAAAATGTCATGGGGAAGATTTCCATCGCCTTGACACATAAGCCAACATAGAGGGACCATTTTTTAAAAAATTTAATTTTATTGAATCACCGATAGTTACAAGCTTTCGTGTTTGGGTCACAATCTCACAATGACCAAACACCCACCCCTTCACCAGTGCACATTCCCCACCACCGATATCCCAGGTATACCCCCCCTTTCCCACCCTCCCCCTGCCTCCATGGCAGATAATATTCCCCATAATCTCTCTCTACTTTTGGGCATTATGGCTTGCAACACAGACACTGAGAGGTCATCATGTTTGGTCCATTACCTACTTTCGGCATGCATCTCCCATCCCAACTGATTCCTCCAGCCATCATTTTCTTAGTGATCCCTTGTCTATTCCATCTGCCTTCTCCCCTTCTCTCATGAAGCAGGCTTCCAGCTATGGGACAAGCCTCCTGGCCCTTGTATCTACTGTACTTGGGTGTCAGCCTCATGTGATGTTATTCTATACTGCACAAATGAGTGCAGTCCTTCTATGTCTGTCCCTTTCTCTCTGACTCATTTCTCTTAGCATGATACTCTCCATGTCTCTCCACTTATAAGCAAATTTCATGACTTCATCTCTCCTGATAGCTGCATAGTATTCCATTGTGTAGATGTACCAAAGTTTCTTTAACCAGTCATCTGTTTTAGGGCACTTGTGTTGTTTCCAGATTTTGGCTATTGTGAGCAATGCTGCAATGAATATATAGGTACAGATGTCATTTCTACTGTGTTTTTTGCATCCTCGGGATATATTCAGAGGGACCATTTTTAATAGTTCTATGGTGTAAAAAACTTCACAAGCTGAAGGATGTGTGTTCGCGGGCTCTCCAGGTGGCTCTGTCTCACAGCCAGTGTTCCGTGATCTCAAGCCACTGTGTATGGGCTGGATCTGGACGGCTATTGGCCAAGGACAGATGAAGGAAGAACGAGGACCAAGCTGGTTGCTGATTAGTTACTGTTTATTCAATCTTTCGTCATCTCACGCACTCATCTCCTTGCTCCTCACTCCTCCACCCCAGCACCTCTGGATTCTTCTTCCTCTTCACTAGTCTCTCGCCCTCCTTGTCTCTCTCCACCTTGCCCTCTGGGCTACACACAGTCTGGTAGCAAAATCAACATAAGAAAGCCCTTTCTGACTGCCTGAAGGCAAAATACCTCTAAGGGGGTTTTCTCTTTTCCACAGTCCAAAAACTCCATCAACATCTTAAAACTAGTTATTTTTGTATGGACACAGTAAGAGATAAATTGAAGCTTGTAGGGCAGCTCTCCTGGCAACATCTTGCCACAGACTCAGACTATAGCACTCAGGCCAGATTAATCATTCCTAACCCTAGCAGGATCCAAATCTAGTTATTTGGATCCTGCTAGGGTTTGGATCATGACAGTATTTGTCTGTGACCAAGCTCTTAACTTATAGTTAAGCATTAGGCACTTTGGCCAGGCCCATCTCGATGCCAGGGTAGCACATAACTCAAGGCTTGCCCTGGGTCCATCCCATCCCTCCTTGGGACCCTGCCTTTGGGGATACTAGGAAGTAAGGGCAGCTGAGGCTTAGGTCTAGAGAACAGATGCCCAGGAGGAAAATACCATGTAGAGTCAAATGACTTTCAGGTTACAAAAGCATAGCATTTGCTACAGTCTTCCTGTGCCCATACGAAAGGACCATGGCTCTGAATAAACTACACAAAGGACTCAAGGTGAAGAGAAAAACAATATTTACAAGTCAACAGAGCACAAAGAAAAAAGTTACAAATAAACACAGAAGAATGGGAGCCCTGTGATGGGAGTAACACAATAAACCTAAACTATCTGAGGCTATGTTATCCTACACTATAGTATTTCCAATTTCTATAACATTTAAAGTACATTGTTGATATTAAATAGACTTTGTAAATTATTTTTTTAAATCTATTCATTTTATTGAATCACCCTGTGGAAAGTTACAAAGCTTTCAGGCTTATGTCTCAGTTACACAATGCTCAAACACCCATCCCTTCACCAGTGCACATATTCCATCACCCAAAACCCCAGTATACCTCCCACTCCCCACCCCCACCCCCACCTACGTAGCTGATAAATTTCACTTCACTTTCTCTTTACCTTGATTACATTCCATATTTCAACACAAAACTCACTATTGTTGTTGAAGTTCCCCCCGCCCCCAAAATCAGCCCTGCTGAAAAGGAAGCATTTGATAATTAGTTTTCCATTGCTGAGAATGAAAAAATATGAAGTCACATGGCCGCAATTGCGGCCGCACAGTTTGAGATTTCTGAATTTTAGTATTTTAGTAACTAAGTCCAGGGAGATTTATGTTAGAAATTGCATCATTTCCATTCCTGGGGCAGCACGGGGCTCTGACTTAGTTCACAGTCTAGAGACATTTCTTCGAGCAGCTGCTGCTACCAAAAGTAGTCTAGCTGCCCTCCAGATCATGGTCGATCAGCCACAGACGGCCACACAAACGTGTGGCCACCCGGATCGCATCTCAGCGGAGAGCGAGACAGTATCGCCCCGTCCTGAGATCACGCATGCATCCTGCTGTTGCAAGTTCATACCTCTTTTATTTTTCCCTTCCCACGCCTCCAAGTTTGTACCTCCTTAATGGTCCTTATAAAATGGCAGACACCATGCTGTCTTTCCCGAAAAGGGAAAAAAAGCCGAGAAAGAAAGACCTTTCACCTCCTCGGCTGGCATGGGGCTTTGGCTTAGTTCACAGTCTAAGACATTTCTGCGAGCAGCTGCTGGTACCAAAAGTAGTCCAGCTGGCCTCCGGATTGTGGTCGATCAGCCACAGAGCAGCCACACAAACACGTGACCATAAATTATTTTAGCCTGATGCTCTTGGGCTTTTAATTATATTCTCTTGACCATAAAAATATATTTTAATTAATATATTTTAATTATTTGGTGAAGAAAATAGACTAATAATACTAACCTAAAAACTGTTTGTTACAGTAAATTTTATTCTCATAAAAAAAAACTATAACATTGGTTTTCTTGCCCCATTTATCACTCTTAAACTCGTGTTATGGGGAATTTGTTGCACAAATATATTGATTCTCAATAGCCTTATAAAGCTAAGTTTTGAGATTATAAATACCTAGAGTTACAGCCTGAGTTACAGAAAATGTATCAATGCAAAGATGTAATCCTTCCTCTCAGGCATGTATTTTTATTTTTTGGTGCCTTTAAAAATAAAGGCACAAACCAAACATTACAAGATGAAAAGTAGAATAAGGGACTTGCTTTGTGTTTCCTGTGACTTTTATTTTCCTTGGATCATAATAGAATGATTCTTAGGTGTAATGCTATTCACTAACCCATTTTACTTGAATTTATAGAATTTCTAAACCATGCTCAAATTCCTTTCTTTTCTTCTACAAGAAAAATCAAATTAAATATAATGTGTTATTCTAAAATAAGATACCCATACTTATGTACTCATACTATAGGATAGGTGATTCAAATGTTGGTAAATGTCTTCAATGTAATTAAGCATTCTAGATTTGGGCTATTGAATGCTGCCATAATGTGACTTTAATATGAACTCAGGTATTCTTTCAAATGAAATGTAATTTAAACTTTAAAAATGGCTTATGTTTCATTTTAAGCTCACAGAGTTTCATGAGTACTGGTTTATAACCCTTTGTCATAATGATGAAACACTATTACTGTAATACAAATGTTCTAATATATGAATTGTACATTTTCATTTTTTTCTTTGGTAACAAAATTAGAAGAAAATTAATATTTTATCTCTTAGTCTCTACTTTATTTGAAAACTTGATCAGAATGATTGAGTTTAATTTTGAACCAAGATAAAGCAGAGTTTATGAACAGGCCTTGAAGGGAAATATCTCTCCAGCCCTCTAAAATATACTTCACCCAAGGCCCATTCTAATCACAAAATATTATGTCATGCTTCAAATTTCTACACCAATAATAATGACATAACTTAAACTATAGTGCTTTGCAGTTCCAAAAGGGTTTTTGCTTCTTTTATTTGTGTGCCTTTAGCTTGTAAGAAAGTTTGCAAGGTAGATGGATAAGCATTGTTCACTATTTATATCAGATAGGTATAGAAAACGAAGCTCAAAAAATATACTGGATTTATGACTTCACCCAGTTGCCTAGTGATATGTCCAAATAAAAACTGAAATTTTTTTCTTCCTTACATAAACCTTGTGCATAGGCCTCGGGTGACCATGTGGGATGCTGGAAATTGAACCCGGCTCGGCTGCGTGCAAGGTAAATGCCCTACCCACTGTGCTATCACTCACCTGGCATGCTACCGAGAGGATCCCGCCTGCAAGGCAGAGCCTGGCAAGCTATGCGTGGCATATTCCATATGCTAAGCACAGTAACAACAAGTCTCACAATGGAGACGTTACTGGTACCCGCTTGAGCAAATCGATGAACAACAGGATGACAGTGCTACAGTGCTACATCAACCTTATTGGTATGTATTTATAATCACTAAAAATTACACATCTAAAGTGCATAATTAGGTGATTATTAAAACTTTCATATTCCCACACAAACACCACCATAGTTAAGATATATAACACTCACATCCGTTGTAAGTTCTCTGTTGGATAACATTAGATTGTCCTTGCTCCTCCAGCAGGAAGTTTAGGTTATCGAGTTACCCCCACAACAGTGCTCCTGAGGCACACCCAATTCCATCAAGCACTAGTAATCCTATATTGCTTTTCTCTTTCCTTTATGTCACTTGCATGGTTTATTTAGCAATGTCCTTTTTGTATAGACACAGGAAGGAAGTTGATGCGATGCTTTGTAACAGGGGAGTTAATTGGCTCCAAATAATATTTACTCCTGGGCATCCATCATATTTACCTGACTTAAGCCTCAGTTGCCTTTACTTCCTAGCTCTCCAAAAGCAGGGTCCCAGTGAAGGGACTGGATGGACCCAGGAAACATAGTCATCGGACAAACTGTCATGATCCAAAAAGAAGTAACTAAATAAGGACTCTGCTGGGGTTAGGAAAGACTAACCTGACCTGAGGACTGTGATCTGGGATATATAGCGAGATGTCCCCAGGAAGAACCAACCTTTAAGCTTAAGATATCTCTTACTGTGTTCATATAAAATGACTAGAAATATTGTAAGTAGTAGATGTACTAGGATTGTTTAAATGGATGACTAGCTGAGGAAAGGAGAAAGCAATGCACCCTGGATGGAATCCCACCCTTGAGTGGATCTCCTAGTAATCTGGTATGCTGAGCTCTCAAATGGGACTTTGTCCTTGAGTTAAGCTCCTAGAACTTCCCTTGAAGGAGTGGCCTTACCAGTTTGTTGTTAGGACAATGCTCAAATCCCACCTATGTGTACCCCACCCTCTATGATTTCTATGCAACTGTGCTGTAAGGGGTGAGAAGGGTGGAGAGCTATGAGGTCTACGAGGAGACAGGGATGATGGAACTATGATGACTGGGACTATAACCAAAACTATGACTACAATTGTGCAGTAAGGGAGAGCTCGAACTACTCTACCTAGGAGAGAGAAATAAACTGTCTACCAACCCACCTGGGGCCCAGTTCCTGTTTCTCCGTTCCCCTGGTCCCTCCTCTGTTTGTCACTGTGGACAGGCAGGTGGAACGGTTCTCAGCCACTGAACTCTCGTGGACAGCATATGCCTGAAACTCACAATTCCCAGAATACTTTTGCAATTTCTTCTCTCTTCATGACCAGACACAGCTCTAAACAACCCCTACTATGCTGTCACGCCACAAAGACTGATTTTGCTTTTGCTAAAATTTCATACAGATGAAGTCATAGTGGTGTCTAGTAAAATTATCTAGCTTCTTTTGCTAAAAAAATAATAATATGGGGGCTGGAGTGATAGCACAGCGGTGAGGGCATTTTCCTTGCATGCGGCCAACCTGGGTTCGATTCCCAGCATCCCATATGGTCCCCCTAGCATCGCCAGGAGTGATTCTTGAGTGCAGAGCCAGAAGTAACCCCTGAATATCACCAGGTGTGACCCAAAAAGAAAAGAAAAGAAAAAATTAATAATATGGACTGGTGTAGGATAACATAGCCTCAAGTAGTTTAGATTTATTGGGTAACTCCCATCACAGTGCTCCCATTCCTCTGTGTTTATTTGTAGCTTCTTTATTAGTGTTCTGTTGACTTGTAAATATTGTTTTTCTCTTCTCCTTGAGTCCTTTGCATAGTTTATTCAGAGCAATGTCCTTTTTATATGGACACAGGAAGACTTAGCAAATGCTAAGCGTACTTTTGTAACCTGGGAGTCATTCGACTGTACATAATATTTTCCTTCTGGGCATCTGTTCTCTCAACTAAGCCTCAGTTGCCCTTACTTCCTAGCACCCCCAAAAGCAGGGTCCCGACGAGGGATGAGATGGACCCAGGGCAAGCAGTGAGTTATGTGCTACCCTGGCATTGAGATGGGCCTGGCCAAAGTGCCTAATGCTTAACTATAAGTTAAGAGCTTGGTCATGGACAAATGCTTTCATGATCCAAACAGTGATCACTAGATTTGGACCCTGCTAGGGTTAGGAATGATTAATCTGGCCTGAGTGCTGTAGTCTGAGTCTGTAGCAGGAGATACATTGAGGCTTGCAAGGCTGCTCTCCTGGCAACATCTTGCCACATTCTGCTGCTGCTGGCAGAAATACCTCTGGACTTAATTACTAAAATACCAGAAACTGCAAACCCACTGTTTTGGCCATGTGACAGCATATGCACTTCATTATCAGCAATAGAAAACAAATGATCTAATGATGCCTTTTCGACAGGTCTGATTGTCGAGGGGAAATTCCAAATAATAATAGTGGGTTTTCTGTCGAAAATTGAATGTAATCAAAGTTAAGAGAGAGTGAAGTGAAAATCATCTGCCACACAGGCAGAATGGGGGTGGGGTGGGAGGTAGGGTTCTTTTTGGTGGAACATGTGCACTGGTGAAGGGATGGGTGTTTGATTATTGTATGACTGAGACTTAAAACTGAAAGCTTTGTAACTGTTCTCATGGTGACTCAATAAAAAAAAAAAGAAAAAAAAAGGAAAAAAAAACAACTCTGGGTATGCAACACAGAAAAGACCCTATCCTTGAGTATATAATAATAAATTATAGCAAATATAACTTTAAAACCAACAGCAGAAAATTCTCAAAGATCTCTAGAAAGAGATTAAACACTAGGAAATATTCTACCTTTTAAAAAAATGACCACTATTACATGTCTTCATTCAAGTTCAGAGGTCTTTTCCTTCCCACTCTATTTTCTTTGCTAAAATATTTACTAAGGATTATTGAATGAAGAGATAAAATTCACTATATGCCAGCAGATTATGATTTAAAGTGTTCTCCTATTATTTATAGCCAACAGAAATATGCTACTTGCTCTTATAGTTGTTAATCTCAGCAAATTTTTTATTCATAAGAGCTTAAAACCTCAATGTAATTGACTAATTATGTACCTAAACATAATATAAAATTATAATTGTGTATAAGTATAATTGACCTTATTAAATAGGAGGATGGCCTTATTTTTAAAAGAACAATAGGGTCTTAGGTGCTTAAAAACAGCACTTCCATTTTGGACTGTCTCTGCATGAATTTCTTATCCTATAAGCTATAATATTTACTAAAGCTTTTCCTCCATAAAGTCACTTTTACTATTACTTTACTATGCACATGAACTTACTGGGAAAGGAAGCCTCATTGGCATGAAAGCAATAATGAACTGCTAATGTGTTTATGAGTGGCCTGTTCCACAGAAAATAGGACAAAATGTTTGAACCTTGTTGGTCAAGAAGGGAGAAAAAAAAGCAACTGGTTCTGAGTGTGGAAATTCAGTCAAGAAAGGCAAATCTGAAAAACAATAAAAACAAAAATAATTACACTTAGAAAAAGAACAAGCAGACCAGAAAAGCATAAACTATTCAGATGAAAACTAACACATTTTGTGATTCACAATTTTTATGGTATTCATAATCCTTATAACAAATGAGCTTTATCTATTTTAAGTCTAGTGGACCATGGTTTAGATTAGCCTGTATGTTTATTTGAGGGATGGTTATTGAATACATGTACAAGATAGTATTGTAGAATCTAGGAATATTATGGTGAGTAAAACTAATTCTCATTCCTGTATCTTAAAAAGACTTTAGGGCATATTGGAAAACACACGCAAGTTTAGTTAAATGCATTAGTGATAGGAAGTATACTGGAAATGTGGGTATTGAGTATAATTTAAACCTGATGTAAGGTACAAATAAGTATTTCCAAAATGAGCAATTTTTAAGACTTAGTGTGGCAAGAAAATAACAAGGTGAGCCCAAGAGGTATAGGAAGGGAAAAATCAGGAAGAACAGTAGATTCAGGATCAAGGAAATGGCTTAAGAGGCTAGACCACATGATTTGAATGTGAGGGCACAGGTTTGACCCCCAATACAGCATGATCCTCTGAGCACCAATGGGAGAAACCCTTGAACTCTCAGCTGGGAGGAGTCCCAAGAACTGTGGGGTAACTGGAAATGGTCCCTGAAGCCCAAAAAACAGCAAAAAAGGTAAAAAAAGAAAAGAAAAGAAAAATTAGTCTAGAAACAAGAGAGAAGAAAGAGAATATAAACTTCAGGGATATAAACAACACTGATTTACCTGAGCTAAGGTTCTAAATATGAAAATGGAATGCTAAAAGATGAGGCTCTAAATAAATTGATCTTTTGAAGCAAGATAGAGAAATATTGTTTCTAGTTTTAATCAAGTAAAGTGAAAATATAATCCTAAAGTGATACCTGTCATCATCATCACTGTCATCCGGTTGTTCATAGATTTGCTCGAGCAGGCACCAGTAATGCCTCCATTCGTCCCAGCCCTGAGACTTTAGCAGCCTCTCCTTATTCATCCTTCCCAATGGTGCCATATTGGAGGCTCTTTCAGGGTCAAGGGAATGAGACCCGTTATTGTTACTATTTTTGGCATATCAAATACTCCACAGGGAGCTTGCCAGGCTCTGCTGTGCGGGTGGGATACTCTCAATAGGTTGCTGGGCTCTCTGAGAGGGACGGAGAATATATATAAGAGAATACAAGCAAGTATGTTAAAAACCAAACATATGTGTACTGCGTTAGGTATATCAGTGGGCCCAGGAGCTTTGTTTTATAGTCCCTGGATCTTGGCCTTTGGTGGGATTACATAGTGCCAGGTGCAGTTTCTGGGTTTTATTGCAAAGCTACTAGAAAGTGGGGGATCTGGGTGGAGGAGGCCCAGTCCCAGTCGGAGCAGGTGTCGAGATTTCAGCCCCAGATCCACATATCTGGGTTCCTCTGCCAGTTCTTTCATGCAAGAGGCTTGTCCGAGTGTGTGGAGAATGGCCCTGAGCATGGCTGAGGCTGGGTTCTGGAGGTTTTTGGCTGCCAGGAGTCTGCTTGGAGCAGGGAAAGAAACCCAACTGCCCCCCCTCCGAGGGAGCCCCTGTGAGGATAGCCTGGTGTGGGGGTATGATACTGCATCGCTCTCTTCCAGGAGCTTTGCTTTATAATCTCTGTATCTTGGCCTTTGGTGGGATTACATGGCACTGGGGGCAGTTTCTGGGTGTGATTGCGAAGCTACTGGAAACTGGGGGATATTGGTGGAGGAGGCCCAGTCCTGGTCCGAGCAGGTTTCAAGATCTCAGCCCCAGATTCCGCATACCTAGGTTCCTCTGCTGATTCCTTCGTCATGTGATATTGAATGAACTCAGATGTCTAAGATCCCTTTGATGAGGCTGGAGAGATCTACAGAGGCTAAGGCAGTTGCCTTGTCTGCAGCCAATCCAGAACTCTCTCTTCTCTCTCAAGCTCTGCTAGGATTGATCTCTGAATATGGAACCACAAATAATCTCTGAGCATCGCCAGGTGTGACCCCCCAAATGAAAACAATGCAAAACAAAACCCAAAATTCTCTACAACATCAAGAATGACATTCAGTAAACTTACATGGTATCAGTATTCCCTCCTAACCATCATTCATCTTTGCGCTAATCTTTGGATTAGTTTCCTTCTCTGAGCACATGAATGACACACTCTAACCTCCACAGGTTAAGATTATGTTCTTGTCTTTCTATAGTTAGATACTCAGGATGCTACTTTCTTTACCTCATGAATTTTACTGTAAGAGCTCCTTCTACAGTCATCATGATGAGTCTCAGGAGTCATTTTTACCTCTCTCTTAAATGCAGGAACATGTACTTGGCCCAAGATAAGATGCTAGGAATATTTTTCCTTGGTCAGTTTATTGAATAGAGATGATATAAGCTTGATTCATAATGGACATTATGGAAGGTTTTTCAGGATAAGACAAGGAACTAAGCAATAACTTTTTTCATTATACACTACTGTGTAGTAAACTGTATTGAGAAATTTGGATTATAGAAAATATAGCTCATCAAAATGCCAAATTCTTTACTTGACTGGAACAATATTTTTCTTGAATTATTGAATCATCTAGTATAATTAGCATTTTTAAAAATCCCACTTGCTTATAACTTATTAGAGCAAATTCATTGCCAAAGTAAGATATAGTTTTTATACAGTGAACTCGTGTGTGTGTGTGAGTGTGTTTCTATAACCATAGCTGAAAATTTGACCAAATTATACCTCTCATCTTGACCATACTGGTCTGTATTGTGTGTCCTGGGATTTTGCAATTTTTCAGACTTCATGAAAGTTAGGAAATGCTGTGGGTGGAAACAGATGCTGTTCCAGCATTTCTGACAGTTTGGCATTTGGATTTCTGATCAAATGAGATTTTCCTTTGTTTATTTTGGATGGAGTCCTTCAGTTTTCTTTCAGGCACTACCTTCTGTAATTCCCAAGGACTAAGGATATTATTTGTGGAGCAAGTTACATATTTTATAATTGATGTGGTATTCTTGAAACCATTTAGACCGATGGGAAAGGTGACCTTTGATCCTTTGTAATTCCTATTGGCATATTTTAGGAAAATGTTCATAAAACTCTTGGATCATGCCATATTGGGAGTAAAGTAATGTAACAAATATTTTGGTTTCTTTAGTTACTCAACAATCATATTTATCAAAAGAAAGGGAGATAATTCAGGTGTTTGGGCCATGCAGACCATGTGTTCAATCCCTGACACTATATCCCAAAACAAATTTCATCTCAAATTTCCAGACATGGTCTTAGAGGTCCCTAAACATCCCTGGCCTTAGGAACTGCCATGTGTAGTCTCAGCAATAAAAGGATTCAAAAAGAACAACTGTCTTTTATTAAGCACATGTTGTGTTCCAAGTACTTTATGTTCTATTCTCATATGACAAATTCACTCAGTACTCCATTTTTTTCTTTTTACTCTAATGCTCCTTTCACGTCTATTTTTTGGTCCTGTTTACTTTTGTACTTCTCATCAGTTTTGTTATCCTGCTTATTACTGACCATAAAAAATGAAAAAACTCTATATATTAAATTGTTGTCTGTTGCACCATTTTTTTTTTTTTACAAATTGAGGAACCACAATTTCTAGTTACTATTTATCATGACTGGTTAAGATTTATGAAGTATACAAACTTTTCTCTGCAAACAGTGTATATGTTACTGGAGAAGACAGCACCTAAGACGGCTATTTTGCACATGGTAAATCCAAGTTTGATTCTCAGCACCATATATAGTTTCCTGTGGTAGTCTCCAAATCATGTTACGTGTCTGGCCCATCTGATTTTCAATGCCTTGACAAATGAGACAGCATCCCTGATCCTCTATCATCAACAGAGGTTGGAACTCCGGATTCCTTCTCTCACTTGAAGGAAACGTGATACTCCAAGCATAGCTTCTTTCGATTCCTCTTTGGGAGACCTGAATAGTGTTCTCATCCTGTTTTCGTAGGGCCCAAGTCTCTGAGGCATATGCTAGGGCAGGAAGAACGGTGGAGTCAAAAAGATGTGCCCAGAGCCAGAGGTTCTTTGTCCTCTTAATCACTTCTTCGATGCTCTTGAAGGCATTCCACGCTGCTCTCTTCCTCCTGCGCAGTTCTGGCGCCAAGTCGTTCATCATGTTGAGTTCTCGACCTAGGTATACATAACTGCTGCATTCGGAGATGTTCTTTCTGTTGAGAGCAAATGGAACATCTGGAACTAGCTCGTTTCTCATGAACATTGTCTTCGTGAGATTCAGCTGTAGTCTGACCTTTCCACACTCACAGTCTAAGTCGGCCAACTTCTTCTCATATATGGAATATAAAGTTGCAGAGAGGTACGAGCTTGCAATGATGCAACCTCTGGCAGGAATTTCTCTGTACTTAGTTACTAAAATACAGAAATCCAAAATCTCACGGCCGCTATTGTGGCCACATGACCTCATCATATCTCTTCATTTTCAACAATGGAAAACAAATTATCAAATGCTTCCTTTCCAGCAGGTCCGACTCTAGGGGGGTGGGGGGAGGGGAAACTCCAAACAATAATAGTGAGTTTTTTGTTTGAATTAATCAAAGTAAAGAGAAAGTAAAGTGAATTTTATCAGCTACACATGCTAAGTGTAAGTCTGTGGGGGGTGGAGGGTTGGGGGGAGGTTTACTGTGGTTCTTGAATATGTGCACTGGTGAAGGGATGGGTGTTAGAGCATTGTATAACTGACACTTAAGCCTGAAAGCTTCGTAACCTTCCATATGGTGATTCAATTAAAAAAAAAAAGTCGGCCAGCATTCGTGCCTCTTGGCTAATGTTTGGTGTTATTAGAATGATGTCATCAGCGAAGCGGAGGTGGTGTAGCTCCCGACCGTCTACCTTCACTCCCATTCTTTCCCATTCCAGTTGTTGCATGACATTCTTGAGGGTGGCACTGAAGAATTTCGGTGAAATGGTATCATCCTGCTGAACCCCTCTCTTTAGGTCGATGATCATTTCCTTTGGAGACGACCACTGGACTAGAGCCTTTACTGACTGGATTCCAGGGGACGTCAAAAGAACGTCTGATTGTACCCAAGCATGAAAGCTTGTAACTCTCTCACAGTGATTCAATAAAATATAAATAAATAAATAAATAAATAAATAAATAAATAAGAACACCTGGCCGCCCACCTACAAGATGGTCAGACTTCTTTGTCAAGACCCTGAACAAACGGTTTGATGCTCTTCATGTTCCTGGAGAGAGCAGAAGCCATTGGGCTACACTAGCACGTGACAGGGACAAATGGAGATGTTACTGGCGCCCACTCGAGTAAATTGATGTGCAATGGGATGACAAATGATACAAGTGATACAAATGATATATGGTTTTCTAAACACTTTTTAGGAGTGATCACTGAGCATGGAGCCAGGAGTAAGCCCTAAACACAACTAGGTGTGGCCCAAAAGCAAAACACAAAACAAAATCCCAAAATTGTATAAGACTTCCTATTTTTCAAAGCTGGGTAAAAAAGACAGACAGACAGACACACACACACACACACACACACACACACACACACACATGAATACCTGTTCCAATTGCTACTGGGTAGCACAATAAGCAAGTATTACTAGTATAAACCAACCATTTCATTATGAGGAAGAGGCATACTCTAAATTTCATAGCTCAGCTGACTTTAAGGGGAAGAATGAAAAACTGAGAGCCAAAATCATCTAACAGTTGATGATGATAAATAAATATCAGTTTGTTTATGCATATGTTTGGAACTTGTGTGCAAATCACGTAAAAACTATTATTGTGGGACTGGAGAGATAGTACTGGAGTTAAAGCACAAGCCTTGGATGCAACTGATCCTGGCTGAAACTTTGGAATCATATGATCCCCCTCCCCCAGCATCACTGGATGGAGCCATGAAGCCCCCTGGACACCACCAAGGTGGCCCAGATATTCCTAAGCACTGCATGGCCTGAACAGCACCACATCTTTGGGCCTCCCATTGGCTGCCCTGTCCAATTGACTGAATCACTGGAGGAGCCCCTAAGGCATCTTTGCTTGAGAGGTTCTCCCCCGGAAAAAAACAATTTTGTCAGGAACACAGATTGGAGCTCCTTCTCATTCCTTTCCAATTACCTTGTTCCCTTCACAATTTGGCTAGCTGAGGATTTGGGAGTACTTTGCTTGGGGCAAATTGATTCTTTTTCAAGTAGAACAGCAAGCAAGGCAGAAAGTGTACAACCAACACCACATGTACTCCTTTGACCTTATTCTATGGTTCAACGTTGGCGTAATTCAAGAGAAGGGGACATAGGTCCTCCTAATAGTAGTCAATACTTCCTGTCTTCAGAAAACCAAAGGCAAGAACTGCCTTAAAGCATGACAACATTTTATTGTAATCTTTGTCTCACTACTTACCTCAGAATAGAAAGAGAAGCAGGGTTAGAGAAAGCTGACTTTCTCAAAGCCCTTAGGATTACTTTGGAGAAATTGTCAGTGTTTTCTAGATTTTAGTATTCCATGACTGCCACTATGTAAAAAGACACCCCCTATTTATAACTTTCTCTCCCAGAATGGAAGAGAACACGTTAAGAGTTTTGAGTCTTAAAATTTTTTTCTAGGTAACGCTGGCTTACAACTTTGTATGTGTGTCAGGAGTATGAGTTCATAGCACTTCAAAAGTGTGTCTCCTCTAGCATCTGTCTACTAAAGTACCAATATCTTCCAACACCATCCATTGGATCTGCTCTACCCTGTGACAATATGCTGAATTCCCCTTGATAAACTTAATTCTGCAGTTAGAAGTCAAGCTTGTTTTTATCTGGTTTGGTCTGGTTTTTGTTTTGTTATTTTTGCTTTGTTTCTTTGTATTTCATACAGAGTGAAAAAGTGTGGATTCTCTCTTCCGCTTTTGATTATTTTGTTTAGCATGAACCTTTTTCTAATTTCATTTATGTTGTTACAAATGGCAAGATTTCATTTACTGTTTTCAGTAGTCAAGAATATATACTGATCTTCTTTGTTTAATAATCCATCATTGGATGCTTAGGATTTTAAGACATTCTGGTTATACTGTAGATAGTGCTATAATTATCATAGACAAACATGTATCTTTTCAAACATTCTTCAGATGGAGAAACCAGAGCTGGAATTCTAGGATCCTACAATTGATCTATTTTTATTTATTTTTATTTTTTTCTTTTTCTTTTTTTTTTTTTACAATTGATCTATTTTTAATAGCTTGAGGAAACTCCATTCTGTTTCTCATAGAGCTTGGACCAATTCTATTATAATTGATAGGATACAAACATTCTTTTTCCTCAATACCACTTTTTCCTCAATACCAACACCTACATTTATTTCTCTTTTTTTTTTTGGCTTTTTTTTGGGGGGGGAACACACCATGCAGTGCTTAGGATTTATTATTGGCTCTGTTCTCAGGGGTCACTCCTGTCAGTGCTTGGGGGCTCATATGGAGTGCCAGGGATAGAATCCAGATAAGTTGTGTGTAAGGCAGTTACCTTATCTATTTTACTATCTCACTGGCCCTTATTTTAATTTTATATAGGCTACTTATGTAGGTATCCGGTGGCATTTAAATCTTTATTTAGATTTTCCTTAAAATGTGTTGATAGACATTTTTCATGTAGCTCTGTGCCTTTTTTTTTAGAGAACTGTGTTGTATGCTTTCATATATGTAAAGATACAAAGATATAAGTTCTTTATAGATCTTGGGTATCAATATCTTGGCAGATGTATAAATGACCATCTTACTAAAAAAAAACACATATTTTTTGTGACCTCTGTAAAAAGTTCAATGATATTCTTCCAAATAATGGAACAAACATCACAGAAATTTGCATGAAACCATAAAATACCTCTTTCTATTAGCAAAATTTATTCTGCAAAAAAAAAAGGGTGTATCTTACTTCCAGGCTATAAATTATACTGCAAAGCTAAGAAACAAAAAGTATGTTATTGGGATAAAATATGCAGATTTCTAGAATATAATTTGGAGCCTCCAAATAATACTATATGTGGCCAGTTAATTTATAGTAAAGTAGCTAATGGAGAATATATAGAATAAAATGGAAGAAAGTAAAGCTTCTTCAACACATAATGTTGAGAAAGCTGGAAACCCTCATTCAAAAGAATGAAACTAAATCGGCCTGGAGCGATAGCACAGTGGGGAGGGCGTTTGCCTTGTGCACAGCCAACCTGGGTTCAATTCCCAGCATTCCATATGGTCCCCTGAGCACCTCCAGGAGTAATTCCTGAGTGCGTGATCCAGGAGTAACCCCTGTGCATTGCCGAGTGTGACCCAAAAAGAAAAAAAAAACGAATGAAAAAAAAAAAAAACTAAATCTATGGATGTTGAGACATTATGACATTATGTAACTGAAATTCAATGATTAAAAACTTTGTAACTATGTATCTAACTGTGATTCAATAAAAAATTTTTAATAAAAAATGGAAAAACCAAAAAAATCTAAATATAATAATATCTGAATATAAAAAACTAATGTTTGGAAACAATAAGTTATATAAGAAAGCAAGCAAAACTCTACAACAACAGAGTTTTTCTCAGATTTGCTTTAGGGGCCTGAACTGCAAGGAGAAGGGAAACAAAAACAAATTATTAGATAAAATCAAGCTAAAGAAGTTCCGTATCATGAAACACATTATCATGGAAAAGCAAAGAAATTCTACTGAACGGGAGGGAAATAGATATACGACATCTCCTGGATTTTGATGGATGTGGTTACTGGTCCTTGGCTCATGCTTGAAAAGTCTAAATGTTAGCAGTTTTGACTAACAAAAGTAGCTTATAAAAGTAGAACTCAATATCTTCACTGAAATCAAGCCACACTTCCAGAGTTTGCCTGAGCAAGAATCCCTGCATGATTTTCATGCAACAGAAAAGCTGTAACTAAGAGTTAACTTGAAAATGATTCTATGCGTATTTTTTTTTGCTTCAAAAAGATTCAGGGCATCTTGGGATAAAGAAGCTAGAGGTGTTAGAGGCAAAAGTTAAAGGAGAGTGGATGTGGTCAGTTGAAGATTATCATGTGCACCAAGAAACTGAAGTCAGAGATGCGCAGATGTGATACAGGAAATAAATGACTTTGGGCATCCAGCACTTCCTGTGGGTGACACTGAAAGATTACACATAAAGTTCTTTGTCCCATGCTTTTCCAACCTCCTATTGTATCACAGAATGATTCTTTGGTATTAGAAGATGTCAGATAAAAGCAAACCTGGACATTTTCCCATCTGTCCTTACTCCAGAATAAGAAGAGTTTAAATTGAGGAGAATTCAATATCCCAAATACATAGTATTGATCTACTATAAATCAAGGGAAAAGAACATATTTCTGGAATAACTATGAATCACAGCTCTGATACGATATCAGAGCCTACTAGAAAATTCTATGGAGTATGAGAAAAATGAGCCCTCCAAAATGACAGTTTGTAGGATCAGTTATTGGTACATAATTATGGGCCAGCTTGCTTTCAAACTTGATTTCAAGTATTTAAATAAACTTGTGTATGGTAATTCTATTCAACCCTTTAATTATAATGAGAGAAAATATTTATTGAAGCAAAGAAAATAAAGACCACAAAATCTAAACTTTCTTTTAACAACACACAGTCTCTGTTCTTTTTTTGCTGAACTGAGTCCATATATACAATTTCTACAATGGAAAAAACACAGAAGCAATGTTGTATCAGAGTCCAGGCTGAGGGCTTAAGAGACTCTGAGAACAGAGCCAAGAGTAAGCCCTGAGCACTGCCGGGTGTGTCTCCTGCCCCAATAAGCCTTCATCACGATCCAGTCCAAATGATATGCATATACAGGCAAACTACTTAACATCCTTATGTAACTGATATATATTAAGTTTTTGTAATGAACAGGGCTGTATAGTCTGCTTTACAAAGTTCTTCAGCAGGGTCCTATCAGGAAAACGGCAACCATGTTTGGTATTTAAATAGAGCATATTCTATGTAGGGAATCAGTTACATAATTGTAATCACAGATGTTAGAGAACTAAAAAGCAACAAAAGCAAAACAAAGCAGAAGACAGTAAAGGAAAATCATTAGAAGCTCTCATGACCAGGTTTTGTCTCTAAATTGGGAGAACAAAAATTACAAGAACGGGAACTTGCATAGTTTTCGTAACTCAGAGTTGAAAAGTTAGGCTAGAATTTGCAGAAAACAACTCAGAGTTGTCAAGCAAAAAGGCAGTTGTGATTAAGTAACGAAATAGAAAAATCCTTATTTCAAACTTGCTAAAATAAAGCAAGTGTGGCCAAGTGCTGTCTAGCCATATGTGTCCACATAGTGACATTGCAGTGTACCGGTTATTTCATCTGTTACCAATCTATAGTTTGCTGTGAATGTAATTTGTTGATGTGATAAAAATCCTATCCTTGAGCTGGACTGAGAGGCGAATGGGGGGAGGGGACCTGGGACAATGGTGGAGGGTCGTGACACTGGTGGTGATTGATGCTGGATCATACTATGCCTAAAACTTGGGGCTGGAGCAATAGCATAGCAGGTAGGGCATTTGCCTTGCATGCAGTCATCCCGGGTTCGGTTCCCAACATCCCATATGGTCCCCCGAGCACCGCCAGGAGTAATTCCTCAGTGCATGAGCCAGGAATAATCCCTGTGCATTGCCGGGTGTGACCCAAAAAGCAAATAAATAAATAAATATTTTAAAAAAATAAAACTCAAATATGAATTACTTTGTAAATCATGGTATCTTGACAAAAAAAATAAAAGAAAAAATAACCTTTATCTATTGACTTGATTTCTAGAGAAATTCCTAGATCATTCTTGGGAGCTGATTCAATGCAAATTTGAAGTTTCCCTGAAGGAGAAACTCAGACTGTGGACAATAGCCTCAGCTCAGGCCTTAGAGTTTCAGCTTGGCTTTAGCCAGAGGCCCCACATCTATAGGAAGCTTTCAAGAAAACTATTTCTTTTGTTTGTTTGTTTGTTTATTTGTTTTTTTCTTTGAGGGTCACACCCGATGATGCTCAGGGATTACTCCTGGTTCTGCACTCAGGAGTTATTCCTGGCTGTGCTCAGGGGACCATATAGGATGCCTGGGATTGAATCCGGGTTGGGCACATTTGAGGCATATGTCCTACCCGCTGTACCATTGCTCCAGTTCCAAAACTATTTCTCTGGATCACCTATGGTTCTAGTATTCGGGCTGATACCTAATTGATACAAGTGCTAAAAGAGAGACCAGAGAAGGATGCCTGATGTCTCTAATAGGTCAGTAGCACTGCACTGCAGTACTGTGGTCCCGTTGCTCATCGATTTGCTTGAGCAGGCACCAGTAATGTCTCCATTGTGAGACTTGTTGTTCCTGTTTTGGGCATATCAAATATGCCACGGGTAGCCTGCCAGACTCTGCCATTCAGGCAGGATACTCTCGGTAGCTTGCTGGGATTTCCGAGAGGGACGGAGGAATCGAACCCGGGTTGGCCACATGGAAGGCAATTGCCCTACCCCTGTGCTATTGCTCCAGTCCAATAGGTGAGTAGGAACAGAGAAATAGAGTGGAAGCAACCATAATCAGGTCAGACCTTGACAAATAAGTTAGTTTTTGCCTCAACCATGAGTTTCTACCTTTTCTATGTAGAATAGGTAATCTGTCTAATCTGTCTAATCTGTCCTTCAGGATAACCTTCAATGGAGTCTGAGATAGAAATGCTCAGTTAAATCGCCTCATGACAGTAATAGTTGGGAATGATCACTCTGGACAAGAAATAAGTGTTGAAAGTAGGTAAAGGGATATACAGGACAACTTTTCAGCATCTGTACTGCAAATCATAATGCCCAAAAAGAAAGAGAGAAAGATAGAAAGACATAAAGACAGAGACAGAAAAAGAGAGATAGGAGGGAGAATAAAAGTGTCTCCCACAGAGGCGAGTGGGGTGTTGCAGAAGGGAAACTGGGGTCATTGATGGTTGGAAATGTGCACTGGTGAAGAGATGGGTGTTGGAACGTTAAATGACTGAAACCCAATCATGAAAAAACCTTGTAACTGTTTAACTGTGATTCAATCTTAAAAGAAAAAGACAACAACAACAAAAATACCCTGGAAGGGGGTTAGGGGAGGGGGAGAAATTCCCTCATATAAGGTCAGAGAAAGAGTATTTTTAATTGTGGAGATTGTTGTTCATTGAAGCTCCACAATGAATTGGATCTGGCCACCCTGTTCCAGTTCTCTTCCACTCTCTCTTGTAGTGACAGTCTAATCACTTAGTTTATTGTGTCCACTGAATAAAGGACAATGCTCGATAGGCATTAAGGATTGTGCTTCTGGAATATATCTTGAAAATATATGTCAATAAGCCAAGCAGCCTCTCCTTGGTAAGTCACTGTAAGAAAAGAGAGTTTCAGGGTTCAGCCATCCCTGTTGAACTCAGTTCTCTAGTCAACCCCTCAGCTGAATGCATAAGTTTGCTTACAGCCGGAAAACTGTCCATCCAACTTCCAGAATATCAAACAAATAATAAAATTATTTTCAAATCTGCTGAATTCCACATTGTTGAGTTATGGCAAACTGGTACAGTGATATTTGGGAACAGAGCTGCTTTGTTTTATTCAGTGCCCAGGACCTCACACTACATGTGAAGCTTGTGCTCAATTATCAAGTCATGTCATAGCTCTCTTATTTGATTTTAACTTCAGAGAACAATACAGTAAAAGAATAAAGTGTCCTGTTGCTCAGCAGGCTGCAAAGCTATTCTACATGGTTGAGTCTGAGCCATTCAGAGGTGTAGCTTCTAAATTATTCCTGCAGAATATCTGTCTAAAGAGAGAGAAAGGGGAAGGAGTGGAGAGAGACAGAGACAGAGAGAGAGATAGAGACAGAGAGAGACAGAGAGAGAAGAAAAGTGCTTGCCACAAAGACAGGCTTGGGGGGAGAGGGGGTACTAGTGAGAGAGAAACTGGGGACATTGTTGGGAGGAAATGTACACTGGTGAAGGGAAGGATGTTGGAACATTACATAACTATAACCCAATCATGAACAACTTTATAACTGTGTATCTTACAATGATTTAATAGTTATTTTAATTTTAAAAAGAAGACTTACTCAGTTTAGTTTCCCCATTGAGAAAGAAATGCAGATTATTTTAAATAAAATCAATATGCTTACTTAAAAAAAGTAAGTAAAATAAAATATCTATCTGGAGATAGGGCTCTGCCTACTAATAGAGATTTGGAAAACTCCCAAGAGAATAACTTTGTGGGCTGGTGTCTTTGTTGTCTGAACTACATTGAATTTCTTTTTTCTTTTTCACTTTGTGCATCTGAGAGTTAAATCCAGCCATGCAGGACCCAGTTTCCCTCTGGTTCTTTTCATCCTGAATTTAGTAAAACACAGTTTCAAAATTGTGGACTTACAAGGGGTCATTTACTTTTCCTCTTTAATCTGTGAATTTTCATGCCACTTTAAAATAAGTTGAGCTTATTAAGAATTCTACTTCAACTGACCATCTTGTTGGATAGATACACAATCACTGGCAAACATTATCTTTAGTCAGACTGAGCAGTTAAATTGATTTCAAACTACTCTTATTTTCAGAAACGCAAAATAAGCAAAAGGACAAAGCCCCCAACCCCCATCTCCCAATCTCCTGTGGGAATTCTTGTTAGAGTGAAATACATTTGGTATTATACTACTAGAAAAACACTCTTAATGGAAAAAAAAGAAACAAATGTTTCATGGTCTTTTCTCATTGGTTTTCAGTCACGACACATCTACACCTTATCAGAACATTATTCAAGATGTAATGGAAGAAAATATTGGAAGTGGTTAAATTAATGTGTTTTGCATTCAGACAGACAAGAATTTAATAGCCAGTGTAACCATGGAGAAAGTACTTCACTTCTGTAGTTTTTATTTTTCTCTCATGAAATAAAATAAGCTTATTGTGATGAGTAAAGACAATTATTTTGAGGTTTGGGGCTGAGTTTGTGGCATCTACTGAATATTCAGTATCATGAACTGCCAATAGTAGCTATACCTACCATCTTTATGTGTTTCCTTGAGAGAACTTATCAAAAAAAAAAAAAACCCTATGACCATAAATTCCAGTCAGCCTAGTTAATTTGTGGAAGACAAATATTTATTAGTAAAATTCTTTGCAGGCCAACCAAAGCCTCGGATATGAAAATGTTCAGTGTTCTTATTCTTCATTGGAAGTAACTCTGAACAGATTTGATAAGCTTCACCTCTGTGGATCTGCAGCGGACTCATCCATCAAACGCTGTGGGAAGTCACCACTGTCTGCTCTCCCAGTGGCAGTAGCCCTGCTCTGGGTGCCCTCACACTGCACTATCACTCATGGGTGTTGACGTGCTGTCTCCAGGGCATGGCTTTTCAATACAGAACCTTTAAGCAAGCAACAAAGAGTTCCGACAAAAGTGGACACTCCGGAAACGGATAGCAGGCCTGGCCTGGTGTGTGTGTGCTGAAAGTGAAGAGGTTACTGCCTCAGGAACTGCAATTCCAGCATAAGTATTAGGCTGCTCGGGCTCAATGCAGTGTACCTGTGGAACAGAATCTGTGTTGTGAGATGGAGATTCTCTGTAAAGAGTCAAGTTGATGTGAGATTAGCTTAAAACTTGGTACCAGGAGACATTGGTGGCAGGCTAGCTTGGTTTACATATGGATATGTTTCAGTGATTGACTTTACATGTAGAAATAGGAAACATTCATACTGATTGCAGGATGTGCGATAAGGCAATATGTGTGATAAGAATTCCCCCTGTACTTGAGTAATTTATTTTAAAAAGGCCATTGGTTTAGAAAACTTATTAAAATTTTAGTGTCTGAACCTTCCCTATATCTTTGAACTCATATATGGGGTGAAGCTACAATATAAATATTGAATATATATCCTGAAAATTCTTAAATCATCTCCAGATTATCCATGAATCACTCAGAAGCCTTGTAGTTTTTGTATATAATTTACACTTATGCTATTCTTTTAAGTTATTTTCTGTAAATGATCATAAGCTGAAAAAAGTGTCATTGTTCCCCTAATGTTTACAAATATCTAATAAAAAATCCCAGAGAAATATGTGGACTCAAAATGTTCCTTTCTTCCCCACTGTTTCTTACCTAGAGTGAAGCAAGGGGTGAAAACATGAACATATCAGTAAGTACAAACAGATTATATTGCCTCATCCATTACAATATCATCTGCACAAGCACATTTAACAGCTAGAATTATATAAAGCAAAGTTTTATATATATATAACTTTATATATATACATATATGTGTGCATATATATAAGAAGAGTGAGACTGTGAATGCAGCTTAGGCAAAATTGATCTTTCTTTTGACTTGACTAATTGGGCAACACCTCTGAATTATTGATTTTTCCTTAACCATATATATAACTATGACCTCGAAAATCACCCCCTTTCTCTTAATCAATGCAAAAGACCTAGAGCAAAGGAAAATCATGGAGGGAGATCAAAATGTGAAAGGATGTTTCAGTCTCTGTTCCCAGCACCAAATACTGAGCCACATTTTGTTATTGTATGATTTGTACTCCAGAAAGAGACGTCGTCATTAGCTTCCAGACCGCACTATTGCAAACACAAATAACCTCTTCCACCCCATTACCAGGAAAGGCTTTTCAGAGACAAGTCAGTGTCTGACTCTGGGTTATCGGTTGAAAGGTGCCTAATGGACTCCCATTTCCAAACCAAGAATGTATCTCTCCCACTGACCTGTCACTCGCTGATAATACCCAGCCTTTTAAAAAATAGAATTGGAAGTGGCTAAGCATTTCCAATGAATTAAATTGAGTAGATGCTTCAATTACTACAAATAGAAGTCTGATAATTTACTGAGTTCTCATAGCTATGTCTAATAAAAAGTGCTTATACAATAGAGGTAAATACTAGGAAAATATTTTTCTTGGGTTTTTGTCTTGTTTAGTTTGGAGATCACACTAAAAGTTGCTCAGGGCTTACTTCTCCTCACTCTGCAAGGGGAGCATATGAAGATCTAAATGGGTTGGTCACAGGCAAGGTAAGTGACCTACCTGCTGTACTATCTAACTGAGGAAAATATCTTTTTTTTGGGAGGGGGGTCATACCCGGCAATGCATAGGGGTTACTCCTGGTGATTCTCAGGGGACCTTATGGAACGCTGGGAATTGAACCCGGGTTGGTCAGATGCAAGGCAAACACCCTACCCTCTGTGCTATCACTCTGGCCCCGAAAAATATCTTTGACTATACTCAAATTTAGTGTAGTCAAAGGATGAGAGCCTTGCAAACTCCCCATGGCGTATTCATATCCCAAATACAATAAAGATATATACATGTCTCTCAGATAGCCCAACAAGCTACCGAGAGTATCTCGCCCACACAGCAGAACTTGGCAAGCTACTCGTGGCGTATTCGATATGCCAAAAACATTAATGATATGTCTCATTCCCCTGACCCTGAAAGAGCCTCCAATCATTGGGAAAGACGAGTAAGGAGAGGCTGCTAAAATTTTAGGGCTGAGTGTAGTAGAGATGTTACTGGTGCCTGCTCAAGTAAATCGATGAACAATGGGATGACAGTGATACAGTGATACACTAAAATTAAGATTTCTCTTGAAAAAGTAAATACTTAAGAAAGGGCAAAGTCAATATATGCTGTTTTTTGTATTTGCAAAATAAATCAAAATTGTGTCCAGAATATGTAATTTTTATAACCCACCAAGAAATGTCACATCAATTAAAGAAATAGATAAAATAGATAATGTGAAAATGGCCCTCACATTAATTGCATGATCAGGCAAATAAATGAAATGTAAAGTAAATCTACAATAAGCATTCACCACATAGTCACCATGCCGAGTCACAGACTACAATCAGAGTTCCTCAGAGCTTACTCTTGACTCTGTGCTCAGAGTTCACTCCTGGTGGCTTTAGAACATCATATGGAATGCCCAGGGTTCAAACCACAAGTCAGCTACGTACAAGGCAAGCTCCCTGCCTGCTGTACTGTGTCTCCTGCCCCTATATGGAATGACTGGTATTATATTTAATAAATTAAGTATTTAAATCTCAGAAATATTTTCACTGGGACTCCACATGCTTTATTTCATACTTAAAAGTAATTTTGGAATACAGTAATTTTGGAATCTTTATAACCATCTCCTCAATATTTTAGCTGGATGGAAAAGAAAATACTGGACCTGGTTTATATTTGAGTTTTTTTTTTTTATCTTTTCCCCATAAATGTGGTCTTCAGTGGCTGAAACTGGCTTTGTTTTCAGGAGTGGCCCTAGCAATGCCAAGGATTGAACTAGGGTTGGCCACATTCAAGATCAGCACCTTGTCTCCTATTAGCTATCTCTGGCTCTAAAGACAGGGTAGAGATGTGGGCACTAGATTTAGACTTGGCTAGGTATGTTTACTCAAGATTATATAGCATATCGCTATAATGATAAAATTACTCTAATGGACAAAGTACCAAATTCTCTTCACTCCCACATTGTGGTACATAGTCTTGAGTAATTCCAGACATGTGCTGCCCTATTTCTGTAATGAAGACGATCAGTTTATTCTTCTAATCCAGTTGTGTCATATGGCCTGGGTGACTTACAGGAAACAAAGTTAGAGCTGTGACATGGAGATAGAACATTAATACAGAATTGGTGCCTCTAAATGAATAACAAATATCTAAATATGTAAAAACAAAATCTAAAAATATGGAATAACCTGAAAAATGAACAGAAAGGAAAGTTTGAAGATGATATTAAGGATCTAAGTATAAAAGTCAAGTTACCTTAAGAAGACTACACAAGTATTTGTAAATGTCGTTACCCCTGCAGATTGGTACCTGCCTTGCCTGTTCTTCCATAGGCCAGCTCTTCCAAATAAGATGATAGACCAGTGATTTTCAACCTTTCCTCAGCTGTGGATTGACACCAGTCTTTGGACAAGTGATTGAAAAACACTGGACTAGACTGTTAGGAACATTGAAATTGTCCAAAGAGGGGGCCAGAAAGTTAGTATGACATTTAAGATGCTTGTCTTGCTTGTTGCTGACCTGGGTTCAATTCCTAGAACCTTATATAGTCCCGTGAGCCCTCCCAAGAGTGATCCTTGAGCATAGAGCCAGGAGTAAGCCCTAACTACCCCAGGAAATGAGAGGAGAGGAAAGGAGGGATGGGAGGGAAGGGGAGAGGAGAGGAGAGACAAATAAAGGGCAAAGGAAATAAAAAGAAGAAAAAAGGAAGCATTAACAGAATGAAAAATGTCCAAACTTTAGTGTTCAAACATGGCCATGGAAATTGCTGTTGATGAAGGCTCAGAGGAAGTAAGAAGAGGACAGGATTAGATTGAAAAACAGCTATTAAAGTCAAATATTCAGGCTGGAAAGCTTATGCTAGAGAAAAGAGATCAGGGTTTGCCTCTACAATTCTTTGCTGAAACTCAGAAAGATAAAAATATCAGGGAATTCATTCACAAGAGATTAGGAGATGCTTTACAAATCCTCTCAACCAGACTGTGAAGGCCTCTAGGAAGTTTAAGAGTGTTGTCTCTTAACTCCCTCCACACGAGGCCAAAGTGAAGAAGTCATCTGAAAAATCAGTGCTGGGTATTCCAACAAGCGATATCAAGTAAACTATCTTGTGATTGCTAAGGAAGTTGGCTTGGTGGGTGGGTGGGAAAACAGAAACCTCTGCTGAGGGAAGCTCACACTGGTGGTGGGATTGCTCGTGGAACATTAAACACCTTAAACAACTGTATTCTAAACAACTTTGCAAATCATCACGTTTAAAGCTAAAAAAAAAAATCAGAGGTGGGGGGTGGAGAGATAGTACAGCAGATAAGGCATTGTCTTTGGATGTGCTAATCCAGGTTTGAACCCGAGCACCATATACAATCCCCGGGACCCACCAGGAGTGAGCCCTCAGAAAAGAGCCAGAAGGATGCCCTTAGCACAGCCTGGCACCCACCCCCCACCACCATCACTACCAGCCCCAGATAAAATCAGCAAATATTGCTTTTGTCTAAGAGAATGAATCTCCTTTAGATCCACAGGCAGTCCGCAAGGTTCTTGAGAAAATTATACCTCTAGATAGATGGATAAGAAACACAAAGTGTGAAACTAAAAGAGGCTCCGGGATCTCCCAAGTTCTCCTGGCAGACTGATATAAATTCTCCATTAAAAAATATTTGATAAAAAAAGAACAAATGACACCTAGAGAAGAACTGAGTGCCCACAAGGCAGAAGGCAGCCCTGCACTCACGAGGAACTGCACTCAAGCCTTGAAACCTAATTAAGTTACTCTCCTTTGTACTGCGGGATTTTCGATTACCTTAGACTGCTTTTCTTCCCATTTCTAACATTTTCTTTTTTTTTTAAACAACAATAACTATAATTTTTATCCTAGGCATAAGTACAGTTATAGGTTAGGAATTGTTTTATGATTTTGACTTTGGGCCACACCTGATGATGCTCAGTGGTTACTCCTGGCTGTGCACTCAGGAGTTATTTCTAAAGTGCTTGCAGGACCGTATGGGATATTGGGGAATCAATCCAGGTCAGCTGTGTACGAGGCAAGTGCCCGACCCACTGCTCTATCTCTTCAGTTCCTGGATGGGAATTCTGGTAGCAGATGGGGTTTCATTATTTCCAGAAGTTCAGGGAAGAGGACAGATTAGACTCTCAGGTGTGTCTTTGAATGCCTTACACACATGTACCTAATTTAAATGATTTGGACTTTAAACTGGCATTGTAATGGGAGGAGACTTTTAGTTATCCTGTGAGGATAAAATGTTAGGTATTCCATAGGCTTTAGAGAATCCCTGAGCACATATATATTTATTTTTAAAAGACAAAGTTCAATAAATGCCTAAAAGAAAATCCTCTGTTACTGTAATATAGGACTCCATGACGAGAGAGAGAGAGAGAGAGAGAGAGAGAGAGAGAGAGAGAGAGAGAGAGATAGACAGAGAGACAGAGAGAGAGAAAGGGGGGGAGAGAGAGAGAGAGAGAGAGAGAGGAGGGAGGGAGGGAGAGAGTGTATATGTGTGTGTGTGTTTAATTAAGACTCCTTTAGAAAGAAAATCACTGTAATCTGAGATTAATGACATTAAGCTGTTCTGTTTCTTGTCAAGGTTGATCCTACAGATATAAAGACCCAATGATGAGGATTTGAAAGATTTCATTTTATTAATCCTTTTGAACTTTCATTTTAGTTGGAAATCACTTGGATCATTTGTCATCCCGTTGATCTTTGATTTGCTCGAGTGGGCGCCAGTAACATCTCCATTCGTCCCTGGCACACACTGGTGTAGCCCAGTGGCATTTTCTCACTCCAGGAACACGAAGAGCCTCAAGCCATTTGTTCAGGGTTTGTGACGAAGAAGTCTGACCATCTTGTAGGTGGCCGACCACAAGGTCTTTCGATGTCCCGTGGAATCCAGTCAGTAACAGCTCCAGTTTAGCAGTCATCTCTAAATCACATTATGTGTCTGGCCCATCTGGTTTTCGAAACCTTGGTGAACGAGACAGTGTCCCTGATTCTTGATCATTGACAGAGTTCGGAACTCCAGATTCCTTCTCTCATTTGAGTGAAATGTGATATATGCTCTTTTGATTCCTGTTTGGGATACCTGAATAGCGTTCTTGTCCTGTTTTCATAGGGCCCAGGTCTCTGAGGCATATGTTAGTGCAGGAAAAAAAGTGGAGTTGAAAAGACGTGCCCAGAGCCAAAAAGATGTGCCCAGACACTCCTGAAGGCATTCCATGCTGCTCTTCTTTTCCTCCTGCGCAGTTCTGGAGTCAAGTCGTTCCTCATGTTGAGTTCTCGACCCAGATATACATAGCTGCTGCATTCGGAGATGTTCATTTCATTGAGAGCAAATGGAACGTCAGGGACTAGTTTGTTTTTCTCATTGTCTTGGTGAGATTCAGCTGCAGTCCGACCTTTCTACACTTGCACTCGAAGTCAGCCAGCATTTGTGCCTCTTGGCTAATGTTTGGTGTTACTGGAATGATGTCATCAGCAAAGCCGAGGTGGTGTAGTTGCCGACCATCTATCTTCACTCCCATTCCTTCCCATTCCAGTTGCCGCATGACATAGTTGAGGATGGCACTGAAGAGTTTCTGTGAAATAGTATCACCCTGCCGAACCCCTCAATGATGACTTCCTCGTAGAATGTGAGATCCTGGTGGTGAATCCATAATACAGCTCGTGGAGGATCTTTATGCACTGAATTTGAATGCCCTATTTTGCTAGGGCTTCAATGACCACTTCAGTCTCAGCAGAATCAAAGGCATTCTTTAAATCGATGAACGTTAGACAGAGCGGCATCTTGAACTGTCGTGAAATTTCAATGAGTTTGCTCACTGTGTGGATATGGTTGATTGTGCTGAATGCTTTTTGGAACCCAGCTTGCTGGCATGGTTGTCCTTCATCTAGCGTTCTGCCTATTCTGCTCAGAATGACTCGAGTGAACAACTTGTAGATGATGGGCAACAGGCAGATTGGGCTATAGTTGCTGATGTCATGGGTGTTTCCCTTCTTGTACAACAGAACGGTTCTGCTGGTTTTCCAGTGGGACGGAACCTTACATTCATATAGGTAGCATGTGAAGAGCCAAGCCAGTGTATTGATGAGTACTGGTGGCAGATTTTTCAGGTGTTCAGGTCTGACCTTGTCTGGATCGGGTGCTGTACACGTCTTTACTGACGAAATGGCATGTCGGATTTCAGAGGGGAGAACGTTGGGAACGACATATCCATCCTGTGGAATTTGGTATGTGGGCAGGACATGGCTGTCAAAGAGATCTGAGTAGAAGTCATGAATAATCCTCTCCTTTGCCCTTCTGGAAGATGTGATAGATCCATCAGGACATCGGAGGGCAGTCATCTTGGTCTTGTAGTTGGGAAGGACAGGCGAGCATTGCGAATACTTTTCCCGGCTTCTGCTGCACTGGCCAACACTGCTGCTCTTCTCTCTTTGAGGTCTTCCTTTATTGCATGTCTGCACAGCTTAGTGAGTCTGGATATTAGCTTGTGATTGCCTGAGGCTCGTGCCAAACCACGTTGGCAAATGAGCTCAAGAGTTTCCGAAGACAGGAGTCTGTTTGTGGCTTTCCCACTCTCAACATTCTCTGTGCAGTCATGGAGGTGCTGAACCAGTTGATCGTATTCCTCGTCAATGTTGTCAACGATGGCCACAGTAGTGCCAAAGAGCTCCCAGTTGGTGGTCATTCTGGGAGTTGTCTTCTTAAACTTAAACTTTGCAGTCCTTTCTTCCTGCTCTGTGAACTAGAATTTTGCACGAAGGAGATGGTGGTCCAATCCCTTTTGGAATTTTGGGACAACAACACCATTGGTCAGGCAAAACTGTTGATTGAATATGATGTGGTCAATTTCATTGTGGAACTATCCACTGGAAACTCCCATGTTCAACTTTTACATTCAGCCTTCTAGAACTGTGAGTTATCATGAATGGGCTTGGTTGACATGATGATCTCACACAGTCTCTCACCCTGTTCATTCCATTCTAGGCCATGGGTCCTGATGTGGAGTTCTTTAGGCGACCTTCTCGGTTCTATCTTGGCATTGAAATCACTGACAATGATCTTGTAGAAGGTGTGGTCTTCTTTATATAACTTCTCCAGCTCCATGTAGAATTTTTCAATTTCTTTTTTATCATAGTTGGATGTTGGTGCGTAAATGATGAAGACAAAAACTGCTGGCAGTGAGTAACATCTATTCAAGTGTAATCATCTGATTTTGATTGTTAGGCATCTGAATGAATCAATGCTCATGGCCACGTTCGTGTTGACAAGGACACTGACACCACCCCTGCCTCGATTGTTACATGTTCTGAGGAAAATTTCTTCTCCAGTGTCAAAAATGGCGTGATGTGATCCATGCCTTCTCATCTCAGTCAGACCAATGATGTCATACTTGGTTTTCTGCACTTGCACCATCAGATTCTCGATGAATGCTTTCGATGCCATTGTACGTGCATTGAAAGTACAGACAGTCATTTTAGTCCTCCTTCATTTTGGCAGTCTAGTTTGTCCCTGAGATTTTATCTAGTTGGTAATATGTTTGAAATGCTTTAAATGACATATTTCTCCTTTTCAATGCCAAGAGGTGGTACATAAATGGACTCACATTTGTATTTATCACTGTATCACTGTATCATTGTCATCCTGTTGATCATTGATTTACTCAGTCGGGCCCAGTAATGTTTCCATTTGTCCTAGCCCTGGGATTTTAGCAGCCTCTCCTTACTCATTTCCCCCACAAATGGAGGCTTCTTTTAGAATCAGGGAAATGAGACATGTTATTGTTACTGTATTTGGCATATCGAATACACCACGGGGAACTTGCCAGACTCTTTTCTGCACGTGGGATACTCTCAGTAGCTTGATGGGCTCTCTGAGAGGCATCACTGCATCACTGTATCACTGTCATCCTGTTGATCGTTGATTTGCTCGAGTGGGCCCAGTAATGTCTCCATTCTCCTAGCCCTGAGATTTTAGCAGCCTCTCCTTACTCATCCTTCTCAAAGGTGCAACATTAGAGGCTCTTTCAGGATCAGGGGAATGAGACCCATCATTGTTACTGTTTTTTGGCATATGAATATGCCCTGGGGAGCTTGCCTGGCTCTCCCATGCAGACAGGAAACTCTCGGTAGCTTGCCAGGTTCTCCGAGAGGGAGAACTAGGCTAAAAGAGCTTGGTTTTATAGTCAAAATAATAGAAAATTTAAAATGTGTGTCAGGAGGAGAGATGTGTGTCGGGTGGACCAGGGATGTGGCTCAACCAAAGAGCACTTTGTCATGCAGGTTTCTCTGACAGGTTGTGGGTTCAATCTCCAGTAGCACATCAAAGATAAGCAGAAGGGGTTGGAGAGATAGGACAGTGGGTTCTATACTATCTAGGTAGTATAGATTGTAAAATTCTTGCCTTGCATGTGGCCATCCCAAGTTCTATCCTCAGCACCCCCTATGGTCCCCTGAGTGACCAGGCACTGTTCCCTTGGCACTGTTTGGGATGACCCAAACACCAAAAGAAAAAAAGAGAAAAACGATACACAGAGGGACTTGTAGGGGGGCCATACTCAGTCACGGAAATGACCTCCCTCCGCTCTTGTCCAGCACCAGTAAAGAATATACATACTACAAGTCTCGTGCCACACACTTTGAGGACTTTCTGCTGCCAATTAGGTGTAAGCAGTAATTAAATGACATAACTATTTAGTTACATTAGGACTCATAAGTAAGTACATGTAAATGTGGATGATTTACTAAAGCACCCATCAAGGTCTGGTAGGAAATCAGGATGGCCGGAAGGAGCAGCGCCCCCTGGAGGCCAGAAAACTGAGCACCAGTGAGCTGATCTGAGTCATGTTCTCACCACATAGGCGGGGGCTGGCTCTAGTGTCACTGCATGCGGGAATGTTCTGGCATGGACCCAGAGACAAGCGTTCACTGCCTGGGTATGCTGGGTGCTGCCAGGCAGCAGGGACCACGCCAAGGTGCCTCTTGTCCAGATGAGGTTCTCCAGATCCAGACATAAAATAAATTTGTATTTATATATGCCTTAATGATTTAAGCAAGTAACTTATCATTATGACACTTGTCACACAGCTCTTAAAAATATACACTAGGACCCCCTCCCCAATTTTCCCTCGTCTATATGCAAGGAAAGTTATTTTTCCAACATTTTGGTACATCATCTATTCAACTTTAATGAGGCCAGTTTTCCTTGGTTTAATAAACTCCAGAGTTGTATGTTTTATAATCCCTAAACAATGTCATGTTTCTTTCATAGATGATGGTCTCCTGCATTCTAACTGATGACAGCCTGTCCTGGATTTGCAATGTGGATGAGTCTCCTAAGACTTTCTGTTTGACAATAGGGTTTCTTGAATTTTGGCACAAGCACTCAACCATAGACCCTCCAATTAATTATACATCAGTTTCAGAATAGAACATTGTTGCTGTTATTCTGATGTAGGCCTGAGGGATCCAGAAACCATGTCAAATGAGGAAAGACTAAAGAAATGAAGAACATTTAACCAGGTGGAAATGAAGCGTACTTAGTGTTCACTAATGGACCTGTGCTAAGTGGTGGGCACTAAATACAAATCAATATGTGAAAGGTACATCCAAAGCCTTGGTTTTCTCAAAAGAAAAAGTTTGTTTCTAAACTTATCTTTAGACATTTCCTATTTGACTAAATTAAGACCTATAAGGTTCACATTGGACATCCAGACTGCATTGTTTGTGTGGGTCCTCTGAGAAAGAAGCACCATATTACCCAAACTCCCTTTTAACTTCAGAGTCTAGAAATCTCTCTTGCAGGGTTTCTGATATACAGAGGCCAGCTCTGCGGTACCATAAAAAAATGAATAAAGGTGACCTATATTATTTTTAATAGAAACTTTGCTTAACAAAATTCAAAGCAAAATAAAAGCATCCTATTCCCAAAAGAATGTACTCCAAACTACTAATTTCTCCAAAGAGAAAACTCTGATCCCCAGAGTTTATGTGACCTACTTAGGCTTAGGTCCTGATGACTACTCTTTAAGGTGGGCATACAAATCTGACTTCTCAGGTTATAAATCTTAGCAGTAACCTGGGCTATGTTACAATTACAGGGCTCCTTTTCAAATCATCCCTAGAGAATAGTATGTCCTTCCTCAATATCCCTCTTTCATCTGATGCAGTTCATTGGCAATGTTAACTCCCAGCTCTCTTCTCTACACCCTCATCTCAATGAAGATGTAAACACAACCCATCCCCCCCCCCAGGCAGCAAGGAACTTGAAGAGTTCTTAGCACAGGCAGTAATACTAAAAGGGGAAAACTAGTGCCTGCTATTGACAAAGATTAGGTGCCAGAAGTTAGCCTATAAAAGGAAAGGGAAGGAGACCTTTAAAAAGAAATGTAAGAGATGATTGTGTAGAAGTAACTGCACTAAGTTGATGTTTAGGCTCAGAAAAACTGCTAGGATTGAAATTTTTCCCTCACATTATTGACTTCCTGCAGCTTTGTTTCCTTCATTATAAATGATTTTAATAGTTATTTGGGGCTTCTATAATGCATATATCAATAAGCAACAAAAATTAATTTGTCACAGTCTTGGAAGTTAGAAATTTGAGATCAAAGAACCAGTATGAATCAGCTCTCATACCAACTTGCAGGCAATTACTATCTTACTCACATGCTCATATGACCTCTACTTTGTTTTCATAGGAAGAGGAAGAGAAAAATCTCTTTTTCCTTATGATTTTAAATTGCATGTTATCCAAGGGACCATCTTCAAATTCCATGACATTATTTAGGGGGATAAGACAGTCAGGGCTTCAACATAGGGGCTTCAACAGGGAAGAAGAAATCCCAAGGAAAAAAATCTATTTTTTTATGATTTATGAAAGAGAGTTTTCCTTATGATTTCAAATTACATGTTCTCAAAGTCACCATCTTCAAATTCCATGACATTATTTTTTTTGGTGGGGGTTAGTTAGGGCTCCAACATATGAATAAAGGGAAGAATAATTTAAATATCCAATGCATAAGAAAATATAAATTTCTTGCTTACTTAGAATACAGACAGTATGAATGAACTCTGACTCCTAACTTTCCACACTAAAACACAGTTTTCTAGGCTTGAAAATTTTGAAATTATGCACTTACACTTGAGATAGAAACAACAAATATTAAGGTGCCCTACTACTTACTAAATCGCAACATTTTTTGAAAACAGGTTTTTCAAGGATAGCTTGAATATTTAAGATAAGCCTAAATCAAAATTGCTTTTCACTGTCTCAAAATTGCAACTGAGTTTTCGACTTTAAAAAATCTCTTTCAACAATATGGATGATTCTCAAAAAATTAGATATTGAGCTCCCATTTGACCCAGCAATACCACTGCTGGGAATATATCCCAGAGAGGCAAAAAAGTATAATCGAAACGACATCTGCACATGTATGTTCATCGCAGCACTATTTACAATAGCCAGAATCTGGAAAAAACCCGAATGCCCTAGAACGGATGACTGGTTGAGGAAACTTTGGTACATCTATACAATGGAATACTATACAGCTGTTAGAAAAAAGGAGGTCATGAATTTTTTATTTAAGTGGATCGGCATGAAAAGTTTCATGCTGAGTGAAATGAGTCAGAAAGAGAGAGACAGACATAGAAAGATTGCACTCATCTATGGTATATACAATAACAGAGTGGGAGACTAACACCTAAGAATTGTAGAAACAAGTACCAGGAGGTTGACTCCATGGCTTGGAGGCTGGCCTCACATTCTGGGGAAAGGGCAACTCAGAGAAGGGATCACCAACTATAATGTAGTCGAAGGCCATTTGGGAGAAGGGAGTTGCGGGCTGAATGAGGGCTAGAGACTGAGCACAGTGGCCACTCAACACCTTTATTGCAAACCACAATAGCTAATTTGAGGGAGAGAACAGAAGGGAATGCCCTGCCACAGTGACAGGGTGGGGTGGGGGGAGATGGGATTGGGGAGGATGGGAGGGATGCTGGGTTTACTGGTGGTGGAGTATGGGCACTGGTGAAGGGATGGGTTCCCGAACTTTGTATGAGGGAAGCATAAGCACAAATGTGTATAAATCCATAACTGTACCCTCATGGTGATTCATTAATTAAAAATAAATAAATTTATTATAAAAAACTTAAAATATGTAGGAAAAATTGTGAAATAAAAACGGCATGATTTGTAATAGCTTAAAAAAATAAAAAATAAAAAATCTCTTTCAACTGAATTTCAGGAGTCTGACTTAAAAATAGTTTCCCCCTTTTATTCAAACATCCTGTTTGACAAAGGTTTAACAATGCATTAGTTAATGGGGCTCAGTGATCCAAAACCAATCCCACAACTGCGGTGACCTTTCCTCTACCATTATCTCCATTTTCCCAATAACCCCTCAAGCCTATATGCATAGCAAGCCCAAAACAATTCATTTTATATTGTGTGTTACCACTAAATGGTGAATGAAACTATCAAAAGGTACTTCAGTAAGAGAAAATTTGTGAAAATTGTTATATCCCACCTTGGGAACTTCGAGTCCTTGTCTGAGGGTTTACTAAGCTGTTGTTGGTAGTTGAACCTTCTGTGTTTTGTTAGTCAGGCTTGGCTGGCTTCGACCTTTCATTCCCATCCACTCCGGTGTGCTTCTACTGGCCTGTTAGTATTGCAGAATTTGGAGATGTTGCTCCAGAAAATCCCCAGTATTTAACTGGGCAGTGAAACTTGCATGGCAGTGGCGGTGATGGGTGTGGCTGAGGAAGCTTCTGGAATTACAGGGAGGGTGGGGGGGGTAAGAGATCATCCAACCCTACTTTGAGAAAGCCCAGAGTTTTCAGCCAAAATTTAAAAAGTACTTGAAAATTTTGGAAGTTTGTCATCTCTGTGGAGCTGTAGAGTCCAGCCTTAGGCATGGCAACAGCTGTTGGGCTGTGAGTACTGCTGTAGGGACTTTGGTAGGACAGGGACTTAGTCGGATCCCCTCCTGAGATCGCCCCAAGGTCTCAGCCCCAGGACCTGTGTATCCCAGATGCTGAACAAGCAAATATTTCAGGTACATCAAGACTTTTGTGTATGAAAACTCTGGGTCTTCCTTGAGTCAGGGTGAGTGACCTCTCCACACATCTCTCTGTAACTCCAGGAAGCCCTGGTGTCCACACCCACATTCCGCCTCTGCAACCAGGTAAGCTCATCCACTGGCCCTGCTCCAGAGACTCTTAATTAAATCTCAAAAGAGGTCAACTAGTCTCAAAAATATTTGTTTTGTTTTTACTTGATCATACATACTCTATGTTGTCCTTCTAATAACTCTGATAATATGTGGATAATTATAACTGGTCTAAATAGGGAATGCCATGTGATATAAGATGGTAAATTTTTTCATTCTGATATCTTTATATTTGGGACATTGAAACACATGAACAGCTGATAAACTAAAGTTAGATTTTTGTAATCCCAAATAGTTTACTTTAAAAATATATTTTTGAACTATTTCCCAAAAATTCTGTGACATAAATATGCAGTTAAAGGTGATGGCTACATATTTGGTCGAGAAACATTAAATCATCAAAATATTCTTTCATATACTGCGCATGTACAATAGGTAATTCAAGTCCAGACTATAGCAGCCAGTTTCTGAAGGTCTTTGTGGCCTATGTGGCATTATATAAAATCTGGGAGGCCCTGGTAATATAAAAGCAATTTCTTTGATATCTGTTTTATTGTAATTTAGTATATTACATGGTAAGTATAGTGTTAATATTTCAGATTTTGATTTGCAATTACACTACCTCCCCCCCACAGTATTCATAAAGTAAACTAAAAGAAGATCAAAAATATTGAGATTAGACCAGAATTCATAGAATACATTGACGAAAACATAATCAGAACTCTCCAGGAAATTAACCTCATAGGAGTCTTTAGTAAGATGATCACAGTGTCAAAGAAAACAAAACTGAAAATAAACAATGGGACTACATCAAATTAAAAGGCTTGTACACAGCAAAAGAAACTCAAGTGATATCCATGATCCTTAAAACACTCACAGGCCAGCAGGCATATGAAATAAGTGCTCATATTCACTCATGATTAGGGAGATACAAATAAAAATAACGAAGATCATCTCATGCTAGTTGGAATAGCACATATGAAAAAAATCTGGAAATTTTGACAAGTGGTGAGAAAGGAACCCTCGTCCACTATTGGCGGGAATATCCTCTAGTTCTACCTTTATGAAAAGCAATATGAAGCTTTGCCCCAAAAATAGAAATACAAATACCACCAATACCACTTCTTAGCATCTATGCCCCAAGTTCAAAGGCATCAATTCAGAAGGAAATATGCATACCTTTGCTAATTGTCACACTTGGTACAATAGCAAGGTGTGAAAACAATGCAAATCCCCAACTACAGATGAATGATCAAGAAGTTATAACACAAAAGCAAAACAGAATTCTATGCAGCTCTAAGCAAAAACAAAGTAATGGTACTAAAGGACATCATGCTGAGTGAAGTCAGTCACAAGGAAAGGGACAGATGCAGAACAATCTATTTCATTGTGTGGGACACAGGAAGAGCTTATCCGCACAACTGAGTTGTTGGGCAGCGGGGAAAGATGGAAGAGTTCACTCTTAGACCTCTCTGTACTAGGCTTTGCTCACTGTACCACTGTCACTGTCATCCTCATCGATTTGCTCAAGCAGGCACCAGTAACATCTCCATTGTGAGACTCGTTGTTACTGCTTTTTGGCATATCAAATATGCCACGGGTAGCTTGCCAGGCTCTGCTGTGCAGGCGGGATACTCTCGGTAGCTTGCCGGGCTCTTCGAGAGGGATGGAGGAGTCGAACCCGGGTTGGCCACATGCAAGGCAAAGGCCCTACCGGCTGTGCTATCAGTCCAGCCCAGGCTATTTTACCCCTGTTTCATTTCCCTGTTTGTGATTAGTCTGTTCAGCTTTTCTACTTTCTCTTGATTTGGAAGGTTGTATGACTAGAACATCACCTACTTATTCCAGGTTCTTCAACTGAAGTGACGTACAATTATTCATAGTAACCTCATGATCTTTTGCATCTTTGAAGCATCTGTTGTAATTTCCTCCCGTTTATCTCATGTCGTTAATTAGGGCTTCTCTTTATCATGTTTTAATTCAATTTTCCCCCTAAGAACAGTGGCCAGAGTGAGAGAGTATAATAGGCAGAACACTTCCTTTTCATGTGACTGACCTGGTTTCCATCCCTGGCACCAGATAGAATCCCACAAATCTACCAGGAGTAATTCTTGAGGAAAGAGCCAGGAGTAAGCCCAGAGCACTGCTTGGTGAGGCCCCCAAAAGAAAAAAAAATCCATCTCCGGTTTCATTTACCCTGTATATTGGTTTTGTTTTGATTTCTAGACCATTGATTGATGCTTTTGGTTATCTTAGTTCTTTCATTTTACTTTGGAATTTATTTGTTGATCAATTTTCATCTAGAGTCTCTGTGTTGTTATGTTAACTATTTGAGCTTTGACTTATTCCCTCATGTGTGCCTATATTTCTATATATAATTGTTTGCCAATCCTTTATGCTAAGGCCATATTTATAGTATGTGCAGTGTGTCTCTTGTGAGCAACAGAGTGTTGGATTTTATTTCTTGAGCCATCTAGCCACCTTGTACATTTAAGCCATTGAAACTTAAATTATTTGTATGGGATAACTTGCTCTATTTTTCTACTTGAATTTGAGATATTTTTGCCATTTAACATTGCTTTTTTTCAGCTTGTCCTTATTTTCTCTACTTATATTTTTATCCTAGATTTCTATTTAATGATCTGCCTCTATTTGTAATTTTTGTTACTTTAAGTGTTTGTGTTTTGAAGATACCATAGAGATTACATCTGAAGTTTAATGCATATTTGCACTCTAAATTTAAGGCACATAAAAAGAAAAGAAATGCACAGAATCCAATGGAAGAATGCTCATGAAAAACATCAACTGCTGTAACAGAAGCTCCTTTAAATCACACCAGAAACATCTTTAGGGAGAAAGAAAAAGATTTAGTCATTTAACATCAAGACAGACCACAGGGAGGTAATCACCTGAAGTTGAGGCCCAGAGCAGGGGTACAGAGCCCTTGTTATAGCTTTTCTGGCAATCATGGCAGTGATGAAACAAAAAGAAGGGCACAAAACTTTTGATTAGTGATTTTCTGCATAGTGACAATATGCTGAGGTACATCGAGGCAGGCAGAAAACAGTTCAGAACTGAGATGGGGGCCCTTGTTGCTGGGATTCTTTGTGGTATATGCCTTCTGTTTTTGGTCCCATAGAGACATTCATTAATGCATGAATTGTTTCCGTGGCCCTACTCCCCTTCCTACCTATGTAACAGGTAAGTTTGGTTTCTTCTTTTCTATTCTGGCCAGCTTTATGAATTATGACCTATTTTCCAGGTTCCCACAATGGGTCGCTCAGAGCTCCCACCTCTGATTGCCTCCATGGGCACCTGTGCTCCTAACTCTCCCATCACTGCAGCAATAAATGGAGATAAGACATTTCTTAATTCAAAGAGTACAACAAAAGCTGCAAGTCAACCCTTACATATCACACAATCATAAAAGAATTATTAAGTGTTCTTCAGGTCATAATGGCAGAGTCTCCTGCCCCTGTGCCTGGCTGTCTTCACCGTGGCCCCTCAAAAGGGAGCAGGTTGAGTTTCCCTCCCCACCCCGAGCAGAGCCCCGGTAGTCAAAGACCTCCTCCGGAACCCAGCCACAGCCATTCTCAAGGCCCCTCTCCACACGTTTGGGTGAGCCTCACACATAAAGGAACCAGCAGAACAACCCAAGTGTGTGGGACCCAGGGAGGTCAATATTATGTACAAACTGGCTTAGTGAGGTAGCATCTTTAGTTTGGTTTCTCTATTTATCCTAAAATTTGATACTTAATGAACCTTGGTTATTACAGAATAACATCATATCAACAGTCAGATTTGATGGTGAGATGAATCTAAAGTCCATGGAGGATTGTATCAGAAAATTTTAATTAGTATTTTAAGATTGTAGTCATTGCTTATTGCTTAAGACCTTTATATAAGATAAAATTGTTTGTCAAGAACTATTTTCTCATGCTTTTATTTAATATTGAACTATACCATGGTTATGACATTTTAAAGGATTGAATGTTTAAAAAGAAGCAAATCAGGGGCTGGAGCGATAGCTCGGCGGGTAGGGCATTTGCTTTGCACACGGCCGACCCGGGTTCGATTCCCAGCATCACATATGGTCCCCTGAGCACCGCCAGGGGTAATTCCTGAGTGCAGAACCAGGAGTAACCCTTGTGCATCAACAGGTGTGACCCAAAAAGCAATAAACAAATAAATAAATATGTGTAAATATATATTTAAAATAAATAATTAAAAAGAAGCTAATCAGATATTATATAAGGAATGACTGATATTTAATCATCTCAAATCAATATTGCACTCAAGAATTTGTTACAGAAGCAGAACAACCCCTTCCAAACGCAGGGGTGAGGGACATACAGAAGGTTTAGATTCGAAAATGTTTGAGGATTTGAGGTTAGACATTTAGAGATTTCTCATCTAAACCTTCAATATCTACCCATATGATAAATCTATGATTATTAAATTATGTAAAATTTTTGTAGAATTTCTAAAATAATTCTGTTTTGAATAACAAAAATGTTAACCATTATATCATATACCAAATACAATTTTTCTTTCTAAATACTCCACCTCTAGAACTTAATCCTGCGGAGCACATAAAATTCAAAAGAAAATTTATGAAGAGGTCTTTATTTGGAACTCCCTGTAAGAATCTAGATTTAACCTTTAAAACAATAAACATGACATCTCTGCTCATAATTCACAAGAGAAAAGTAAAACTTCACATCAAAAAGTTCTGGCAAAACCTTTCTTGCCTTTGAAGATGAATAAAGGTCAAATAGAAATACTCTGAGTTCAAACAATTCTTATACAAAGAAAAAATGTTAGAAAAAAATACTTTTATTGTTTTACAACAAAAAATAACACATATGCCATCATTTTGGCCTGCTCTCTTCTGTTCGAGTAAAACTTATCTACACTCAAGGACAACAGCAAAGATGTGAGCATGAGGTTTGTTAGAGCTGCCGGTCATTGGCGACCGATGTGCTCTCCACACCCTCAGGAGTTAGCCCTGTCTGCAGACCCAGGAGAAAGCCTTGAGCACCACTGGATGTGACCCCAAAACAACAAATTTTTAAAAAAATTTATGGAATGGATCATTTCCCTCAGTTTTTTATGCTATTTATTAATGGTACTCTGTATCACATTTCTGAATTTTTCTACCTACACTCCAATATAATTTGAGATCAGATGGGACCACGTGACTAGTTTTGACTAAGAAGTACGAGTAAAAGAAGCATTAACAGTCCAGAGTCAGAATATTTCACTGGAATGAAATAGGGAACTTGAGAGTTTCCTTTCTATCTCACATGATATCGTTTCATTTGAGATCTCATTACCCAATCCACTGAATCTCTGAGACACTAGGTCAAAGATAACTCCTTGCTGACATAAACTGGCCATACATCAATAAATGAGAAATTTAAAAAATATGCATATTCACACCATCCAAACTTGGAGCTATTTGTTAACATATAATATTTCTCTAGTCTCAGATAGTATTTTATTTTCCTTTCTAACTAGGATGTCTGGCTATGTGAAACAATGCAAAACCTATTTTTTGCATTGGTTGGTTTTACTTCTTTTTTCTCATTTAACCCTCTTCTTTCCATTACACTTCTCATCAGCCAATACTTAGAATATCAACCATAATCTATACTTATATAAAAGGAAGATAGAAAGATAGAATCATTGATGGATATAACCATGAAGCAAATACAAAGATAGACTTATGTAGTAAAAATACAGAAGCATGGCAACAATTATTGATAAATAAAAGATTTAATATTTAAAGTGTAAAATGACATGAATGTCATATCACATTTAAAGTCTATGCACATTTGTTATTTAATTTGAGAATTTTTTATAAAATATAGACAAGATTATTAGTGCAGCTAATGGAAACATGTGGGTTTTAGGCTACATTATAGAGGTAAACTTTTGTACTTTATTAGATAAGCATGCTCATAGAGAAACTTTATGTTAATACACAACTATATCTTATATTTCGAGTATACACAACACATCCAGTTGTGCTTAAGGGTTATTCCTGGTTTTGCACTCAGGAATCACTCCTGGTAGATTTGTGGAATCATACTGGGGAATGGGTTATAGAACTGAGGTTGACTGTGGGCAAGGCAAGCACCATACCTACTGTACTAACTCTCTGGACTGTTATTATATTTTTCTAAAGATAACCTTATCATAACATTGCAATAATTTATTAATTTTAGAGAATCTAGTTTTTAGATATAGAATCATTGGAGCTCCATGTTTTTGACTTTCTCTCCAACATAAATAACAGAAATGTTTATTATTTTAAATGTATGATTTTAAGTAAACACAGTCTAGTAGCATTTTTAAATTAAATATGAGAACAAGAACTTTATTATAAAGTACGTTACTATATATTCTTAACTATGATGGCATATGAAACCACTATGACCCTTAGCACTAAAGTGTAAGGAATTTTTCCTAGGTCATTTATTTGAAAAAGCTATAGAATATAATGAGAAAGTCCCACCCTTTACCTTGAAAGACTTTCTATTAAAGACCATAAAATTGTCGACATAAGTTAGTCCTTATGCAGAATAATTAACAAAGCCTGATGTAATGGCAATTTTTGCTTGATTCTGTTTGGGTAATTAGGCTATAAAACAATCTATGAAAGAATTTATCAGAGAGAAGGAGGTGGATTGACGGTATCACACAGGCAAATAAACAAGGAAGCCATCACACTCTCAAGGGAATCACGAGGAAGGAAAAAGCAGGACCATATCTTGGAAAATTCAGGGCAAAAAAGACAGAACAAAATGGTAACCATTAGTTATGCAGAGCTCAGATGAAGTTCATTGCTGCCTATTCTTAGCTCAAGTTCCAGCCAGGAGACAGAAATCAATCTCAGTATTTTTAGCCAAAGGGGATATTAATGCAGGAAATTAATTGCTTACAAAACAATTAGAAGGGCTGAAGGTGCCAACGTCAAGGAAATCTTATTCTAGCTTCCAGTACTATTTTCATAGCTACAGTGTGAAGAGTTAAGTGGTTACAAAGTTCTGCCAACCTGAATGAATAACTACAAGGAAGTGTTCTTTTTTCTTTTATTGTGGGAGTGGTACACACTGGAAGTGCTCAAGCTTACTCCTGGTTCTGTGCTCAGGGATCACTCCAGGTTGTACTTCAGGGAATCATATGCGGTGACAAGGAATCCAGGTTAGCCCTGTGAAAGACAAGCATCTTACCCACTGTACTATCACTCTGGCTCTGCATAAAGCTATTCTTAATGATTATGACAAAACTCAACGAAATCTCATAACAAAACAAATACAAAAAATTCTCCTGTCCCTGACAATGAACAAATAATAGAGATCTATTTCCCTTTAACCTTCCAAAACATGCAAACATATAGTGATTCTACCTCTGGAGTTGAGAGAGCCTGTAAAATACAATTCCTGAATAACGAGTTACCATGAAACAGGCTTTGCTACTCATTAACTTAAATTAAATCGTTGTCCTAATTTTAATTATTTAAGTAAAATCTTTGAGTCCATTTAATTGTTTTATATATTGCAATGTTTCTCTTTTCTTCTCCATATATTCTTCAATATCATGCTGTTTCCTCACCTTTCTATTACTAATACCCTGTCTCCAAATATACTTCATCTGCCTCGTTCATTCTTTGTCCCAACTCTTTCCCTTCATTCCTTTATTAAATTACTCAGCTCCAAAACACATCATGAAATAGTCTTTGGGATTCCCAATTGGATGTCAGATTGATTTTTTTTCTGAGCAATTTTATGTAAGATTTTTGTCATCTCCTTTTATATTTTGCTTTAGTTGCTTATAGATTTACATAAACATGATGATTTTCTGTAAACTAAAATACCTCTTATGTACACTGACACAGAGTCTCTTGCCCACACACCTGGCTGTCTTCCCTGGGGCCCCTCGGAGGGGATGGGCTCCAGCTTCCCTCCCCGCCCGGAGTAGAGCTCCCAGCGGCCGAAGACCACTGGAACCTAGCCACAGCCATGCTCAAGGCCCCTCTCCACACATTCAGATAAGCCTCACGCATGACGGTACCGACAGAGGAACCCAGGTGTGTATAATCCCATCAATGGCCAACATCCGGAGACTTAAAAGCAAGCTCCCAGAAGTGTGCAGCCGCGGGATATCTTATAACCTACTTTTCCCTCTGGGAGAAACTCGCAAGCTACTGAGAGCTTCCTGCCCACATGGGACAGCCTTGCAAGCTTCCCATGGTGTATTTATATGCCAAAGCCAGTAACCAGCTGAATCTCATTCCCCTGACCCTGAAAGAGCCTCCAATGTGGCATCATTGGAAAGGCTGAGAAGAGAGAGGCTTCTAAAATCTCAGGGATAGGACGAATGTAGAGGTTACTGAGACCGCTCGAGCCACTCGCCATCAACAGGATTTCATGATCATGATTGTGATTGTACACTGACACATACAAGTGACATGTTTCTTCTTTATAACAGCACTATTGAAAGTTATTTTTCTTTCATGAAATATATAACATTATAGTGTTGCATGGAAGAGAGGAAGAGACATTTTCCTGGATAGTCTTATGTGCCCCTCTTACCCCTTCTGTCCTTGCTCTTCTCTTTCTAATGCCCAGGCTCTTATTGTTTCTTATTGTAATTCTATTATTTGCCCTCTACTCTACAGTGGAAATAGAAAATAAGGAGTATCTTTTTTTTAATATTCACACAAATAGCCTGTGAGGATCCTTTGTGAGGATAGAGGGCTAAATAAAAGATCATCAATTGTGAACATAAATGATGTCATTCTTGTAGGGACAGAAATTGTGGCCAAAGTGACAAAGTGATTCTAAACAGAGCAATTTGTTTTGTATTATGTTATTTGAAAGAAAACCAACTAAATAATCCTCAGATCTCACGTTCAGAAAAAAACAATATAATTAACCCAGAAACAAGCCAAAGAATAAAATTTCCACAAGTACAAACAATTCTGATTACAGCCTGCCTTCCATGTACTCTTGTTCTATAGTTAAGGAATTTAACCAATTTTAACCAACTGCTGATCAATAATATTATCATGTAGTTGGGACCCTGATGGCTGTGTCTGGACATAAAATTGTTGAGCCTTCATTTTATGAATGCTATTATTTCCTAAATAATACAGTGTAACAACTTTTTACATGGTATTTGTATCATATTAGGTATTAAAATCACCTGGAGATGATAGAAAGACTGTATGAGGATATGCTTTGGTTATATGTGAATACCTTGCCATTTTAATTTGGGGACTTGAGCATCCATAAATTTTGGGATGGGGTTGGAGGTTCTGGAGCTAAGTCCCTTGTGAATACTATATTAATTTAATAATCTTCAATGATATGTGCAAGTGTAGAACAATACTAATCCTTTCTTCATAAACAATGTTGGTCAATTCTCCTGAGACAGGGAAGGTTTGAGTTCCTTTGCTTAAATTTGAATCATTTTACTATTGTTAAGGAATAATAATTCTGGAATCTACAGCAACTTCTTTACATTTTGAACATCCTGATAGTAAATTGTAAAAGGGAGATAAAGACAAATATCTTGTCTTTTTTTTCTGACCTATTAAATGTATCATCAAGGTGATATATGTATATAAATATGCATATATATACATATAATATTAATGCACAGGGGTAGGGCATTTACCTTGCATGTGGCCATCCTGGGTTCGATTCATCTGCCCCTCTTGGAGAACCCGGCAAGCTACCAAGAGTATCCCGCCTGCACAGCAGAGCCTGGCAAGGTATCTGTGGCGTATTCGATATGCCAAAAACAGTAACAAGTCTCAGAATAAAGACGTTACTGGTACCCGCTTGAGCAAATCAATGAACAACGGGATGACAGTGATACGGTGATACAGTAATATATAATATTTACCACATAAATGTAGTCATTGATGTATTCATACTTTTATGAAATAACAGTGACTAAAGCAGGAAATCTTATGCTATCCTAGATTCCTTCTTCCTGCATCATCTGTATTTAATTATTCACAAGCTTGGCCATTTGTAGCTTTTGAATATCTTTCAAATCTTTTCCCACCTTTGCTATAATTTAAACCTTCAATGCCTCCTACCTGGAATACCACAATTACATTTTCAGTTCTTTTTTGCTATTATTGTTATGGCTTACTTGCCTCACTGCCTCATTCATCACCTGTTTTACAGTCCATAGGCTTTCTATATGTGAACTACGATCCAATTTGAAGACTTTCATTTATGTTCTCATAGACATAAAAATGTTCCGTCTTGGTGCTAGAGAGAAGATAGTACTGTAGGTAAGGCACCTGCCTGGCACACACGCAATCCCCTTTACCACATAGGGTCCCTTGAGACTGCCAAGAGTGATCCCTGAGTGCAGAGCCAGGAGTAAACCCTGAGCACAGCTCAACATAGCCTCACAAAACAACAAAAAATAAAGCTCTGTGGCTTAGCAGAAGTGAATCTTATCATGTAAATATGCCAACTTAGTTAATGCCAAATTTCAGAACGTACCTGGTAAAAACGTGTTGGAAATTCAGTAAAAAATATTTTTTTCTACCTGTAGTCTCATGATGTACGTTTCAGTTAAAGGCCATGAATTTGAATTTCTAATAAATTGCTCTAGAGCTTGAGGTAAGTCTTTGAGAAAATACCCACTCTGAAATTCGCAACCAAACATTTCTCTATTTTCCTGCTCTTTACCCAGTGAAATAAACTCGGCCTTCAAGTCCTACACTTTCTATCAGGTCAATTTCCATGTATATTTCACTATTTTATCCAAATGCTATTGCCATTTGAGAAGAAGTTCTCAGGGAGACCTCAATTATATCTTCTCCTGTCTTTCAGTAAGAAATTATATTAACTTACAAAATAATTCATTAGTTCTACTAAACAATAAAGCTATGACACATTTTCCTATAGTAATAGTTCCCGTTACTGTTGTTTAGGACCTGACATCCCGTAGGTACTCAATCAATAAGTATTGCTTGACTGAAAAAAGAAACAATTATTTGTATTAATTTTTATTGAGATCATAGTTTTCAGCACTATTGAGCTTGTTGTTCTACAATTGCTGAGCTACTACATCCATCCCTCTACCAGTGTTTCAAGATCCCATGACATTGACTTCTGGTACTATCCCTCTTCTTAAACTTTCTCAGTTCTACTAATCATGTCTCAGAGTTTAGTTTGCTTGCTTAGGGGACTATCTAATCACTTACTTTGTTTTGATATATTCCACATATTAGTGAGATCAGCTGATATTTTTCTTTTACTATCCAAATCACTTCACTTAGCATAACATACCCCAATTTTGTCCAAGTTACATAAATCTGAAAAAATCCATCTTTTCTAGTCTTTAAATAGTATTTTGAATAGTATATGTTGTGAATATAAACCACAATATATGTGTGTATATATACAGATATATAAATTTTACTCACTCACATGTTTTTGGCCACTTAACATTGATTTTAGAGCACAATAGTAAATAGTACTGCAATGAACATTGGTACACATATGTCTTTTCAGGTTGTTTCTGTCCTTATGGCTTTCAAACCAAGGAGCAGAATTTCAGAGTCATAGTCATAATGTTTAGAGTGTCCAACGTGTTTTCCAAAGGGGTTGAGCCACTCAACATTCCCACCAACAATAACAATAGATCCTCTCACCACCTACTGGCTAGCACTTATGGTTTCTGGCCATGTTGGTGTGAGGTGATACCTCATTGCCAATTTGATTTTCATTTTTCTGATAATCAGTAATGATGAGTATTTTTCAAGAGCTTGTTGACTATCTTCAAGTCTTTGAGGAAACATCCATCTGTCTACTCTTCCCTTTTTTGATAGTTCTTTTTTTAATTATGGTTGAATATTGAGAAAATGCTTTATCTAGCTTTGGCATCAGCCCTTTGTCTTATGAATGGTGTGGAAATATTTTCTCCCAATCAGTAAGATACCGTTTTTAATTTTAGACCTTCTTTTGCAGGGAAAAAGCTTTTAACTTTTCTGTAGACCCATCTGTCTGTTTTCACTTTTGTTTTCTTTGCTAATGTGAAAGTAGAAACTATTAGTGTTAGAAAGTCACGACTGAGAGTTAAAATGTCATTATTTAAAAAATTAATAGCTTTTAATTAAAAGATTTGGTTACAGGAAACTATCAATACATTGAGTAGATCTCTGATTAGCAGAAATTATTTTTTTCTTATTTTTATATTTCCATTTAGGCACAGTAATTTACAATACTGTTAATATCAGATTTCAGGTATACAGGAAGCTAAAACACCACACCTTTCACTAGAGTATCTACTTCTTTCTACCATTGTGTAAGTAGCATTGTAGCACTGTTGTCCCATTGCTCATCGATTTGCTCGAGTGGGCACTAGTAATGTCTGCATTGTGAGACTTGTTACTGTTTTTGACATATCCAATATGCCACGGGTAGCTTGCCAGGCTCTGCCGTGCTGGCGGGATACTCTCAGTAGCTTGCCGGGCTCTCTGAGAGGGATGGAAAAATCAAACTCGGGTTGACCACGTGCAAGGCCCTACCTGCTGTGCTATGGCTCCAGCCTCACTTCCCAGGATTTATAGAGAAAAAAATGAAATTATAAAAAAGAATTTTCTAATAAAACATTATACTTAATTTTGGAAATTATTTTATTGGTCTAGGGATAAGGTCCTGAAAAACTGGAGCACATACTTTACATGCAGGGAGTCTAGGTTAGATCCCTGACATCCCATGGTCCCTGAGAATAACCAGGAATGGTCTGCAAACACTCTTCCATGAGTAGTTCCTGAGCACTGCTGAATATAGTCCAAAACCAAAAAAATAAATAAATAAAATTATTTAAATTTTACAGGGCCCTGACATCTATATGTGAGCTCTGAGGAATTTTTTTGTGTGGAGGTTAGAATCACAGGCAGATCTATTTAGCATGATTGATTTTTTTCCAATTGCATGACTCTCAATGAGAGTTCTGTTTCCAAGGTATTTGTTAATTACGATATCACTGTACAAGACAGCATGTAATCCATTCATTTTAAAAGCTTCATTAAAAAAATAGCATTGCTCTTTGATTCAAAATTCTACTATGTAATACAGAAGGTTTAGTCCATGTGTTTAAAAAATGGAATTTTCATTATGTTCTAGTTCTAGGCATGTTATGGAAATTACTATATTTAGCGTGTGTATTTTAATAATATTCATAAGATTTATAGGTGTGATTAGAAACACTTTGATATTCACTGTAGCACAATGACTTTTTTCAAGTAATATTCACAGTTGGTAATATGGATGCTTCATCATTCTCTATCTGAGCTATTATTTCTTAAAGAATAGTATACATAATAAAAATTAAAAATAAAACTAGGAAATAAATAAAAATTTTCCAGTTCCATCCTCATTACAGTAGAATAACAAAAAATAAAAATACCAAAGGAAAAAATATAAAAGCAATTATCAATTAAAATGTAACCCACCAAAATACTGGGGGGAGGTGCGAGAGATAGTACAGCTGGTCAGGTGCTTTCCTTGCATCAGACTTGTGTTCAATTCCAACACTCATATGGTCCCTCAGGCTCTGTCAGGAGAGATTCTTGAGCCCAGAGCCTGGAGTAAGCCATGAGTGCCAGCAGGTATAGCCTGAAATCAAAAAAATAATTTTTTAATAAATTTTAAAAACTTAAAAATAGTGGTACCAGGATTACTAGTATAAATACTAAAATCTATCCTTCAAAGCCATTATTTTACCAAGAAACAATTATTTAACTATGAATTTCATCTTGCCATGCAGGCAGAGCCTGGCAAGTTACCCGTGGTGTATCCGGTGTCAAACACAGTAACAACAAATCTCATAATGGAGATGTTACTGGTGCCCGCTCGAACAAATCGATGAGCAATGGGATGACAGTGACCAGTGATTAATTTCATCTTAGTTCCGTACGCATTAATATTAGGACAGCTCTAAATTCACATCATCGGTTATCAAATATGCCGGATAGGATAGTCCTATATTCAATCTAATGATAATGATTTTAATTCATCTGCTAAATATTTTATTAATTATGCACTTAGAAGAATGGGAAGTTTCTTTTGGTGGCCAGAAAGATAGTACAGTGAGCATGACACAGCTGGCCCAGTTTCCATGCCTTTTGCCCCTTATGATCCCTGGTGTCTTACAGACGTGATCCCTGAGTGCATGAGTGCAGAGTCAGCTATAAACCTTGAGTATAGCTAGGAGTGGCCCCCAAACCACACACACACACACACACACACACACACATACACACACACACAATTAGAGTTTCCTAATTGTGGCATTTCCTGGGGGAAATGTGCTGACATTAAAATTTGCCATTTCCAAACAAACCATCCCTCTTTACAGATTCTTGGTAAAATTTCTTTCTTCTCACCCCTTTCTTCTTTTTGAAATCCAGTTATAACTATGTCACAACTAACTGTCTCATACCATGACTGTTTCATAACATGAAACATCATGTTTTGGAATATATTCCAGATCATAAAATAATCCCTTCAATTCACAAGATGTTGCCTTCAACAAGGCACAGATTTGTTAGTGAATGGGTTACTCCTGTATCTCATAGGGTCAGTGGAGAACAGCATAATAAAGAACACAATCAATTCTAAAGTGTTAAGTGTTTATTATGTTTCTTTAACTGTAAGATTGGACTGGAGCGATAGCACAGCGGGTAACATTTGCCTTGCATGGGGCTGACCCAGGTTCGATTCCTGGGTCCCTCTTGGAGAGCCCAGCAAGCTACAGAGAGTATCCCGCCCACAGGGCAGAGCCTGGCAAGCTACCTGTGCATATTCAATATGCCAAAAACAGTAACAAGTCTCACAAGGGAGACGTTACTGGTGCCTGTTTGAGCAAATCGATGAACAAAAAAGGACGACAGTGCTATGGTGCTAACTATAAGATAGTTATTTGGTTAAGGGCAATTCTTTGCTACCTATCTAGTTGTATTCATACTGAAAATAGCTGAAAAGTTCCAATATATCAACTCTCAGTATATAAGGGAATGCATTTAATGTAATCAATTTGCTACTGGATGATTGGTCTGATTTCTCCAAAAAGTGGTTCTGTGTCCTAGGCTCAATATTTGTCTCACTTGACCAGTGGGCTGGAAACACTGCAAAGGCAATAGCTAGTATCAGCATGGGAAGCTAAACAGTCTCATAGTCTCCAGCCCTAGTGGCTGGTCCACTTTGCCACTGAGAAAAGATCATAATTTGTTCCCTACAACATCTATAGCAAACAGTATAGCTGAAGACAGCACAAAGTTGTTCTCCAAAATTCTGAGAATGAAAATTTCTAGAAGCAGAAATAAGGGTGTTGACAGGGCTGATTTCTATTGGAAGCTTTCTGGAAAAAAAAAATGTTCCATGCATCTCTCCTATTTCCGGGGGACTATCATCAAACTTTGGTGTACTTTGTAAAAATCTCCCCTTTCTGCCTGTGTCTTCACATGCTCTTTTTCCTTATGTGTATCTGTATCTCAGATTTCCTCTGCCTTTTCTTATGAAGATGGGCATTATAGTATTTAAAGATCACTCCAAATCCAAATGCTCTTACCTCAAGATCAATTATATCTTTGAAGAGCCTATTTCCAAAGAAAGTCACATTCAGAGAAACAAGATTTGAGTTTGGACACAATTTTGCATGGGACAATTCAACCCACTTACACAGCAGGTGGAAGAGGTTGGCTGAATTTGACCTTAACAAATATTTTTCTAATTTCTTTGAACAAAGAGATTTTTATAACTTCTCTGAATCCTTTTGGAGCAGCAGTACCTTTCCTGAGATGTCCATTCACATATCTCATCTGACTATCTTTCTGACATAGTAATTTGCCAATCATTTTCTCTCCAAGTCTTTGCCATCTGTCCCAACTGTTAGCCATGCTCCATGTGTCTGTAGACACAATAGAGAATACTTAATGATCTTTATTAAACATCAATTAAATACACTACTTGAAATTCTGCTCCTTTCTACCTTACAAGAGTTTCTTTGAGTATTCTTCTAATATGAGGACAGTTCTCTCTGGCTAACTCTAGCATGTTTCACAGAATGACTAATAAACAAAGTCCTAATATTTTTTTCTTCCTATCAAGTATTTGTAAGGACTTGTGATTCAAATCTAGCCTGCCTTTATAAATGTGTGTATTCAAAAAATGTGTGGGCATGCGTTCGTTCAGTGGTCAAGCTGCTTTCCCACCCCAATGTCTGACGACAATAACCGAATGAAGGAGGAAATGGAGAGAAAACCAGACTTTTGGATGATCGGTCGCTGTTTATTCTAATCTCAGCTCTGCTGTTTATTGCATTCTCCCCGTGCAACTATTCCAGTCGCACTGTGTGCCCCGTTCCAGTTTCCCCCTGCCCTTCATTCCTGCCTCCTACTTTCCCCCATGCTAGTCTCATCCTGTCTCCTTTCCAGTCTCCCCCTCACTCTGTCTTACAGCCTTGGTTATAGAGATCACCAAGGGTTGCAATCACACCTACCTGCAGTAGGAATGGGAGTGCCTTGGGAGCACTGTGATGGGTGTAACCCAATCAACCTAAACTTGCAACAAGTGAAAAAGAACAAAGGAGAAAGGATGAGCCAATGTTATTCTACAATAAGCAGTTTGGTGTGACTTTAATTTCATTCTTTTGTTTACACTTCTACTGTCTATTCACTGTAGTGGAACAGTTAAAAAGGTATTATAATTAAGTTTCATATGTATTACATATCCCTTTACAAAATATTTTTGCCATCTTCACTATGGATTGAAGGAGAGGGAATGAGGTAATTACTAATTATTGAATAATAATTATTCAATGTACCTGTTCCATCAAAATATACTCAGGCCCTTCAGATGGGGTGTGGAACCGGCCCCTCTTCCCGCCCTGACGAGGCCCTGAGTTGCCGCCCACAAATGGCTCCTGGCCCCTGAACTGCCATGACTCCAGAAGCACACAAACCAATCTCAGAACCCAGCAGCTTTGGGCAGAAATGCTGAGCATTAAACTACGGCACAATGACACCCCGGGTGGGGAAAGGGTGTTTGTCCATTCCGCCTTTTCTCTTCGGCAGTGCGGTGGCTGCCACCTTTTCAGAGCCTATTGGACAACCAGGTATGAGACTGCAGTGACGTGACACATGGGGCTTCACGGGATAGGGAGTGAAAATGGCCCCTGTCCCCGCCCCAACGAGGCCCCGAGTTGCTGCCCACAAGGCTCTTGGCTCCTGAATGGCCATCATCCCAGAGGCACACAAAACAATCTCAGAACCCAGCGGCTTTGGGCAGAAATCCCTCCAGACTTATTACTAAAATATCAGAAATCCAAAATGCTCTTCATATCAGCAATAAAAAACAAATTATCTAATGATACCTCTTCAGCAGGTCTGAGTATTTGGGGAAAATTCCAAATAATAATGATGCATCTTTTTGTCGAAATATTGAATGTGATCAAAGCAGAGAGAGAGTAAGGTGGAAATCATCTGCCACATAGGAGGGAGGAGGGGTGGGGTGGGGGTATACTGGGGTTCTTGGTGTTGGTAGGTGTGCACTGGTGAGGAGATGGGTGTTTGATCATTGTATGACCGAGACTTAGACTGAAAAGCTTTGTAACTGTTCTCATAGTGATTCAATATATACATATATGTATGTATATATATGTACATATAGATATATATGTACTCAGGCCCAATATTTTACTTCTACTTCCATAAACTGGTGATGTGCTTTGTGCTCATTATTTGAACTAGTAAGTCCAATTATTGCCCCTTGTTTTATAGTATGGGATGCAGATATTAACTATAACCAACAGCAAGCCAGATGCTATTGTACTCAAATAAAATAGTTATTACGAAAAGAACTTGAGTTTGTTCTCTAAATCTTATGATTCACCCACAACTCAACTTGTATCAATAAAATTTGTCTGTATATTTAACTACACTTTCAACACGATCTAATCTGTTCAGACATGAATCTCCAGTGTAGTGATACTGTTTGCTTGACGATCCATTGCAAATTCTTTTTGGATATTAGATACCTCTTAAAGCTGGTGAGTTATGGATTAAGTAAATCGTGGAAACATTCATAAATTTAGATATGTGTTGTCTATAAAATCTAAATAGGTCAACCAAGTGTTGTGCTTCTATCTTAATTATAAAAGGAAATATGCTTTGTCTCTTAATTTATTCATGCCCCAGATCATAGGCATACACTCAAAAGTTACTATGTGCCCTTCAGTTTCATAAATCCACAAACCACACCAGCTTTTCATGTCTTATTAAGTTATTTGGAACATTTCTTGCTATACTATCCAAATAGCATGATCTCACCATCGTAGGCACAGTGGTGGGAAGCCCTTCTCTTGCAAAAGGTCACCGGAATATTTATATCATTTCTGCACTGTACAATGTGGGCAGACTGGCTGAGGACAGCTGACCAGAAACATATGTGTCTGTCCTGTCATCTACCAGGGCCAGATCACATCATTATGTGTGCCTCATGTGGTTTGTGGGCTGGGTGCTCCCCATCTCTGATGAGAGTATCAATATGATGTCTTTTAATTTGTCTTCAATTTTTATTGAGGCACAGCAATTTACAATACAGTTAACTGTACTTTTGTGCATTCATTATTCTAACACCACATCCACCACTGTAGTGTCTGCTTCTCTCCATTAACATCCAAAGACTCTCTCATCCTTCACCATACCCAGAGAAATTCAGTTATATAAACCAACTCTCCATTTCTATTGTTTCAGTCACTTTTTGTTCCTTTCTTTGTTATTTTATACTACACATAAGAGAGAGAGAGAGAGAGAGAGAGAGATCATTCCTTATCAGATTCTCTTCTTCTAACTGATTTTACTCAGCATAGTACCCTCTGGTTCCATCCGTGTAGCTGCAAATTTAATGATTTCATCTTTTCACATGGCTGAGTAGCGTTCCAAGGATGTTTTGAAGGTAAGACTCACTCGGTATTTATATATCCAAGAAAAGAGGGTCAAATTTAGCCCTGAGATAATACAGGAAGACTGTGCCGTTCTTGCGGTCAGAAGAAACCAAATTACTTATAGTCTTTACTAGTGTAATAAATGCATTTTCCACTCAATAATTCTGTACCAAGTACCAGAGATGGTGCAGATCTACTTCAATTAAAAAATCAATCTGGAATGGAAACTGCAGTTAGAGTAGCCACCTGGTTATGTTTATGAAAACGCATAGTTATTCTCCAGAACTCATTGGTCTTTTTTTCAAAAGCAAGGGATAAAATTAACATAAGATGTTATAGGAGTTGCTGCCCTGTGTTTTCAAAAATTTTATAAAACTTTCTGAAATGTTCCCAGGATGCAGTATTATATTTGATTTCCTATTTTTGTTTATGGAACTTCAATAGCTTCTATTTGGCCATCCCTTGCATGAAAATGGTGTGGGTCATAAACTAATTTGGCATTTTACTGTATTATTGTATCACTGTCATCTCCTGGTTCATCGATTTGCTTGAGCGGGCACCAGTAACATCTCCATTCATCCCTGTTGTGTGCTGCTGTAGCCCGGTGGCATATTGGGGACTCTTTCAGGATCAAGGGAATGAGGACCGTCATTGTTACTGTTGTTGGCATATCGAGTACGCCATGGGTAGCTTGCCAGGCTCTGCTGTTCGGGTGGGATACTCTCAGTAGTTTGCCAGGCTCTCCAAGAGGGATGGAGGCTTTGGGGCAGCCTCTAGTCACCTTTACAGTTGTTCCCAGTCTACCAAATGTAAGCTTATGGTTAACTGGCATGTTGTAATGATCTGTACACTGACAAACACGCACCTGCCTGTGTCTCTGGGCAGCACCTGGGACATCTGCGGCCTCAGATGCATCTCCTTGAGGTTGATGGAGTGTGCCTGGAGGTTTGCAGCTGGCAGAGCAGTACCCTATCGCGGAGGGTCTGTGCCAGGTCGAACACCTGCACTGAGTCCCAGGTCACCTGGTGGTTGGCTGACAGCACCCCACAGTGGGTGAGCCACTGCACTCACTACCGCCATGGCTCTATGTCCAACAGCGCTGTGACTGTGACTAGGCGCGGTGGGGGCAGGCGGTGATGCTGTGACCCCCACCACAGTTTCTCCGTGCCCTGCCAACACCATTCTGTCCGAACCTTGCAAAACAGCCGGCGATGTCCGTCAGGAATCACGCATAGAGTTCCAGCAGGGATCATGCGTAGAGTTCCATGCCTGGTGTGCTGAGCCATGCATTGTCTAAGGCGAGATGGTGAGTTCGAAAGAGCACGTGGTGTTTGAGTGGTGTCGGCGCCATCTTGCCTCCAATCAAACACGTAATTATGAAAATGAGTAGGGAGTGTCTTATGATGTGTCCCATGGCTGCTTTTGCAGCTGTGCAGTTTAGGAATATGTTTCTTCACGCGTGAGGCTTGGCCTGAGCATGTGGAAAGTGGCCTGGAGCTTGGCGGCGGTTGGTTGTGGGGGTCGGCTGCCTGGGCTGGGTCCCTTGAGGTGGGGAGGACTCTCACCCACCCACCTCTGGGGCACCCTGAGTGCAAACAGCCTGGTGCAGATTCTGGTGGCATGGTTATGGGGGCCTCATTTTATGATTCCTTCTGGGAGAAGCAGCTGTGAGTTCTGGAGGGTGGCCATTGAGGAGATTATCTGGCGCTGGCAGGAGGTGGTTTATGGGTGTGACCCCTGGGCTGCAGGAGACTGGGGGAAGCAGGCAGAGGATCTCTGTTCCCAGGTCCTGTTGAGCCCAGAGTCCAAGGTCACAAGTTCTGTGGGACTTTACTCATGCGTGAGGCTTGACCCGAGTGTGTGGAAAGTGGCCTGGAGCAGGGTACTGCAGATAGTACCTGGAATCTCCTGTATTCAAAACATGCACTCTAGCTCTGGACCATCTCTAGGATCCCTTGACATGAAGTCTATGCTTCATGTCAAAGTGAATAGAACCTTCATCTTTAATATTCTTAGGCGTATGCACAGTCTAGTAGGTCTCTTACCTAGATATTTGATAAAATTTTATCAAATTTTACTAGTTGCATTTTACTAGTTGTAAAAATTATCTGTTTTAAATATACTTATAGGAAACACTTATGCCTACATAATCACTAGGGTTAGCTTTGAGAAAGCTTTAGACTAAACTTTGACTTTATATCTGGTATCCATACGACCCTACTCTTGATCTTTGGTGTTGTTTTAGGACCATGGAATTAGTACCAAACCTGAGCTATTATTTAATGATTCTCCCCAAATCTAGATGTTTCTGCTAATATTTCATTGATTTAAATAAAGATTTTGGAATATGTACATTATTACTTGTGCAAGGGAACCCAATCCCCTCTTCAATAAAGTGACTTGACTGATAAATAGGCTTACATCTACAAATTGGAGCTTGCAAAACCACTTTGTGACAACTCTGTTTACCAGAACCAGAGTTTTATATCTATGTTATTTTTATCAAGCAATATTTGAGTAAGCTGTGCATCATATCTATTTCTAGGAACAATGTGATTAGTTAATCACTGCTGAAACTCCTGTAGCTGAAACATTCTGATTTTTCTCTGAATGTGCTGCCATTGTGTGAGCTACCCCATTTTCCATGTATCTTTTGTAGCATCACCACCAGACCTTTACTGCCACAGCATCCTATTCTTTCCATTGTCTCCCAACGAGCATCTCATCTGCAGAAGAAATCTACTCTAAAACTTTTATTGGACGCAAGATTTCCCTTTAACAAAGAGTTGAGAAATTCTTTTATTCTCTTATTTTATTTACTTTTTATTGAATCACAGCCATGCTCAAGGCCCCTCTCCACATGTTCAGACAAGCCTCACGCATAAAGGTACTGGCACAGGAACCCAGGTGTGTGTAATCCCATCAACGACCAACATCCAGAGACTTAAAAGCAAGCTCCCAGATATCTCCCATCGATATCTTATAACCTACTTCTCCCTCTGGGAGAAACTGGCAAGCTACTGAGAGTTTCCTGCCCACATGGGACAGCCTTGCAAGCTTCCCATGGTGTATCCATATGCTAAAGCCAGTAACAAGCTGGGTCTCATTCCCCTGACCCTGAAAGAGCCTCCAGTGTGGCATCATTGGGAGGGCCGAGTGGAGAGAGACTTCTAAAATCTCAGGGATAGGACATAGGACGAATGGAGAGGTTACTGCGCCTGCTCGAGAAATCAACGATCACTGGGGTTTCGTGATTTGTGATTGAATCACGATGAGATACACAGTTACAAAGCTGTTCGTGATCAGGTTTCTGTCATACAATGTTTCATTACCAATCCCTCCACTAGTGTATTGCCCACCACAAATGTCCACAGAATCCCTCCTGCCACCACCTCTACTCCCAGCCTGCCTCTACAGCAGGTATTTTTCTTCTTTCTCACGCTCATTCCTTCTGGACATTAGCACTGTAGCACTGTCATCCTGTTGTTCATTGATTTGCTCGAGCGGGCACCAGTAATGTCTCCATTATGAGACTTGTTATTGTTACTGTTTTTGGCGTATCAAATACCCCACGGGGAGCTTTCCAGGCTCTGCCGTGCAGGATTTTGGACATTATGGTTTGCATACAGTTATGTGATGCACTTTTTCAAAAAATTGAATCACCGTGAGATAGAGTATTACAAAGCTGCTCATGATTTGATTTTAGTCATATAATGTTCCAATACCCATCCCTCTACCAGTGTATATTTCCCAGCACCAATATCTCCAGTTTCCCTTTTCCCACACTCAAATCCCCCACCCACACCAGGAACCTCTCTTGAGTTGAGAAATTCTTTAGTGAAAAGAATTTCCATGTTTGTTTGTTGTTGAGTTTTTTGTTGTTGTTCTTTTGTGGTTGTTTGGTTTTTTTTTTTTTTGGCCAAGGCAGTTCTTAAATTATGTCCTCTGTACCAATAGCCTTAACTAACATCATTTGGAAAATTGTAACAATTCAAATTTTTCTACTTCAATATTTACTTATTAAGGAGATTTTGGATAGTGGAGTTAATCATCTGTGTTATAAGTCTTTGCATCACTTTTATTTGCACTCTTGTGAGCACTATTTTACATTGTCAGGCAATTTCTGGTCATGAATGTTAGTTAATTAACTATACAGTTTAAAACCAACCAAAAGAGAACTGCACTCCGACTATAATCAACTACAGACTAACCAAAGGAACTAAATTAGAGAGTGCTCTTGGTAATATGGTGGTTAAAGGATCTCAGATTTATCTGAATCCACCCATATGTACCCATTCTGATTGTCAATGACCACTAATTTACAAGCATTGCATTAATATGAGATGCAAAGCAAAACTTAATTCAAATTATCCATAATTCTGGGGCCAGAGAAAGTACAGTGACTTGGACATTTGTCTTGCACACAGCAGACCCACATTTGATCCTTGGCATCTCTTTTGGTCTCCTGAGCACCATTAGGAGTGATTCCTGAGTGCAGAACCAGGAGTAACTCCTGAGCATTGCCAGGTGTGGCCTCAAAATAAAATAAAACAGAAAAACAAAACCAAAAACCCTAACAATTTTTCTGATAATTCACATGAAAATCTTTGATATCTCCTGTATAGTAGCACTTCCTTTTCTCGTGAAATCTTTCATCACAGAAAACTGCTTAAGAGATAGGAATAAGGGACAAAAGGCTTGGCAATTCAAAAGCCTAAGAATATTGGTCTCAGACAAAATGTTGACTTAGAAAAAGAGAAATAGAAAAGAGATCAAAATGCTGCAGAGATGCCTCTAAGCCCCAAAGTCACCATTCAGTTAAATATTTAACTCCAGCTGTATCACCCTGTTTAAAATTTTAGAATTCCTGGAGCACAAAACGTCTACTATACCACCATCACGTTGGATGGAGTGTAAAGTAGAAGGCAATCTATCTCGATCAAAAGAAAAGTGTATTAGCACACAAGGCTCAACATGCAACAGCATGTTAGTAATCTCTTTTTTTCTCTCTTTTCTCTTTCCTTGTTTAATATTTTTTAATTGAAAAACATACAAATCATATGTTGTTCAACATCTACATCATACAGCTCTACAAATGTGCTTTTCAGAAGTCTGTTAAACTGGTTTTCATAGTCCATTGTATCTGGATTGATTTCATTGTGTTTACCTTCTCTTTTATTTATTTATTTATTTATTTAATTAATTAATTATTATTTTATTGAATCACCGTGAGATAGTTACAAGCTATCATGTTTGAGTTACAATCTCATAATGATCAAACACCCACCCCTCCACCAGTGCACATTCCCCACCACCAATATCCCCCTTTCCCACCCTCCCCCTGCTTCCATGGGAGACAATATTCCCCATACTCTCTCTCTACTTTTGGGCATTATGGCTTGCAACACAGACACTGAGAAGTCATCATGTTTGTTCTATTATCTACTCTCGGCATGCTCTCCCATCCCAACTGGTTCCTCCAGCCATCATTTTCTTAGTGATCCCTTCTCTGTTCCATCTGCTTTCTCCTCTCCACTCATGAAGCAGGCTTCCAGCTATGGGACAATCCCCCTGGCCCTTGTATCTACTGTCCTTGGGTGTCAGCCTCATGTGATGCTATTGTATACTCCACAAATGAGTGCAGTCCTTCTATATCTGTCCCTCTCTTTCTGACTCATTTCACTTAGCATAATACTCTCCATGTCTATCCATTTATAAGCAAATTTCATGACTTCATCTCTCCTAACAGCCCGCTTTCACCACTCCTATTCGATATAGTACTGGAAGTCCTGGCCATAGCAGTTAGACAAGAAAAAGATATCAAAGGCATACAGATAGGAGAGGAAGAGGTCAAGTTATGACTATTTGCAGTCGATTTGATACTATACTTGGAAAACCTTAAAAACTCTATACAAAAGCTCCTAGAAACAATAGGTCAATATAGTAAAGTGGCAGACTACAAAATCAACACCCAAAAGTCCATGGCTTTCTTATATACAAATAATGAAAGAGAAGAGACATTAAAAAAATAACCCCGTTCACAATAGTACCTCAGAAAATCCAGTACCTTGGAATCAGCTTAACCAAAGAGGAGAAGGGCCTATACAAGGAAAATTATAAAATACGACTTCAAGAAAAAAAGAGGATACTAGGAAATGGAGACACATCCCCTGCTCATGGATAGAGAGAATTAACATTATCAAAAGGCAATACTGCCCAAAGCACTATACAAATTTAATGTGGTCCCTATCAGGATACCCATGACATTTTTCAAAGAAATAGACAAGGTACTCCTGAAATTCACATGGAACAATAAACCCCCACGAGTAGCTAAAGCAATCCTTGGAAAAAAGAAGATGGTGGCGCATATGCTGCCTGATCCCATGTGCCGCTTGAGCCCACGCGACCGAACACATGCAGTGCCTGAGCACATGTGTCGCCTGCATCTCCCCTTTTGAGATGTGTACTTTCATGCTTTCATACTTTTGTGTCTAAAGCTTAGAATGTGTAGGGGCTCTCTCCACCCTTGGAAAAGCCCGCGTCCTCTCTTGAGCGCGTTATTCTTACTTTTCCCTCTCTCTTATCCCTTCCTCCTCCCCTCAAAAAAGCCTCTTAATAAAATCCATTTACTTCAAAAAAAAAAAAAAAAGAAGATGGGTGGAGTCACCTTCCCCAACTTCAAACTCTACTACAAAGCAGTGGTAATTAAAACAGCATGGTATTGGGATAAAAACAGATCTGCAGACCAATGGAACAGAGTTGAATATCCTGTCATAGACCCCCAAATATATGGCCACTTATCTTTGACAAAGGAGCAAGAAATACAAAGTGGAACAAGGAAAGCCTCTTCAACAAGTGGTGCTGGGAAAACTGGATAGCTACCTGCAAAAAAATGAACTTTGACCGCTGTCTAATGCCAGGTACAAAAGTCAGATCAAAGTGGATTAAAGACCTCAATGTCAGACATGAATCTATAAGGTACGTAGAAGAAAATGTAGGCAGAACTCTCCATGACATTGAAGCTAAAAGCATCTTTAAGGTTGAAACAGCACTGACCATGCAAGTGGAAGCAAACATAAACAAACGGGACTACATCAAACTAAGAAGCTTCTGCACTTCAAAAGAAACAGTGACCAACATGAATTTCGCATATAAGTGGATCAGCATGGAAAGTATCATGCTAAGTGAAATGAGTCAGAAAGAGAGAGACAGACATAGAAAGATTGCACTCATCTGTGGAATATAGAATGACAGAGTAGGAGACTAACACCCAAGAATAGTAGAAATAAGTACCAGGAGGTTGTCTCCATGGCTTGGAGGCTGGCCTCACATTCTGGGCAACTCAGAGAAGGGATCACCAAGTAAAATGTGGTCCGAGGCCATGCGGGGGAAGGGTGATGCATGCTGAATGTAGACTAGAGACTGAACACAATGGCCACTCAACACCTTTATTGCAAACCACAACACCTAATTAGAGAGAGAGAACAAAAGGGAATACCCTGCCACAGTGGCAGGGTGGGGTGGGGTGGGGGGAGATGGGATTGGGGAGGGTAGGAGGGATGCTGGGTTTACTGGTGGTGGAGAATGGGCACTGGTGAAGGGATGGGTTCTCGAACTTTGTATGAGGGAAACATGAGCACAAAAATGTATAAATCTGTAACTGTACCCTCACGGTGATTCACTAATTAAAAATAAATAAATTTTTAAAAAAATTTAAAAATTAAAAAATCTGGAAAAAAATAAGAAAAAAAAAATAAAATAAAATCTTCATTAAAATTAAAAATAAGGAAACAGTGACCGAAATACAGAAAGAGCCCACAGAATGGGAAAGAATATTTACCCAATACCCATCTGATAAGGGATTAATATCCAGGATATACAAGACACTAGTAGAACTGTATAAGAAAAAACCTCCAACCCCATCAAAAAATGGAGAGAAGAAATGAACAGAAATTTCCTCAAAAAAAAAAATACAACTGGTCAAAAGGCACATGAAGAAATAATCCATATCGCTAGTCATCAGTGAGATGCAAATCAAAACAACAATGAGATATCAACTCACACCACAGGGACTGGCACACATTCAAAAGAACAAAAGCAACCAGTGCTGGTGCGGATGTGGGGAAAAAGGGATGCTCTTTCACTGTTGGTGGGAATGTCAACTGGTCCAACCTTTCTAGAAAACAATATGGACAGCCCTCCAAAGATTAGAAATTAGGCTTCCATATGATCCTGCAATACCACTCGCTTCTGGGAATATATACTGAGGATGCAAAAAAAGCACAGTCGAAATGACATCTGTACCTATATATTCATTGCAGCATTGTTCACAATAGCCAAAATCTGGAAACAACCCAAGTGCCCTAAAACAGATGACTGGTTAAAGAAACTTTGGTACATCTACACAATGCAATACTATGTTAGTAATCTGTTATACAAGAAATCAATGATTTCAGGGTGAGATACAACAACCTTTACATATCCTCTTCTAAGGAAAAAAATTTTGATCATTTTTAGAGCATTATTCATAGAAATCAAAACAACATTGTGGGAATGTGTAATGGTGGTGGGATTGGTGTTGGGATATTGAATGTAATAAATTATTGTGCAAAACTTTATAAATTAAAATTCTATAAAAAGAAAAACAGAAATAACTCAAGAGTTCCTGAAGTAGATTTGAATTTTATGCAGGTATTAGATCATAAAAGGTTAGAGAGCTAGAAGAAAATCAGATTGTGTTACTATCATTAGATTAAACACCATGATAAGTCATCATCATTCCACGGAAGCCAAGAACTCACACAAAGGAGATTCCAGCCGCTACCACCTCTACTTTTCAGCAGGAAGTGAATGATCTTTAGCCTTCCCATAGACTCTACTTATAACCCAGTAAGAAAGCATTGCTGGAACTATTGTCACTGTCAGTTTGGATGAAAAATGGTTCCCTACTTCATCCCATCTAATCTCAGTGGATATAGTTTCTAGATATCCTCTTCTATAATACTTACTCTATTAACTTAATTTATGTCGGTTTAGAGGGCCGTACTCAGCTGTGCTCAGGGATTAGTCCTGTTTCTTTTCTCAGGGATCACTCTTGACTGACTCAGAGGACCATAAGGGTAACAAGGATAAAACCTGTGTTGATCGTGTACAAGGCAAGTGTTCTACCCCCACTGAACTATCTCTTCAGTCCCTCATTTTTATTTAATTAATTAATTAATTAATTAATTTTTGCTTTTGGGGTCGCACCCAGCGATGCACAGGGGTTGCTCCTGGATCATGCACTCAGGAATTACTCCTGGCACTGCTCGGAGGACCATATAGAATGCTGGGAATCGAACCCAGGTTGGCTGCGTGCAAGGCAAATGCCCTACCCACTGTGCTATTGCTCCAGCTCCCCCTCATTTTTATTTTTAAGAGAATGTTGTTATTTTTCCAACAAAACTCTTCTAACTAGAGATGTGTTTGTGAAAGTAATAGTATAGAGAATTTTTTAATACTTCTAAACATATAGTTCTATTTTAGAGTGAACTACATTAATTCTTCCTTTCCTGGGATTCTGTCAATTTTTTAGGAATCACCATGTCTTTGCTGACCATTAATTCTATGTCCAATTTTTTCCCTTTCTTTATAGATAGGTCAATATTGCTGAATAAAACACATCCAAAATCTCTTATCCTACCAACAATGAAAGTTTTGTATTCAAGTACAAGTATCTTATTTTTATGAAACAAGTTGGATAAACTGCTTTAAAAGTATCAATTCATGAATCTTCATGTGCTCTGTATGAGGCAGATACTTTTTTTTTAATTTTTTATTGAGTCACCATGTGGAAAGTTACAAAGTTTTCAGGTTTAAATCTCAGTTATACAATGCTCGAATACCCATCCCTTCACCAGTGCTCATATTCCACCACCAAGAATCCCAGTAGAGCTCCACCCCACCCCCCCACACCCCTAACCCCCCCACGCCCCTAGTCCCCCCACTCTTAGCCCCCCCCCGCCTGTGTAACTAATAAATTTCACTTTACTTTCACTTTGATTGCATACAATATTTCAACAAAACTCACTATTATTGTTTGGAGAGTCTCTCCCCTAAAGTCAAACCTGCTGAAAAGGAAGCATTAGATAATTTGTTTTCCATTGCTGAGGATGAAGAGGTATGAGGTCGAGTGACCACACTTAGCGGCCTCTCAGTTTAGGGTTTCTGTAATTTAGTATTTTAGTAACTAAGTCCAGAGAGATATCAAGGCAGATACTTTTTTTATGGATAGAAAGTGAGATAAACAAAATGTCAATTAAGTTAGTTAAGGGCACCAAGTTCATAAATATTAGATATGGATTTATCAACGTAGGTAGTCTGATTTAAGAGGCCTTTCCCCTAACCAAGATATTGTGCTGCCTACAGTTAAAATTATACATGGTTCTCTAATCTACCACAGTCAAGATGTCTAGGCCTCATCTATCTTTATAATTCCAGTGGCTGTGTGTAATATGGACACGATTTATGGTGCACATTACAAACATGGTTCATATTTCTCATCCCTTGTTAAAGTCTTTTATTTTTGCCATCATTTTGTTTTCTTTTCCTCCAAAATACCTTGTTACCAATTTTAAAATATATATAAACTCACTTAGTTGTATTGTAAGACCTCAGTTTTTCACTGAACTTGCTTTATAATTTTTGGTTTTCTTTTAAACAGTCACAAACAAACAAATTTGAATACCAAACTAAGCTAGAGTCATTTGAGATTCCTGAAGACAGTTTCTCTCTGGGTAGAAGCTCTGTATTCTCAGGCATACCCTGTAGTGACTTTTGTGTCAACTCGTGTTGTCTTTTCATTGCTTCTCATCATGTTGTCTTTCAGTTTATCTGTTTTCACTGTTCTCTGCAATTCCACTTAACTTCCAAGCCAATTTAAACTAACTTAACCTAATTTATTTAATTGCTATTTTCCATGGAAACATTTTCTATTCTCTAAGTTGGATGAAAATTTCCCCTTTATGTTCTGTGAGGCCACTCAACTATATTCAGCTTTCTCTCTTTCATGACTATTGTTATGATTCGATTTGTGCAATGCATCCTCAGTCCCTTGGGTAACAGGTTCCAATACCACCTCCCCAGAGCTCTTTGCATTGAATGATGACTAATTTGCTACTGTACTGGCAGAAGGAGCTATGGGACACATGTTCACTCACTGCTGAGTACGTTAAGACAATACTGACTGCATATAATCAATAATAGAATAAAAATGTATTTTACCAGTCAGGTTCCACTAAAAAGTGCGCAGCCTCACAAAATTTAGACTAATAAAGCCATAAAGTAATGAGTGTAGCTAATATTCACTTTATACTGATGGTAGGTCATTCACTATATTTGTTCATTGATCTGATAATATTGTCTCAGTACCCCTATTTCACGAAGAGGAAATTGAGGCTCAGAAAAATTTGAAATTAAATCAAGGTTCTGCGATATACAATACTGTCACTAACAGTTTCTTGAGCACGTTATTCCAATATTATACTCATCACCAGTGTACCTACTTCCCTCCCCCATAGACCCCATTACCCTCCCCTTTCAACACCCCCTCACCCACCCACCCACCAAGCAACTCAATTATGTGGATGATATTTCCTGTTCTGTTTCAGTTGGTCATTTGTTGCTCCCATGCAGTGCATCTTTATGCCCTACATATGAGAGAGACTATTCTGTATCTGTCCCATTCCTTCCTACTGACTTCACTTATCATTATATTCTTTAGTTTCACCTACTTTACTATAGATTTCATGATTTTGTTCTCTCCTAGAGAGGCTTATAAAGTTTAAGCCCTAGACTTAAATTCAGTTCAGTCTCTCTCTCATGACATAGCTCATATGAATAAAGTGCACCCCATTTCTCATACACAAATGTACGACACCAATATGTTACATAGTTGATCCTTAGAACAATCATATGCGAAAAATGAGGAATGAGGAAATCAAAATGTGTTTTTCCAGTCACAGTCCACTAAAAACTGTGCAGACTCAAAAAATTTAGACTGATAAAGCCATAAAGTAATGTGTGTAGCCAGTACTCACTTTAGTCTGATGGTAGATCATTCACTATGATTGATTATTCATCTAATAATGAGGAAACTGAGAGAGCAGAGACATCCAAATTAAGTCATTTCCCAAAAGTTGCATAGCCAGTAAGTTATGGAGCTGGAAATTTAACCAGGACTATCTGATAGCAGACATAATTGATAAACTGTCTGCTGCTTAGGTCTGAGCCCCAGAGTAGACGAAAGACCCTAAACTGACATTTAATTGAATTATTAATTACCTTCTTTTTTGGCTAAATAATTTTGGAAGAATTATTTCTTTATATTTGGGCTGATTTTTAATGTTTCTTTTTAATGACAATAATATGTATAGTTAAACTGATCAATGGGCAGGCAAACAACTCTTGATGGGTACATTTGCAATTAAATTATCACGTCATGTTTGACAATCTCACATTTCATGGAAACTGTGCATTCAGTGTTTTTCTTGAGAGTGACAGAAGTCTCAAATGGGCAGAAAACCGTACTGTTAGACATTCAGAAAGAAGGTAAACACCTAGATTGGTATAAATCCTTGGAAAAGAAAATAGGGCCAAGACCCCGTATAGTTAAATCATGATTCAGTGAGTGGTCACCAAACTGCTTCTGACCATTCATACTGCTGCCCCCAAGAAATATGGCTACATGTGGAATTTCTAACTCAATGTCTCCCTAAGGTCGTGGGATTCTGATAAAATAAAAATAACATTTGTGGTGGTAAGGGACTGTCCCCTGTACGTTTACAGTTAAAACCTTTAAAGACTTGACTTAGAGTTACTGTCAACTGTCACTGTCATCCCATTGCTCATCGATTTGCTCGAGAGGGTACCAGTAACATATCCATCTTGAGACTTGTTGTTACTGTTTTTGGCATATTGAATACCCCACGGGTAGCTTGCCAGGCTCTGCTGTGCGGGCGAAATACTCTCGGTAGCTTGCCAGGCTCTCCGAGAGTGGAGGAGGAATCGAACCTGGGTCGGCCGCATGCAAGGCAAACGCCCTACTGCTGTGCTAGTGCTCCTCAAATCGAATGGGTGAATTTCTATGGAGAATTTAGGGAGAAGAGGTATTGGTGCAACTGTCTGAAGATCACTTTATTCTCTTTTAGGTAATAGAAAACATCATTTCATATATAAGTCAAACACAGATGTCTATTATGGAACAGTCTGTGAGATAAACAAGCAATGCACTGATGCTAATGAAATAAGTACTTTAATTTTTTCTTAGAACACTGTGAATTTAAAAGCCGTACCACTGTTTCAGGCATTCAATGTTCCAACACTGATACCATCACAAGGATATTTTTTACAAAATATTTGAAGGTTTTTAAGTCACATTCTTGACTTCTTGCCTTTCCTGTTAACCCACCTCTGAGGTCACTCTTATATGTGATGCTTCAAGTGATAAAACACGGGAGGGGACAAGGGACAGGCCCATACAGCCCTCCCACAACCCCAGAAACTGACTCTTTGCTTCCCCAAGAACAAATTTATGGAGAGAAAGACATATTTATTACAAGCATGTACTTTGAAAGGAAGAAAAGGCAAGCTGTGGTTAAAATGTAAAATCTATTATTCAAGGAAAAGAAAAAATAGAAAAGTTGTCCCTTAAGCACGGGTATGGAAGGTTCAAGAAACAGCAATGCAATTGCTGTCTTTATCTCACCTCATTTTGTGGTTTCAGGGAACCCCTTTTCCCGATTCCTTCCCATTCTCCTCCCCAAATGAGTGGGGACATCTGGGGTCTGAGATCCTGACTTATCTGACCCCTGTCATGGGTTGTCATGGTAATGATAAACTTTCATAGCCCCACTGGGCATAATTTTGAGATGTCAAAGTATTTTAATGATCCCTTAGTGAGCTTGTCCCGTGACCTCTTGGAAATGAACTGTGTTTGCTCCCCTGGTTGTAGCAAATGAGAAGTCCTCACAGGGCACCATCAAACTCCAGTGAAGCGTTTTCACTGCCAGATATTAGGATTGGAGCCTGGAGCAGAGCCTCACTGCTTATGACCACACACACACACACACACACACACACACACACACACACACACCATTTGCAATTGATCGAACATCTGAATATGGTCTCAGAAGATGAAAACAACCCTGCCTTGAACAACCCCTTCTCCACAGCACTGCAGTGTCCCTCTGTACAAATTCATGTGTGTGGATCTGAGTCTGCACATTCCATTCATTTCTCACCAGTCTATTTGCTTCTGCTTGCATAGGAGGCAAGCTGTGTTAATTTTTTTTCCCTTTTGGGTCATACCCGGCAATGCACAGGAGTGACTCCTGGCTTTGCACTCAGGAATTACTCCTGGCGTTGCTCAGGGGACCAAATGGGATTCTGGGAATCGAACTTGGGTGGGCAGTGTGCAAGGCAAAGGTCCTACCCACTGTACTATCGCTCCAGCCCCAAGCTGTGTTAATCTTAACAACTCTGTAATAAGGTGTTGTTTTTATTTTTTAATGAACTGGAGTGATAGCACAGTGAGTAGGGCGTTTGTCTTGCACGTGGCCGACCCAGGTTCAATTCCTCCGTCCCTCTCGGAGAACCCAACAAGGTACCGAGAGTATCCCATTCTCATGGCAGAGCCTGGCAAGCTACCTGTGGCATATTCGATATGCCAAAAACAGTAACAAGTCTCACAATAGAGACGTTACTGGTGCCCTCTTGAACAACTGGACGACAGTGCTATAATGCTTTATTTTTTAATAGAAGCCACTCCCCAAATTCTGGGAGTTTGGTGACTCACCCAGTGAGCAGTCCAGGTGCTGGAGTTACAGGCCCATCTCCAGTGCTTTAGGCCAGCAGTGCTGGGTGTGGGCATTGACAGATCAGCCCTGCAAGTGCTTTGGAATCCAGACATTGCTAGGGATGAAAACTGGGGGTTTCTCTCATTCAAGGCATATACTCTACTATCTGAGTTATCTCCCTGGTTATTTGTCATACTACCTAGTAGTATAAATCCTACTTTATTCTTCCAAAATATATATATATTGTCATTGTTATTCTTGACCGTTTAAATTTCTACAAACTCTTCACTGCTTCCTCTTCTCATAAGTACATACACACAAATACGCACAAGCAGTCATACTGTCACTGTCACTATCATCCCATTGCTCATCGATTTGCTCAAGCGGGCACCAGTAACGTCTCCACATGAGAGTTGTTGTTACTGTTTTTGGCATATCGAATACACCACGGGTAGCTTGCAAGGCTCTGCCATATGGGTGGGATACTCTCGGTAGTTTGCCGGGCTCTCCAAGAGGGACGGAGGAATCGAAACTGGGTTGGCTGCGTGCAATGCCCTACCCACTGTGCTATTGCTCCAGCCCAAGCAGTCATATACACAACCAAAAATCTTACAGACACAAAACAAAACTCCCTCCAAATTGTGCGTTCTAAAGGCATTTTATTGAATTTGTAGATTAATTTGGAAAAATTAACATCTTTATGATATTGAATTTTATTAATCCATTAACTCTTTGAATTGTCTCAGTATTCTGTAATTTAATCTGTACAGTTCTTGCATGTGATTTATACTCAGAGAGTTAATATCTTAAAAGCTGTTTTGCAAAGATGTTTTCCAATCCCATTCTCTGTCTGGTAGTGATTAGAATGTAATTTTTTTTTTTTTTTATTGTGGAAAGTTACAAAGTTACAAAGTTTTCAGGTTTAAATCTCAGTTATACAATGCTCGAATACCCATCCCTTCACCAGTGCTCATATTCCACCACCAAGAATCCCAGTATAGCTCCACCCCGCCCCCTCACACCCCAAACACCCCCACGCCCCTAGCCCCCCACCCTAAGCCCCCCCCCCCGCCTGTGTAACTAATAAATTTCACTAGAATGTAAATTTTTTTTATTTTAATGCTTTTCTTGTGTTCAGTGACTTTGTAAATCTATTCAATAAATCTAGTTGTATATTTGGAGTTTATTTTGCATTTTCTTTATCCATAATGCAGACTTAAAATGAATGATAAAAAATTTATTCTCTTTTTAGACTTTGCATTTGCTGGTTTTTCTTTTCATCATCACAAATAACATTTAGATTTGATTTTCCTTTGAAAAATAGAACAGTTTACTTAAACGTTGTGGTTGACAAAGTTGTTCATAGTGCAGTTGTTACAGGCTTTCAATAATCCAAGAGAATCCCACGGCCACAGTGTGACCTTCCTTCCCCCACGGTCCCCATTTTCCATCCCTGCCCCCTCAGCAGGCACACAATAATGCATTTTCTGTTACTTGTTATAACTAAACGGCTAAAGAAATTATCAAAAAAACTTCAATAAAAATAAAATTGTTACATCTCACCAAGGTGTTGTTAAATCCTTGTCTGAGGATTCACTAAGCTATTTTATGCCAGTTGAATCTTCTGTGTCATTGTTTTTGTTTGTTTCGTTCGCTTGGCTTCTGCGTTACTTTCCCATCTAATTTGCTGCGCTCCTAACTGGAATTTTAGAGTTGTGGAATGGAGACTGGCGTTTGAGCAGTACAAAGACCAGAATCTGTAGGTGGCCATTGCTGCTTGGGCTTCTGGAAGTCCGGAGCTGTGGGGGGGCTGCACGCTCCCACTAGAGAAGACCCTTGAGTTCTCAGCACGGACACTGCAGTTCCTGAAGCTTTTTCTTTTCTTTTCCAGTTTGGTGTCTCTGTAACGATTATTAGTAAAGACGTGGAATTGAGCCCTGGATGTAGGTGCGGTTGCTAGAGTTTGGGCAGTGCCGCCAAGCCCCCGTCCTGGGGATATTCCAAGGTTTTCAGCCATAAGACCCATGTGTCCTGAGTTTTCTTGGCTTGTATCTCCTCGAAGCGTTTGACTTGAATCAGTAGTGCAGGGCTGGTGGGTGAGTCAACTTGGCTAGGACTGTGAGAGTTCTATTGTGTTTTCTTGTGATATTGGAATGGCTTGTATTTCAGTTCCAAGTCTGTAGCACTATCATCCCGTTGTTCATGGATTTGCTGGAGTGGGCACCAGTAACGTCTCCATTGTGAGACTTGTTATTGGTTTTGGCATATTGAATATGCCACGGGGAGCTTGCCAGGCGCTGCGTGCTGGGGGGATACTCTCGGTAGCTTGCTGGGCTCATATTTTTCTTTAGACAAAAACCTGAGTATTGGCCATTAAATCGAATTTTTGCAGGAAACAGGGATGTAGCTCAGTGGCAGAATCTGTGGTTTGCATGTGTCAGGCCCTGGGCTTAGAATTCAGAACTCCAATTCTGTATTTTTTGTTTTTTTGGGTCACACATGGCGACGCTCAGGAATTATACTGGCTCTGCATTCAGGAATCACTCGTGGCAGTACTCAGGAAACCATATGAGATGCTGGGGATCGAACTTGAGTTGGCTGTGTGCAGGGCAAACGCCTTACCCGTTGTACTATCATCTCCTTCACCCAGCTCATAATACCATTTCCAAAACTTTTTGTATGCTATTTAAGATTATTAAGGAAATTCCCATCTATTCTTAAATTGCTAATGCGGTGTAACTTGAACGGATGTTAAATCTAGCAATTACTTTTGCTCTTCCTAGTAAGAGGAACATGTGTTTTTCTCCTTTATCTTGCTAATGTGGCACATTGCCTTGATTGTCTAATGTTAAATTAAACATTAATCTTGAGCTAACTCAGTTTACTCAGGTCTTTTTACAGCCTCAGGTTACACTGTTGATATTTTGTTTAGAATTTTGCAACTGTTCTGTAATTTGTCTTTCTCTAATAACACTCTTTGGAAATTTTATTTCCAACACAATACTGATGTCATAAAGCTCCTTCAGAAGTGTTACCTTATCATAAATGAAAGAGATGGTTTCATTCACTATTGAGGCACTTGCATCTTCTTAGAGAAAAGTTTTTGACTATAAATTAAACTGTAATGAACAATGATTATGAAAGATTTTTTCAATTTTTGTTTATTGACTTAATCAAATATCCATTTTACTTATAATTTTTATTTCTTGCATAACCTTTTTGTTACATATTGGTTTCTGTAGTTTTAATACTTGTGATTTTTTTTTAATTCCTCAAATTGTTGTATTATTTTCTTCATTCTCTCCTTTTTCTTGGTTAGTCCTATTTAGGAGTGAATAATTTATGTGCTTTTATGAAGAATAACCTTGAAGGTTTTTGACCTTCATTGTATGTCTATTTTAATTTCATTCCATTTTTCTTATGAGATATAATAGAAATTATATCCTTTTCATACTTTGAAAATTAGTTTTTTGGAGATTTTTAGATAGATAATGATACTTAATTTTAGCTTTCATTTTCTAATTTATGTATGTATAGCTAAACATGTTCCTTTAGCTGTGCCCCACATTTTGATAAGTAGCATTTAAATATGATTTATTGAAAATATATTCTAGCATTCATTCTGAAATCACCCGCAGGTTATTTATAAGTGTGTGGCTTAACTTCAAAGATTTCGGGGATTTTCTAGCTGTCTTTTATTATTGAGTACTAGCTTAAATTTTCTGTGCTGACCAAATCCTCTGAATTAACGATGAGACTTGCTTGAGGCATAATAATTGGTCAATTTTGGTTAATGTTCATGTATACTTGAATATAAAGTATGCTCTATGTTTGTTGATGCTTCGTTTTTAACATGTAAATTAAGATATTGTATTAATCATGATGTCTAAGCTATTTCCTACTGAGTTTTATTATCTTTCCTTTTTTTCTTGTTTAATAGAAGTATGATAAAATCTTCAGCTATAATGATTTTCCTATTTCTCCTATAATCCTAAAAGACTTTCCATGGGGTGTTTTAGATCCATGCTCTTAATGGCTAGAGACAAATTTAATAAATTATGGAATATTATGTTTCTCTAAAATTAACCTTTTTATCACTGTGAAAAATTAACTTTGTCCCTAGCCACACTTCAGTTTTGTCTTGCAGTTTTTTCACTTTCTTTTATTTTCATATAGTATATCTCTTTTTTTATCAATTTACTTTTAATCTTAATTTAAGTATTTTTATTCCAGTTTTAGAATATTTCTCTCTAATATGATGGAAAATTGATACCTATGATGTAAATGCTCATTTCTTTGGGTTTGTACCTGCTGTACTATTTTTGTTCTTTGGTTCAACACTTTTTTCCATTTTCTTTTCATATTCTATAAGTATGTTTCATTACTTAACATTTCCCCTATTAAACTTATTAGACTTTTATTATTCTTCTAGCAGTTCCATAGGGAAACTATTGAACACCTTCAATTGGATACATTCTACCTGAAAGAAATGCATTCTCCATTTGGGAGATATGCTAATGAGCTTAAAAACAGCTTTTGGTTCCATGCTCAGTTTTTATTTGTAATTACTAATGACTGCGGTTGTATTTATTATTCAACTACACAGGGCTTATCACCAGTGAATCAACTACCAAATTATTGTTCCGAATCCAAATCTGCTCTTTGCTTGCTATATACTACTCAAACTCTATCTTCTGAATGTTTCTTCTTGCCTTCTGGAACCATGTTGGGTGTTATCAGCAGAGGACATTATCGTGACAATGGACAGCAGTAGGAGACACGCAGCCAAGAGCACCAAACTTGTCTCTTGACCTCATAGACCATTCAACTGCTTTCTTGGGCTTTATCTTCCCCAGTTTCTGAGAGCTCTATTTGTGCTTAAGGAGTCAGGATGGAAACGTTTTTTCCTTACTCGGTGACTGCATCTGTACAACTCGGGTTGTATAATCAGGCCAGTGTTTTTCATCTGAGTTATTTTTTTCTAGAAATTTCCAGTCTGCTCATGCTATTCCCTCAACATAGATCGTTCCTAATCTCCTCTTCTTGTCTGTGCCCCGTGATGTCTCTCCTTATGACAGTAAGGTAGCTGGTCCCTATGGCGATCATTCCCATCTGAGTTTTGGGGTGAAGCAGGGTAGGGCTGGGGAGATTTTATCTCTTGAATTCTCGCTTTCCTTTTTATTCTCCTCCACCGAGGAATAACAGCTGGTTTTTGTCCATCTGTTTGTTTTGTTTTGTTTGCACATGCTGCTTGTGGATCCCTGGATTCTTTTACAACCCTTTTTATAGTTAGCTATTTTTAACCAATCTTAGCAATCTTTACGTTATATTTTCTCTGTTATAAGCTATCTTTTCCCTCCTGGCAAGATATTGACTAATATTCCCAGAATTCGAGTAGTATTTTCCATTATTTATGATTTCTGGTACTTTTTCTCCCTTTCTGCATTTCTGTAGTTCTAAGATCCTTTGACTTGCTGTCTAAAGAGAAACCTTTTAGTCATTTCTGAAATGTGTGTCTGCTGACAAGAAATTGTCTTTGTATAAAAAATGCTCGATTTTGCATTTTTTACTAATGAATACATTTTTCTCCCTGTGGAATCTGAGGTTGGCTCCTTCTTTTCAGCACTTTTGAACAATGCAAGGTGTAGATTCTGGCTTTATCATTCTATCCATGATTCAGCTGTCAGTCTCACTGATATTCCCTCGAAAGTAATGTGTCTTTGTTACTTTTTAGGTTTTCAAATTTTCTTGTTTTAAATTAGACTCTTTTTTATGATAATCACCCTTCTTCTGTTTGTAGAAAACTATACATCATATTAACTCAATGGGATCTGTCTTTAATTGGTTTTAGAAATTTCTCTACTACTTTTTATTTTCAAATTTTACTCTTCATTTCCTTTTTTCTTCACTGTCTGTAATTTTAATTATACTTAGATTAAAATTTTAGGCATGCACCACTCTTGTGCAATTTTTGTCCATTTTCGCCCCTCTTTATTGCTGTTTCATGATGTCCTGTTGTCTTCAGTGGGTTCCAATTTGTTGTCATAATGAATCTCTCAACTTATATTATATTTTCCATATAGTCTTTCAAATTAATTTTCAACAGACTACTTTTCTTTTTCTCAACATTTCCTATAATTTGCAGAACAAATCAATATTAATTATTTTAATGTGCATACCTCATTATTCCAATCTCTGTGTCATGTACAGGTCTATGTTTATTCCTAGATTTCTTGACTATTTTATTCTGCCTCCTTAAATTGCTGTTAATTCTTGACCAAGTATCTGAAATTTCAAAAAGTAACAATGTCTAATTTTTTTGCTTTTGTATTTCTTTTACCTTCAAAATAGAGACTAATTATATAGCTAAAGAAAAGTAAAATTTACTCTGACATGTGAACTTTTATTTTCAATATATGTATCTCAGAATATAATTCCAGAGGTAAGTTGAATAAGCAGTGTCTCTTATATAAGCCACTATATGTTCATTTGGCTTTATCATTTTATTTGAACTTCTAATTCCTTTCTGTGTAAGAGTACATGGGATGTATGTTTTGAAAGGTTTTACTTAAAAAATAAAGAAGAAGAAGAAGAAGAAGAAGAAGAAGAATCTCAAATAGGTAGTGCCTTTACTAAGCAAAAAGGTTGCATTTAGAATAGACTTGCTTTTTTTCTGAGCCATTCATGATATAAATATAGAACAAATTATTATTGTTAGAATCTAACAATTGCTATTAAAATGAGTAAAAATTTACCAAGGGTTTGAATCTTTTATAGACTTGTTAAATCAGTAACTTATAGGTCACAACTAGATATTTGGGGTCTGAGTATATGTTATATATATATGTATATTTTTAAAGCAGAGAATTACATTTAAAAATATGGATAAAATTTCTTTAAGATGCTGTGAAACTACTGGTCTGTGAAGAGAGATAAAGATGGGGAAGAAGATGATAGTAGTAAGGCAAGAGTGAAAAGACACAGGAGAAAGGCACTGAGGGAGGAAGGAAGGGCATATAACAGAAGATAATATTTATATTCAATGCATTCCATATTTCACCATTGTAGAAGTTAAACTAATATCAGTCATCTCTAATTGTTTCAGATCAATTTAATATGCCAAATACAGATATTAAAATATAAGTAGGCTGGAGCAATAGCACAGTGGGTAGAATGCTTGCCTTGCATGCTGCCAACCCGGGTTCGATTCCTCCGCCCCTCTCAGAGAGCCCGGCAAGCTACCAAGAGTTTTTAGCCCTCACAGCAGAGCCTGGCAAGCTACCCGTGGGGTATTCAATATGCCAAAAACAGTAACAAAAAGTCTCGCAATGGAGATGTTACTGGTGCCCGCTCGAGCAAATTGATGAGCAACGGGATGACAGTGACAGTGACAAAATATAAGTGCTTGGGACTGACTGTAAGCAGGAATAAAAGATTGACCTCAAACATGAATATATATGAAAGTATATACATAAATATATATAAACAAATGTATATATAAATATACATAAAAATTTTTGTGACCGTATTCTAGTTCTCTGTCTTCATCTCCTCTGAATTCTGATAAGGAGCACTGTTCACTTAGGTTGATTTACCTAAAACCACTACTCATTTTTTTCTTTTGATTTTTGGGTCACATCCAGAGAAGCACAGAGGTTACTCCTGGATCATGCACTCAGGAATTACTTCTGGCGGTGCTCAAGGGACCATATTGGATGCTGGGAAACGCACCTGGGTTTGGTCACGTGCAAGACAAACACCCTACCTGCTATGCAATGACTCTACCCACTACTCAATTCTTTTGATAACTATGATCACCTTTGAAATTTCCCTAAATGTTTTTAATTTTGAACATTGGACATTGATCTATATAAGCTTAAGGAATAGTAGATTTGGATGTGTAGAGGCTGCTGCTTTTATTTTTATTCACACCAGAGTTCATCTTACAGTGGCAGAGTGTATATAAGTAAGATTAACGTTTTGGTTCTCTCTATGTATCACAGAAAAAATAAACCTTGTGGTTTTGTCTGTGATGATCTGAATTAACTTGACTGTGTATCGGTTACAGATCTAAGAGATATTGACTTTAGTAAGAGAAAATAGAGTGGGTGGTTGCAAAGTAGGAATTCAATAATGCTTTGTTTCACAGCAGGTAGGGCGTTTGCCTTGCACGCAGCCAACCTGGATTTGGTTCTTCCATTCCTCTCAGAGAGCCTAGCAAGCTAACGACAGTATCCCGCCCACATAGCAGAGCCTGGCAAAGCTACTGAGAGTATCCCGCCCGCACAGCAGAGCCTGGCAAGCTACCCATGGCGTATTCGAAATGGCAAAAACAGTAACAACAAGTCTCAGAATGGAGAGGTTACTGGTGTCTGCTTGAGCAAAACTCGATGAACGACAGGACGATAGTGCTATTCACAGTGCTATTAAATCTTTGATGGTAGATATATAAATTCAATAAAAATATTGAGAATCAAACATTGAAGTTCTTAGATTTCAAAAGGTATAGAAATTGCAAATATCATCACAACAGAATGATGAAATATATCCCTTTAAAACAATTGTTTTGAGGTATTATTTACATACATGAAAAATCGTATTTGAATAAAAATTATTTTGTAACTGTGAAAATGACATATTGAAAATAGCTCACTTTAAGTACACCTACTCAGATATTCAGAATTTGTTTCTTCTGATCAGTGACCCCAATTTTTTTGTTTGGTTAACAATCAAGTTTTTATTGGGTTTAAGACATATCTTCTTTTTTTTTTCATTTTGGGCCACACTTGATGATCCTCCAGGCTTACTTCCGGCTCTTTGCTCACGGATGATCTGGTGGGCCTCAGGGAACAATAGATGGTACTGTGGGGGACCAAACCCAGGTCAGCCACAAACAAGAGAAGCACCCTATGCACTGCACTACCACTTCCGCCAAGAAATAGATTTTTTTTATTCAACCTGCAGGCTAGTACAGTTGGTAAAATGCTAGCCAGATCGGTTTTGATCCTGGCATCCTATATGGTTCGAGTAACACCAGGAGGGATCCTTGAGCACAGAGTCAGGAGTAATCCTGAGCACCACTGGCTGTGAGCTAAAAATGAAATTTTAAAAGAAATATATTTTTATTGCAAACTCAACACCATGTGCATGAAAGAAAGGACCTTTTTTTTGGCTTTTGTTTGTCAACTTGAAATTTTCATTTGAAATAATAAAAACCTGAATGTTAGTCTGATTTCATCCGATGGTTTCTTTTCAAGGGACTCTGCTTGGCACAGCAGTTACATATGAGTCATAAAAATGTGTTGTTATTAAGAAATGAGATACAAATTTGTAGGATAAAGCACGGAGCTTTTTAAGTATGAAGTTTGGTGCTGATTCATATTGTCTTATTGTATCTTTCAGTATACTGAAAAGAAAATTTCCAAACATTTAATCAATTTTGCATTGCAAAATAGCAGTGAGTCAAAGTAAATATAAATATGAGCTATTTTCTTCCTTATTTTTGTAATTATTGTATTCTTATCTAGTTAAAGTCCCAAAAAGGTAAATTCTCCCTCTGAAAAATAAGCCTGAAATAAAGTAATTTCTAAATTCCTTACTAAAATGCATTGGTTTTGTGAAATTTTGATATGCTCAGTACAAAAGTTTACAATCAACAGCAGTTTATAAAATGTTCTTTTCTTTTATCTCTTTGTGGAGAATCCTAATAACTACCACATATTAAAATTTTGAGAATTCTATAATGTGACAGTTTTGATCTCTTTCTATTTAAGAATGCAGATCATTTTATCTTAAGAGTAGCAAAGACCTCAAAGGCTAAAAGAAGCTCTTGTCCTTGTCCATGTTCTTTGTCTCTTTTCTAATTGAAAAAAACAGCCACTGATCCCGCTTTTCAATCACCTAGAAGAAGTTGTGTGGGAGGGTCACCAGGTGTAGATTTATAAAGTGAAAATGTCACTCTTATTTAGAAAAAAAACATGTTTTTTACGCTCAAAATAATAGATGAAGCTATTGCATCTTTTCTTCTTGATTCCCTGGGTCTTTTAACACAGGAAATGGTTGGGGTGCAAAAAGGTTATCTTGGAACACTTGGCTCTTTTGGGATAGGAGATAACTAAGCAATGGACATATTGGTAAAAAGTTAGAAATGTATTAAAAGCATATATATGTCCTATATCATGGTAGAGACTGGAAAGATGGAGTAACTCACCCACATGGCTCCAGCTTAAAAATTAGCTATGGATCATAGGGATAGATCATGTAGGAGGTGTGGTGTTTGCCTTACCTGCAGGGGAAGGAGGGAAGGAAGGAAGGAAGGAAGGAAGGAAGGAAGGAAGGAAGGAAGGAAGGAAGGAAGGAAGGAAGGAAGGAAGGAAGGAAGGAAGGAAGGAAGGAAGGAAGGAAGGAAGGAAGGAGGGAGGGAGGGAGGGAGGGAGGGAGGGAGGGAGGGAGGGAGGGAGGGAGGGAGGGAGGGGAAGGAATTTTAAATTTGAATTTATGAAACAAAACAAGAGACCAAAGCTGAAGTTTTGTTCCTAAAAGCAAAAGTTTTTAGGAATAATCTGTGTAGTTGTTAACAGAGGCCTCCAGATTCAGATTACTTATGTTCAAATAAAATTTAATTGCCAGTGTCACCTTGAAACAGTTGTATATTTGCCTTAATTTTCCCCCATGTAAGATGGAAATCGTAATGCATATTATAATAATCACATACTATAATCACTGAAGTTCATATTGTTAATAGATTTATAATAATCCATACATGTAAGTAATAGTTTATATTACTCACACTGAGTGTTTTAGCTCCTGTTTTATGGTTGTATTCTAACTGAGAAATTTTATTTTTATTACAGGTTCCTTAGGCTGACACTCACCATACATTATTCTTGGAAATTCTATGAAATGTGTTTACAAAGTTAAAGAGTAAGAAGAAAGAGAAATATTTCTGTACATCTTGTGAGCATTTTCAACACAAAGTAATATCTAATATCCCGGGGCATGTTCACAGGAGAAAACAAGCTAGCCTTATGTAATGAGAACAACAGATTATTTTCTATATTGGTCCCTCTTGCCTCCAAATGTTTGCTTGTAGAACTTTGTTGTACAATGTTATAATAATAATGATATATTCACTGAATGCTTAACCATATACTCTGTGTTCCTATTAGGGATTTGTATGTAACTTTTCCCACTGAATGCTTAACACAGGCAATACTAGAAATTCAATTTTATTGTTATCCCTACTTTATAAATGAGGAAATAAGAAAAATGTCTTCTTTTATCAGACAAGCTGAGTTACAAAATAATTTAAATAATTGCAAATATGGGACTAGAGATATAGCACAGTGGGTAAGCCTGGGATGTGGCTGACTCAGGTTGAAGTCTCAGTACTGCATATAGTTCTCCCTGATAAGAGATCCCAGAGCACAGAGTCAGGAGTAAGCCCAGAGCACTGCCAGGTGTAGCACAAACCATATATCAAGTGTGTTCTGTTCTTTCAGCAGAGCTAATACTTCTCAAACAGAAGTCTTTGCAAGGAAAGGACCATAAGCACAAACAATTCATAGAATAAAGGTAGTAAGTTAAGTATTCAGTAATACATCAAGAGCGGGATCTCTTTAATACTTAGCAAACCCCATGAAGGTGCTATTACTCCTCCGTTTTATAGAGAAGCAAATTGATCTTCAGATAGATTGACTAACTTGCCCTATTTACAATGAAAATGGTACACTATCTCTTTAAAAGTGGACTACATGCTTTCACTAGTGTCGAATCAAAGTATAGTAGGAAAAAAATTAAAGTGATGTCTAGAACATGGGCATAAATGTCAAGATATGAAATCACTGGGTTATATGGAGATGCTAATTTTTTATTTTTAAAAAAGTCACCATGTTTTCCATAGAGGATGAACTTTAGGGTATTCCCACTAACTGTGAATGAAGGTTTCTTTCTCGCCACATCCCCAACAATGCTGCTCACTTCACATCTTTTTGATATATGCATTGGTATGAGGTGATAAATTCATTATAATTTTAATTTACATTTCCCTAGAGTAAATGACAATGAAGACTTTTTTCATATGCCTTTTGTCCACTCATATGACTTCAGGATAAGTGACATTTACCTCTTCTCCACTTTTTGATGAGGTTTATTGTTTGTTTGTTTTGTGGTGAGCTTTGTATTTTATTTATTTATTTCATTTATTTATATTATCATTTCATCTGAAATATGGCATATAAGTATTTTCTCCCATTCAGTGGGGCTATCATTTCATTCTAGCGGATATTCTTTTTGTTTATCCTTTCCAGTTGTGTTGTTGTTTTGAGGGCCACACCCAGGAGTGCTCAGGGATTGCTCCTAGCTGTGATGAGGAATCACTTCTGGAGGTTTTCATGGGGCAAGAAGTAGTTCTGGGATTTGAGCCTGGGTCAGCAATGGGAAAAGAAAGTGCCCTACTTGATGTACAATCTCTCCTTCACCTCCCAAATTTATTTTGCCATCTAACGCCTTTTTAATCTGGAGTATATTTTTTTAAGTTTGTTTTTGTGCTTGGTTCTATAGCTAAGATATGGACATAACCCAAATGTCTGTTAACAGATGAATGGATAAAGAAGTTATGGTATACATGCACAATGGAATACTATGCAACCATAAAAATAAAATCTTGTAGTTTGCTGCAATTTTGATGAAACTGGAGATTATCACGTCAAGAAAATTGGTCACAGGAGAAATGACAAATACTGTGATCTCTCTTATATATGGCATATAGACAATCAAAACAAATGGTTTGTCACCATTCATCACCAGTAATGAATGGTGACAAACACTTGTCCCTAGTTTACAAACTCAGATTATCAGTCAGGAACTGTGTGGGTTGGGAGCAATAAATATGTGAACTATAAATGATATAAGAATCTTCATGGAGGGTATTGAGTACTTTGGTCATGGTGAGGTATGGTAACTGTATAAATATCCTAATTGGCACGATTATGATAATAATTAAAATAATAAAAGCAAACACATACATAGAGGGTGACAAACTGCCCTTTGAATATATTATGTAATAAAAACAAATGTTTAACTATTTTTTCTTATATAAATGCAAGGGAATACTTACTTTTGCATAAATAATGTCAGATTATGAATATTAGATTAATTGGAGAAAATCAAGTGGTTAATGATGGCCATTTAATGGGGCAGAGAATCCTGAGCTTTACCACTAGACAATTTTTATTTAGATCATACCTAGCAATGTCACTAACTAGTTGTGTGACAATGGATTATTGACAATAAAATGTAATTTTATTTCTTTCAGCTTCAATTTGTTCCCTGTAAAATTATCATCACAGAGATAAATTAATTGTGAAATATACATTTAATTATATAAGTATTAAGTTTTAATTTGAAAGGTCATAAAGCTTGCATGGGTAATGAATGTAGTATGTATTATTCATTATAAATGAAGATACTGTTATTATATTAGCTAAATGAAAAGTCACATTTTAAATAGAATAGTCAGAGTCATCATTGAAAAGTTTGTTATGCCATGATTTCTAGGCTTGAATGGCATAACAGTCTTACATGTGGTAGGTATTGGGAAATCACTAAAGAATCTTATCTAAAGAAGTGTCATAATACACTTCATTTTTTAAAAATCCACTTTAAGTATGGAGGGTGAATATATTTCTGACTATATTAGTGATTCATGAGAAATAATAAAGGCTTGATCAAACCAATTTCATATTGACAGGGGGAAAACTAAGTCACAAGAATCTGGAAATAATGGAGAATATTTGCTAATATAATGTTTCAACAAGGCAAGGGGAAGATTAAAGCTTGACAATCAACCTCCAGAAAGCGGATAATAATAGCCAGACAGCAAATCAAAGAGGATGCATAGGAAGAGAACTGAAAGAGTGCAGGATAAAGTTGGTTTGAGAAGAAGAGTTTGAATTGCCTGTAGGATATAAAGACACTTACATCTCCTATACATTTGGTTATTTTTGTGTCGTCTTAGAGTTTAACCCATTTTGGGGTCTTCATACCACAGGTAGAAGAAATTATGAAACCATATGTAATTGTTCATAAATATGGGAGAAATGAAGCGCTAAAGATTCTGAGGAATTGGCCCAGAACAGACCTGAGAAATTAGTTTAGCTTTCTCAAGACTCTTTTTACAGGAGCCTGTATTGTAGAATAACTTGTTTTTCTTCCCCTGAGCAAGGAACTTAGATACAAGCGCCCCAGGTTGCAAGTCAGACCAGAGAACCAGATGCCTCTTAGATGCCTCCTACAACACCCATGCCACTAGACCCATGCCTGCCCTAAAACCCAGGACATTCCTGGACATTGACGCAAATGCTGATCTCTAAAACTATAGGCCAAGGAGTGATGTCCTTCTAAACGGATTGGTTAGGGAAATATGTATCATTACAAATCTATTGGCTATGAAATGCACGGGCTCTGCTGTAACAACCAGTTACAGTGAAGGCCTATATAAGATCTCCTTTGAAGAAGCTCGGGGTCTTGCCTCGAACACGAGACCTGCATGTCGCTGTGTGCGTGTGCACGACCCTGGCTAGCCAGCTTAATAAACTACTCACTTGCTGATTGCATTCCTGAGTGGTCCTTGTCTGCGGTCGGAGATCCAGAACCGTGCTCTAACAAAGATGAAATTTGGGATACACAAAAATATAAAAATAGATGAATAATTGCTGTGGTGGGAAGGCACACTCCCATAGTAGATGGGAACTCGGGGCATATTGGTGCCAAGGAAAACAATGGCAATAAAGGAAATGGGCAACTTACCAGACGCTACCAGTTATAAGGTAATGTAAGAAGCAGAATAAATAATATGAATTTAACAATTATTGGGTCGCCTGTGAATTACAGAGGAATGTTGTGGCTGAATCTGAAAATCCCATTGAAAGCATATCAAATTTAAAATAGGATATTCCAGATGTTTTAGGCCTCCAAGTCTTTGTAATTTTTTACTCAGCCACAGAAAATAGTACAGATTCATAGGATATAAAAGCATCAATATGAGGTACGCTTTGTAAGTTCTTAGAATATAATAATTGAGGGGAAAGATGAAGTTAATAATCTGATGAGGACAGAGGGAAAAAAAATGTTTCAGAGTTTAAAATTTTAGGTCCTAGAGCAGTATTGTAGTGGATAGGGTGCTTGCCTTGCATGTGGCTGACCTGGGTTTGATCCCTGACATCCCATACGGTCCCCCAAGCCCCACCAAGAGTGATTCCTGGAAGAAAACCCAGGAGAAACCCCTGATTGTTGCCAAGGTTGGCCCAAAAAGCTTTTTAAAAATTAATTATTATTGTTTCGGTTTGGTTTTTGATTTTTGGGGGGATGGGAACACGTCTGGCCGTGCTCAAGGGTTGCTCCTGGCTCTGCACTCAGGGGTCATTTTTGGCAGTGCTAGGGGACCATGTGCAGTACCGGGGTTCGAACCTCAGTCAGCTGCATGCAAGGCAAATACTCTGCCCACTGCACTATCACGGTGCCCTCTAAAATTTTATTGTTAAAATAGGCTACATGTGACTCATAAAAATGGATAATCTAAAAATATGTTATTAGGAGGAGACAGTGGTCATGGTTGCAAATTCTGAAGGCTGACATATTGAGAGATATCAATTAACATTAGAATTAAGTTTATTCTGAATAGGGACCATATTTATATAGGTGCACGGAATTTGGGCACATGTTGAAGATCATGGGGCTGGAGTGATAGCACAGTGGATAGGGCATTTGCCTTGCATGCTGCCAACCTGGGTTCAATTCCCAGCATCCTATGTGGTCCCCTGAGCACCGCCAGGAGTAATTCCTGAGTGCAAAGCCAGGAGTAGTCCCTGTGCATCGCCAAGGTGTGACCCAAAAAGAAAATAAAAATCTTCAGGAACATGTTGAAGATCATTCTCGATATTCTAAGCTGTGTATGATGTCAAATGCAAAGTCATCTGTACTAAAGAAGTGATAATATAGACAGCACAAAAAATGGGCAAGGCGAACAGAATTTTGGAATTTAAAAATGAGTGTAAAGCAATGTATAGAAAAAGAAAAGCAAATGGGAGATGACCCTTACATAAAAGAATTGGTAGACTTGACAAAAACTGAAGACTGCCTCCTAGGTATCTTATGCTGCATACACTTTACATAAAGTCAGCAGATTGCTAATTTGTCTCTTGCGGCACTATCTTAGAGTAAGGTACCAGGGGTTGGAGCAATAGTACAGCATGTGAAACGTTTGCCTTGCACACGGTCAACCTGGGTTTCACCCCTGGCATCCCATAGGGTACCCTGAATACCACCAGGAGTAATTCCTGAGCATAGAGCCAGGAGTAACCCCTGAGCATCAATGGGTGTGACCCAAGAAACAAAAAAGTACCACGTTTTTCTGAGGCTGTGGTCAGTAGGACTGAGGCCAGAAATAGAAACTGCAAGCATAGAATGTAGGGTCCAGAAATCTAGGGCCTCTTCTGTAGTGTCTAATTCAATAGCCAATTCTTCTTCTTTTCTTGACAAACACCTTTCAACACCATCTCACTACAGCAGATTTTATTCTGGTTGCACACTCCTACCCTTGCAAAATTATTGCTATCAGCCAAACATTAGCTTTCTGGCTCTACCAGAACAATCTAATTTCTATGAAGCAATTTAACCTGAGGACTACAGCAGATTCTGTTCATTTCTTGAGACAGCTTAACAGTTAAATTCAGAGATTTCAGATTGTCTATTTTTGATCCATCTAAAGCACATAAGTAGATGAAAGACAGAAGAAAAGAAAAATATAAAGAATTGAATTACACAGTAGGCAAAGAATTATTTTAAAAGATGCAGACTATTACCTGAATTGCTGAAGTCTTTTCTATTTTCATATACTGAATCTTAACTTCTTTTTATCTAATGTATATAGATAGATGACATATATAAACAGATAGATGTCAGTATAAATATAGATTGTGTAATTGTTTTATAAGTAGTAATCACAGAGTCTAAATTTGGAACCAGGGTTGTAGCAGGAAATTGTCATCCAGGTGTCATGGCAGAATCAAGAGACTAAAACAAATTATAGATAAAACTCCAGTATGAAATTCATGAGTAGAGTTACAGAAATAAGAGAGGAGGAAAAGGAGAGTGAGATTCAACTTGAAAGATTTAATATATAAAATTTTATTATTATGTACATTTATATTATTTCTATACTTTTATATTTATATATAATACATTTATTTTATTTTATTAATATATAAAATTTTAGAATATGTCCTACCTGACTTAGAGCAAATTCTTAATGTGGACAAACCCTATAACAATGTAACACAAATACTGTATAGTTAAAAGATAATGAGGGGCTGGAGCAATAGCACAGCTGGTAGTGCGTTTGCCTTCCATGCGGCCAACCCGGGCTTGATCCCCTACATCCCATATGGTCCCTTGAACACAGCCGGGGTAGTTCCTGAGTGCAGAGCCAGGAGTAACCCCTATGCATTGCCAGGTGTGACCCAAAAAGAAAAAAAAAACGGATAATGAATACTACTAGTCCACTACAATTATTTTAGATAACAAGAATAAGTTAAAGTATCAGTTGACACTTGTCCTATAACTTGTTCATATTCTTTTACTTTTTATTTGAGTAATTGAAAGTAATTAACATAAAAATTAAATAAATTTTAATACAATTGTTAATGTGGCCACATTTAGACTGAGTTATCTTACTACTAATTTTCTGTCTAGCCTTGCTCACCTGCCCCTATTTCTTTTTTAACCTATTTCTCTTTCTTGAATTATCTTACATTATTTCCATGGTTTTAGAATTACATGTAAATCTCTATATTTTAACTAGGCTTTCAAGCATTGTATTTTGTGGCTATCCCAAATATTTTATAGCTAACTTGAACAAGCATTGTAGCATCTTACAAAAGATGTAGGGATGGGAATGTAAGTCAAGTGGTAGAGCCTGCGCTGGGTATGTGCAAGGCCTTTGCTTCTTTATCTAGCACTGTGTGAACTCCTGAGCATTATCAGTTATAAGTGTATGTCCCCCAAATTTAAAAAAAATAGGTGTGAATTCCCAAAATAACGAAAGTAGGTAGGTGTGAGTCCCCAAAATAACAAAAAAAAAGTAGATAATTTACAACTTTTATCATTGCCCATGCTTTAAATGATGGATATATAATTTTATGTCATAAAATCATGAATTATATAATCTATGATGATCTAATCACCCTAGCCCATTCATATAAATTCAAAATATTTATAATTTTGTTTCAAATAAAGCATAAATGTCAAATGAATTTTAATAATATACTTAATACACTTTAAATTCTAGTTACTTTCTCCTAGTCCAATTCTTTCCTTCTTTAACTTTTGTAAATTTTAGTTTTGGGCTATACCCAGCAGTGCTCCAAGTATACTCCTGGCTCTGTGCTCAAGGAGCACTCCTGGTGGTGCTCAGAGAACCATAGAGGTACCACGGGTCGAATCTGCATTGGCTGCATGCAAGGCAAGTACCCGGCCTGGTGTGCTATCTCTCTGTTTCTGAGAGTCAAATTTTTAATCTGTTGTCATTTTCCTTCAACCTAAAGGATGCCTTTGATTTGTTCCTTGGGGGGTGGGGGGTGGGGGGAGAAAAGGGTCTGGCAAACAGTGTGGTGTCCAGGGATTTCTCCTGGCTCTGCACTTAGGATCACTACTCATGGACGTGGGGACTATAAGTGGTGGTGAGATCAAAATTAAGTCAGCTATGTGCAAAATAATTGTCCTACCATTATCTCTCTAGTACTCTGATAGCTATCATGTCATGTAGGTCTAGTAAATAACATCTATTAGGTATCTTTTATTTTAAAATGTCTTCTTTGTTGAAGAATACTTTATTGTATATGGAAATCTAGCTTACATTTTATTGCTCATTTAACTCTTTGAAAATTCATTGTCTCATTTGCTTGACTCTATAGTTTCTCATTAAAATCATAGAGGGGCCAGAGCGACAGTACAGTGAGTAGAGTGTTTGCCCTGCCTGTGACCAAGTCAGTTTCAATCCCTGGCATCCCATCGGATACCCCGAGCACTGCCAGGAGTGATTTCTGAGTGCAGAGCCAGGAGTAACCACTGAACATTGCTGGGTGTGACCCCAAAAGCCAAAAAAAAAAAAAAAGAGAATCATAGATACTCTGAAATCCATGATATATAGTATCAAGTAATGTTCTCCTGTTTGCAACACTTAAAATAGTCTCATAAAGATCTTGGGGCACTCAGCAGTGAAGAAAGCAGGTGGGCACCACAACACTGGAGAATCCTCCAGGCCCCATACTGAGCCGATATCTCCAGGATGCCCCAGATGTAAAAGGTGCCGTCTCCCCGCCTTCTCCAGATGGAATCCTGGCGACCATAGCTTCTACACGCATGGCTCCGGTATGTGGCTATCAGGACTATTCCTCCAACAGTCCTTTCCTGATATGCAAAGTAAGCAATAGGAAATAAATGATCTAGTGTCTGCCCCTTCCCAAAACTAGAGAGAGAGCGGTGACACCCGGGGCCTCAGTGAATGGGGGGTGGAACCGGCCCCTCTCCCTGCCCCAATGAGGCCCCAAGTCACCCCCCACGAATGGCTCCTGGCTCTTGGACAGCCAAGTTCCCAGAGGCACACAGACCAATCTGGGGACCCAGTGGCTTTTGGCAGAAATGCATCTGGACTGAGCATTAAACTACAGCGCCCTGCCACCCCTGGTGGGGAAAGGTGTTGGTCCCTTCTGCCTTTTCTCCCCAGTGCCATGGTGGCCGCCACCTTTTCAGAGCCTATTGGACAGCCAGGTATGAGACTGCAGTGACATGACATGTGGGGCCTCACGAGATTGGGGGGGAGGGGTGGAACCGGGCCCTCTCCCCTCACTGACAAGGCCCCGAGTTGCCACCCATGAACGGCTCCTGGCTCCTGAAAGGCCATGATCCCAGAGGCACACAAACCAATCTCGGAACCCAGAGGCTTTTGACAGAAATCCCTCCAGACTTATTACTAAAATATCAGATATCCAAAATCACACGGCTGCAAAGGGGCGTGCAACATCATATGCTCGTCATAATCAGCAATAGAAAACAAATTATCTAAGGATGCCTTTTGGCAGGTCTGATTGTTGGGGAAAACTCCAAATAATAATGGTGGGTCTTTTGTCAAAATATTGAATGTGATCAAAGTGGAGAGAGAGTAAAGTGAAAATCATCTGCCACGTAGGCCGGGGGAGGGGTGAGATGGGGTATACTGTGGTTCTAGGTGGTGGAAAACATGCACTGGTGAAGGAATGGGTGTTTGATCATCATATGATAGAAACTTAAACTGGAAAGCTTTGTAACTTCTCACAGGGATTCAAAAAAAAATTGTCTTAAAATTTTTTGTTGTTGGAGTGAACACCTAAATTTATAGAGCTTTTATTCCGGAAGAATTATGCTTCCCTTATAAATTATTATTATTATTATTATTTTGCTTTTTGGGTCACACTCAGTGATGCTCAGGGGTTGCTTCTTGCTCTGTACTCAGGAATTACTACTGGCAGTGTTTGAGAAACTACATAGGCTGTCGGGGAGTGAACCCGGGTTGGCTGTGTGCAAGGCAAATGCCCTCTGTGCTATACTATCACTCCAGCCCCTTCCATTATAAATTCTTAGAAATATGATTTTCAATAATGTTTCAAAGAATATGAACTCTCTTAAAGAATTTCTTAATCATCTCTCAAAACCCACCAAGACTTACAATAGGTAATTACTGCATTGCATTGCAAAATTTCTATGTCTAAAAATTTTATATTTAATTTTGGATGATTTAATAAATGTACAAAGTATGTCATATTGACTTAATGACTTTTTTGAATACTTACAAACTCCTAAATTGTGTTATTTTGGAGAAGTCGATAGTAATTTCAAAGACTGCATGTCAATAAAGCTGTTAAGTAAATTCTTAATTCTGGAGGGTTTATTTTTGTTTACACACAGTGGTTCTCTGCGTTAATTCCTGACTCTATGCGCTAGAGATCTCTACTGAGGTGCTTGGAGACCATTTGTGGTACTGAGGATTGAACCCAGACCAGCATCAGGCAAAGCCCCAAAGTTTTATAATTTTAATAAATATATTAGTTTATTTTCTCTGTTGTTTGATGTATTTGTTTCTTGCATCATCATGAGTCTACATACTAAGACATAGATATATTCAATAAATGTTTATTGAATTGAAAATCGTTCTTTCTTTCATTTCTCAATGACCCTAGACAGGTTTTAAATAACATTCCAGAAGCTTTAGTGTACATGGTACAAAATTGTGGCTTATCTTTTTAAATGACTTACCATACGTCCAATATCCTCTTCTCCTGAATGCCTCATCGTGATCTATTTCCCATCATCAGAAATAATAGATTCATAAGTTATGTATCTGCTATCTAGAGATGAGCTTTTCTTTTTATCTGTAGCTCGCTGACAGAGAAGATACAACAGTGTTCTTAGACTTGAGGAAGCACACAATAACAGAATTTTGAAAAATGAGGACATTATCCGCAGCTGCTAGATAAAAATGTCAGCCAGAGTGATTGGAAAGCAATCAGTTCTGTAACCATCTTTCTCTAACTTTTCTATATGCAAAGATAATGTAGCTAACTGGTCACCTGTAACATGATTCTGAGTTGCCTTCCCATGCTCAGAATTAGTTCAAAATGACCCCTTCTAGTTCTGTAAAATGTCTGGGCAAGTAAGAGTAATAGAAAAGTATGTCAATACTGTTGATTTTTTTTAAAAAGTCACCATTATAAAATACATTATTTAAAAATTATTTACAGATTAAAATTAGAAGCCTAAAAGTGTTAATGCATCCTTATTTTCTCATAGAATTATTTCATCTTCTATATTAATCTTGGAGATATAGCATGTTTCAGCAAAGACTGTAAATGTCCTAATTGATTTCCCTTGCTGTTTTCTCTTTTCTTCAACTTATAAAGGCATGAAACACTTAACATTAAGGAATCTGTCATCTCTTGAAGTACTGATAAATGTCTAAATTTGAGAAAAAAATTGTATTTATGAAATCAAAGTAAAATACAATTATGCCTAGACTCCATATAATTTTGATATATTATCTCCATAGAGAGAAACAGGGAGAAAGGAACCATGTTACTTTTTATATTGAGCTGGAAAAATAACATTTGAAATGCTTGTTAACTCTTAAAGTTGATTCATTTCATTGTATTTCCAAGTTGTGGAAGAATACCTTAAATATGTTCTTCTAATTTTCATTCTATCTAAATAATATTTATGTATGCATTCTATCACCTCTTGGAGGTAGTTATCTATGCTCCAAGATGTCATGACTGTCAGACATGCATTTTTTAAAAGCATCTAGGGACACCAGTGTTGCTTTAGATAACTCATCATTTTACCAAGTTAAAGTCAATTAAAACATGAATGGAGATTGTCTAAAATTTTAAGTATCATTTTCCCAGTAGAGGGAAATATAAAGTTTCCCAATTTTAATATTAAAAATATGGACATGTAAAGAGAGTGCAGCAGATACTGTAAGGCATTTGCCTTGCATGTGGCCAACCCATATTTGATATCAACTACCTGATATGGTCCCCTGAGTCCTGCTTGGAGTGATTTTTTTTTTGTTTTTTGTTTTTTTTTTGCTTTCTGGATCACACCCTGCCATGCTCAGGGGTTACTCCTGGCTCTGCACTCAGGAATCACTCCTGGCAGTGCTCGGGGGACCATATGTGATGCTGGGAATCAACCCAGGTCAACTGTGTGCAAGGCAAACACACTACCCACTGTGCTATCGCTCCAGCCCCCTAAGAGTGATTCTTGAGCTCAGTCAGGAGTAAGCCCTGAGCTCTGCCTGTTGTGGCCCACAATAAATAAACGAATTAAATTAAAAAATAGGAAAGACATAGTCTCAGACACGGTAATGATTTTACCATATGCATCGAACTTAATTGTGGGTTTTTTGTTTGTTTGTTTGTTTGTTTTGCTTTTTGGTCACACCCAGCGATGCTCAATGGTTACTCCTGGCTCTGCACTCATTAATTACTCCTGGTGGTGCTTTCGGTACCATATAGGATGCTGGGAATTGAACCCGGGTTGGCTGTGTGCAAGGCAAATGCCCTACCCACTGTGCTATTTCCCCAGCCGCTTCATTGCGTTTCTTAAAGTTTTTGTTTTTCTTACATACCTGTATTACATAATAATCCATTAATAATCTCAGTGTTATGTGATTTATATCATGTGTATTTGTTTACTTTGCCTCAAAAAATGGTCTAGCATTTGAAAAATTCTCATACCTATATCACTTGTGTCACTTGTCATTCGTTGTTCATCTATTTGCTCGAGCGGGCACCAGTAACATCTCCATTCATCCCTGTCACGTGCTAGTGTAGCCCAAAGGCGTCTTCTTGCTCCAGGAACATGAAACACCTCAAACCTTTAATGAAAGGGTCTTGATGAAGAAGTTTGACCATCTCGTAGGTGGGCAGCCACTCGGTCTTTTGACGTCCTGTGGGATCCAGTCGGTAACAGCTCCAGTCCAGCAGTCGTCTCTAAATCGCATTACGTGTCCGGCCCATCTGATTTTCAACGCCTTGGCAAATGAGACAATGTCCCTGATTCTTGATCTTCGATGGAGGTCAGAACTCCACATTCTTTCTCTCACTTGAGTGAAATGTGATACTCCAAGCATGGCTCTTTCGATTCCTCTTTGGGATACCTGAATAGCGTTCTCATCCTGTTTGCATAGACCCACATATCTAAGCTAAATGTGTCCAGTCACAGAAAACTTAGTGCTTCACTAAATTGATAAGCTCTGGCTATTCAGAAATAATATTTTAGTACTTTGAAATAAGTCCATTTTTCATCATTTTTGTCCACCGAAGTCTGCATTCTGGAACCATTTGGAATTAGCCCATCTCCTTTTCTGAAACTGTCTTTGTCATGGTCACTGTCATCCCATTGCTCAGCATTTGCTTGAGCGGGCACCAGTAACGGCTCTATTGTGAGACTTTTACTGTTTTTGGCATATTGAACACACCACGGGGAGCTTGCCAGGCTCTGCCGTGCTGGCAGGGTATCTCGGTAGCTTGCTGGGCTCTCTGAGAGGGGCAGAGGAATAGAACCCGGGTCGGCCCTGTGCAAGGCAAACACCCTACACGACGTGCTATTGGTCCAGCCCAATACTTGAATGGTGGCGTATCACACACCTATAAATATTGCTCCAATTATTAAAGTAAAGCTCAGGAAGGACATTTGTGGATTCTAAATGTTATCATGCCACATTTTGTCATTTTCATAGGACTTCTGAAACTGAACATATTGAGAGTAACTTTCTACGATTCAATGGTCCTGTTTATTTCTTGATTTTTGTTTTGAGTTCAAACAAAAGCCTCCGACCATACAGGATGTCTGTGAAGTTGGAAACTTTCCCCACAGATGTTTCTTAGGGCAGCTGCATTTCTGGGACTGTGATCCTCAGTAAAATACTCCAAAGCGTCCTTTCTTTCCTAATGCTGAGAATCCCTTCCCACCATGTCCTCTTGTGCAACATGATTTTCCATCCTTGTTGAGTGCCCTAATAACACTGCCCTTATCTAATGAGAATTGTCCCTGGAGGCAGACATGAATCTTGCCTGCTTTCAAGAGTCGTATTATTTGTCCTTGGCTACAGAAATAGTGATGATCTCTCCCTGTGTAATTTAGCATCCTCCTCTTTGAACATTTGTAAGAATTATTCTGGAGGAGTCAAAGCTGAGTAACAGTATCTCACTGCTTGGCCAAAAGGATTTAATTCTAATACCCCCTCCCCTCCCACCCCATCTATTTTTCAAACTTCTACCAAATTTCTCACAAATGTGTTATTTTCCTTGTACTGGTATCCTGTATCCTGTAATTTTCAGAGTAAATAGATGACCTGGAAAACCTACTGAAGTCTATTCCTTCCCATCTTTTTTTGCATTTTTTTTTCACCCTGACTAATCAACTTAGAAACCCAGGCACACTGAGCCACACATTTCCCAAAGTCACACATTCTTTCTGGCCTCTGAGACTTAATACTGGCTCTGTCCTTCCCTAAATTGTCTTTCCCTATCTCCCTTCCCCTGCTTTGTAAGTGTCCATCAGTAGATATCATCTGAAAGAAATCTTCCCTGATTCGTACTCCTCTCCATGACACTAAGGCTTGTTTTAGTCTTGTTTGTTTGTTTTTATTTTTGGTTTTTTTTTATTTTTGGGCCAGACCTAGTGATGCACAGGGGTTACTCCTGGCTCTGCACTCAGGAATTACTCCTGGCGATGCTCAGGGGACCATATGGGAAGCTGGGAATTGAACCCGGGTCGGCTGAGTGCAAGGCAAACACCCTACCCGCTGTGCTATTGCTCCAGCCCATTTTCATTTTTTCATTGTTGTTTTGGGGCCACACCTAAGGTACTCAAGATTTACTCCTGGTTCTGTGCTCCAGCATTGCTCCAGGTGGGATCAGGTGGTGAAACCTGGTTCTGCCACATGCAATGCAAATGCCCTACTGGCTATTTTATCACTCCAGCTTCAGCCACACAGGTTTTCTAAAGAGCGGTTTCATTCCAGCACAAACTTGGGGTATATCAATTTAAAAAAAAAAAAAAGGCTTTCTATCTATTGTTCAGTATCTTGGAATTGAGGATCTTATTGTGTCCACCATGTACTTTTAACACTTTTGCGCAATGCTGGGAACACAGTAACCTCCCTGGAAATTCGATTTTTCTCGTTTTCCAATTCCATCATTGTTAATTCCATCATTGTTCCATTCCATCATGTTTGTGAACATGATTCATTTTAGGACCAACTGCATGCATTCAGAGAAGAGAACTTGCTATAATTTCTGTGTCAAAGTGAAAGAAGCCAAGCTACCGGCCCTCAATACCAAAACAAAAGAGTAAAATTAGTTTTGTTGCCCACCTGGTGAAACCAGAGTAAAAAATCTTAGACATTGTGAGGTCCTCTGCTTTTCTAAGAGTAACTGGTATTTCCCTGTTTGGTACTCTAGTGATGTTTAGTATTTTTGTACAGATACATCGAGTTCTACGCTAATGACAAGCATAACATCTATGTGACCACTGTATGTAAAATAGCTGACAGCTGTGAAGTTGGGATAACAATGAATTTGTCACGGGCGTTTTACAATGACAAGTAGAACACATTGCTTTATAGTTTCGGTTTCCTGAAAAGTACATATTGTATCTTCTTTCAGATATTTTCCAGTCATCTTGCTTGATTGATTGACAAGCTCAAAATCATTTTCTTACAGGGAAATTTAACAAAGCTTCACAAACTGGTTCAAGATAGGATGAAGTTCAGAAAATGAAAGACCGTAGACAAAAGGAAATTAGACCGAAGAGAAAAGAAACTTTGATCCACAGAAGATCACTCCTCCTAGCCATTCACAAATACTTATTTTATATGCAACACAGATTGTTTTAAAAATAAAACTTGCTTTCACTTAGTAATGACTCGTTAGTAGTTAATAATAATCTAGTGGCCCACCCATTTTAATCGAACCAATCAACCATTTTCTCCGTGTAACTCTATGCAAGTTTGTTGCTCTAGATATCACCAGGTGATAAAGCTTATCTGTGTGGCGAATCCAATTTTTCAGTTGTGCTTGATCACATGTATTATATTGTGAGTGTGATATTAGAGAGAGTCTCGTATGAGATAAATATTTTTTCTTTTTTTGAGTCACCGTGAGAACAGTTACAAAGCTTGCCAGTCTAAGTCTCAATCATACAATGATCAAACACTCATCCCCCACCAGTGCACACCCTCCACCACCAAGAACCCCAGTATACCCCCCATCCCACCCTTCCCCTCGCCTATGTGGCAGATGATTTCCACCTTACTCTCTCTCTGCTTTGATCACATTCAATATTTCGACAAAAAGAGCCACCATTATTATTTGGAAATTTCCCCACATTCAGACCTGCCGAAAAGTCATTATTAGATCATTTGTTTTCTATTGCTGATATGAAGAGCATTTTGGATTTCTGATATTTTAATGACAAGTCTGGAGGGATTTCTGCCAAAAGCCGCTGAGTTCCGAGATTGGTTTGTGTGCCTCTGGGATGATGGCCGTTCAGGAGCCAGGAGCTGTTTGTGGGCGGCAACTCGGGGCCTCATTGGGGTGGGGAAAGAGGCCGATTCCACCACCCCCCATTCCGTGAAGCGCCACATGTCACATCACTGCAGTCTTATACCTGGCTGTCCAATAGGGGTATGAGAGAAATATTGACTCAGCACTCTTGAGAGGTATTGGAAGTTTCACTCCATGATTACTTAATCATTCCAAAACTCTATGCATATTTGCATATGGTTTTTATGGAAGAGTGGAGGACAGCTCAAATAACCAGGCAAGGCAGCAACCAAATCAACATCAAAGCAACTTCAAAGTCCCCTCATTCCATGATGTCAACTTATCCATGAGGTACTGCAGTGCTTGGGGCTCTGTCCTGCTTCCATGTCAGTCCTGTACAAGACAGGGAACTATCAAAGTGATAACCTCTGTACTCCATCCTCCTGACTCAGCCTAGTTCACCTGCTTCTATATCCTTTGTTTAGATTTCTGTAAAAATTTCATATATTCAAATCTCACTCAGATCTACAAAATTAGAGATCTTCATGAGATAGATTTCAGGCAACTATCATTTTAAAAGCTTCACAGATAAATATGATGTTGATATTCAACTATAATCTGGATTTGCCTCTTGGATTCAATCAAAATTTTAATTATTTACTGCAAAACCTACTCAGGCATTCTGCCAATGGCTAATTTTGCTAAAAAAACACTGGTACCTAACAGGAACTCTATCTTAAAAATTTCCAGATGTTCTCCCCATCTGAAAATCCGCCCATGCTTACTCTGTCATCCCAGAGGTATCTATCAAATATAGACAAACATCTGAGTCATCAAGTGTGAGCTAACCTGTGTTTGATCTCTCTTCTTTCTACTGGAAAACATGATAAACAATACCTTGGCCATACGGTTTGGCTAGTACTCAAATTTAATCATTTGAAGCACAAATTTTAAATAGAATTAGACTCAATTAATTTCAAAATGCAATATTAATAAATTTATTACATTTTTTGAATCTGAAATGACTGCATGCTCTTCAAATAAAAAAATTAAATCACCTGCAGTTTTAGAAAATAAAAATAATACTTAGATTTTCATAACAAAATATCAAGAAAAGATTTCTAATTTCTGGTTCAGCATGTAAGGAGCTTAGAAGTTTTCATACCATCCGAAAAAGTAAAATGCTGAACAAACTAAAAAATCAATAACTTTTCTTACCGCCAGATAAGAAGTGAGCTTAGAGGGCAAATTTTTGCCCTCAAAATGGGAGAGACAGGCTGGCAGATACAAAGAATCACAACTTATTGAAGCAGAAACTTATGATCAAAAACTTCAGTGAAACTAGTGCAGAACTAAGGGAGCATGAACTGTAATTGAGAGATTTCTGGAGACTTAGTGTGGTCAAATCTCAGGAATAAAAATTTCAGAGGAAACCTGTACAAAATATAACAAACTTTTACTTATAAAGGGATGATTGCTAGAAAGAGGAAAGAGAGAAGTGAGCAGTAGAAATATTGGGGTTTTTCTGTTTGAGGTTTTTGGGTTTTTGGGGGGGCCTTGGACTTGGTATTAGGGCTACACCTGGTGGTACTCAGGGCTTATCTCAAGCTCTGTATTTAAGGATATGGTGCTGCTCAGGGGACCACATGTAAAAATTTGAGAAAATATCAACAAAATTGGTAAGCCTCTAATGGTATTAACTAGAAAAAAGCAGATGCATAAATTGCTAATATCAGAAATGAAGGATGACATCACTGCGGTCTTATTAATATTAAAAGGATAATAATAAAATTCCACAAACAAATCTAAGCCTACGTATTCTACAATGTAGATTAAATAGATGAAATTAAGACATAACTTAATCAAGACATACACAAGTAAAAGTAAACACCTTATATAAGTACATATCTATTAAAGAAATTAAATTAAGTATCAGTCATCTTCCAAAATACAAAGTACACATCCCAGATAAGCTGACTGGATAAGTCAAACTTCTAGAAGATACAATTGTGGGGATAATAGCACTGGAGAGAAAGATTTAAGCTGTTACGCACTTATCTTGCACAAGGCTGGTCCTCTTTTGATCCGCAGCATCATATCTGGTCCCCTAAACGTCACTAGGAGTAATTCCTGAGTACAGTTCCAGAAGTAACCCTTGAGCATCACTAGGTGTGGCCTCAAAACAACAAAAGAAAAAAATAGAAATATAGGGAATGTTTATTCTGTGTCTCATAAATGCAAAAATACTTGAAAAAACATTATAAAACTGACTTCCAATTATATGTAATCATAATTACATACCAGGATGGATCAATGGGAATTATTCAAATTATATAGTACTGGTTTAACATTTGAAAATAAATTAGTATTATTCAGCACATCAACTGGCTAAGAATAAAACATGTATGACCGTATAAATAGTTGCAGCAAAAGCATTAGACAAATTCCAACATTCAATCAAGCAAATGCAAAAGCACACAATTTGATGAAGAACATTAACAAAATCCTACAACTAACCTCATATATTATTATGAGAAACTCAACATTTTATTACTTCAAGAAAGATTGAGTCAAGCCATTCCTTTCTCACCCCTGTTTTTAAGTATCATCTTGGAAGTCCTAACTAATACAATGATTAAAAAAAACAAAAGATATTCATTTTGGGAAAGAAGTCAATAAATTACATTTATTTGCAGAGAACATGCATGTTTATAAAACAAATATGAAATAAGTGTGGCAAAAAATTTTCTGAGATTAGTAAGTAATTGTAGCAAGTTTTTATAGCAAGTTAAATTTATATGGAAATTCATGATTAATATATGAAAATCAGTTATTTTTTTCTATAATAAGACTGAAAGTGGATTTTGGAATTAAAAGCATAATACTATTTAAATAGCGCCCAAACAGTGAGATATTTAAGTAGGCATAAATCTATCCAGATCTCTATAAGAAAATCCATAAAACTGAATGAACGATATAATATAACTGAATAAAGGGAAATATATTTCATGTTCACAGACAGAAAGAGTCAGTACTATCAAGTTCTTAACAACCTTCCCTAATTAACCCATAGGTTCAGAGTAATATAAATTGGTACTCCAATAAGTTTTTATTGTTGTTTTTTTTTTTGTCATGAATCTTCTTTGATGCAAAACTCATGATATACAGGAGGATCAATTCTCCAAATCTTTCTCATTTAGAACATACAAATACAATATGTTCCATTTCTAAACTGTTTCTAGAAAGTAAGAAAGCTAATGAGAATTGGAAAATAAAGAAATTGTGCTAATAAAAAAATGACAAATTGGTTCACAGTTTTCTGCCAGCACATTAATATTTTGTGTCACATAGTAATGACAGCTGGATGTAAATGTTAGCCTAGTCCAATGCAGCAAGCCACAGAGGAACACGGTGACTTACCTTCTATTATCCTCTTACCTTTCTTGTTTCATCTTAGAAATGATAATTTACACTTGCATGTGGCTGACCACAGTTCCATCCCTGACACCATATATGGTCACCTGAGCACTGCCAGGATTAGACCTTGAGAATCTACTAATGTTACTCAGCCATCTTCTTCCCAGGCAAATAGAGGTAACAAATGATAAAAACAAGGTGCAATTCAAAAATATTGGGAAAAGCTCCAACAAATTTTTATTAAAAGCCATTAACCAAATGATTTTAAAGTTTATAATTGAAAGGCAAAAAACACCCAGAATATATAACTCAATACTGAGGAGGAGATCAAAGTTACTGAAGGATTAATTCTATCCTTTTTTTTAACTTTTTTGGAATATAAAGCTATAATATTTAATATTTACCCATAAAATATAATCAGCCATGATCTTTAACGAAGGAGAAAAGGCAGCAAAATGGAATATAGATTTTTTTCAATGAATAATGATTAAAAATCTTGAAAAATCATGTGCCAAAAAACCAAAATCTTGACACAGAACTAATGCCTATATCCGTTATAAAAATTATCTCACAGTGGATCATAGACATACATTTAAACCACACAACTATAATGCAACTGGAAAATAACACAAGGCACTCTATATGACTTCAGGGATGGTGATTTTTCTTTAGATATGACCAAAAGTATAATTCATGAACAAAATAGTCAATAAGCTGAGCTTCATTAAAATGAAAAATTTACACTCTGAAAAAGAAAATGCTATAAGGTAGCCAGGAGCCCAGGGCATTTGCAAAAGACAGGGCCTGGTGATGTTGGCGGGAAGATATCTCCTGGGAGGCAGTTTGAGACAGACTCTACCATAAGTTGCCGCATGGCCCTACTGCCTCTCTATTCCAACAGGTGGGTGTGGATTTTTAGAGCAGGCAGTCACTGAAGCAGTTACCAATTAGTTTCCCCCACCATATCCTATTTGGGGGAAGAAGAGACCACCACCCAACAAGTTCCCCAGATCCTTTCCAGGCAGTGAGGGCGGGATGCTGATTGGGTATTTGAAAGACCTCCTCCAGAATACCACAGGCGCCAGGGGACAACAGCACAGAAACCAACCGCACAGAAACCCACCCAGGGAGTGGATGAGGCTAGGAGCATGAAGCCTCAACAAGGAATGTCCACATACATAATCTCTCCAATAAAGGATTCGGAAACTAAATAGTGAGGATGTTCAATGAGCTCAAAGAAACAGTGGAACAGATTTTCAATAAATTACAGGAGAATATAAAAGAAACAGTGGAATGGATAGCCAATAAACTACAGGAGGAAATGAGAACAGAAACAGGAAAATTACCAACAGAAATGCATTGGTTAAAAATTTGGTAGATGAAATTTAAAACTCAGTGGGTGCCTTTAGCACTGGAGTAATAACAGCGGAAGACAGAATCAGTGAGCTTGAGGAAAAGATGCAGAAAGCCTCCAGGGAATAGCAAAGGATGGGAAAAGTCCTCAAAATAACTCAAGGGCAGAACAGACAACTATGGCATGAATTCAAGAGGAACAACATAAGAATCATCAGAGTCCCGGAGGACAGGGAGACAACCCCAATGAGGTAGTAACAGTTAAAGAAAACATTGCTACAAAATTCCCAAAACTGGAGAATGCAGACATCCTAATCCAAGAAGCCCGAAGGGTACCAGCTAAAAGAAACCCTAATAAAAAGACTCCAAGACATATCCTAGTCATAATTGTGGGACACTATAGAGATACAATAATGAAAGCAGCAAGATCAAAGAAAGAAATTACATACAAAGGAGCATCCCTTAGTTTTACAGCAGACCTAACAAATGAAACCCTCTGGGCCTGAGGACATCATGGTATATAGCTAATAAACTTAATGAAATGGAGGCTTGACCAAGAATACTTTACCCAGTTAGACTTCCATTCAGATTTGAAGGAATGATACACAATTCATGGATAAACAACACTTCAGGAACTTCATAGACTCAAAACCAATCTTGAAAGAAAAACTCAAGGGGCTCCTGTAAACCAAGACAAACACACAAACACAACAGTCCTCTAAAGAAAGATGGCACAGAGCCCCATAACAATAATCTCAATGTCAATGTTCTAAATGCACCAATTAAAAGACACAAGGTGGCAAAATGGATTGAAAAACTGAATCCACATTCTGCTGCCTACAAGAAACACATTCGAGTAGTTGAGACAAACATAGACTCAAAGTGAAAGGCTGGAAAACAACTCTCCAAGCAAATAACTCCTTCAAAAAAGCTGGGATGGCCATAATGTATCCAATGACATAGATATTAGGCAGAAAGTTTACAAGAAACAGTGAAGGTAATTTCTTAATAACCAAGGGATATGTACATCAGAAAGACATTACACTCTTACATGTATGTGTACCCAATGAAGGGCCAGCAAAATACTTAAAATACAACAACTGCTAATAGATTTCAAGGAGTATATTGGTGGCAACACAATAGTAGTTGGAGACTTCAACACTGCCTTATCATCCCTTGATAGGTCAATGAGATTAAAACTCAGTAAGGAAATACTGGCTTTTAAGGATGAAATGGAAGAAAGGATTTTAGTAGATACATACAGGGCTTTTCATTCCCCCCAAAAGCCTAATATACATTTTTCTCCAAGGCACAAAGGACAATCTCCAAGATAAACCACATGCTGGATCACAAAAACATACTTCTATAAAATTAAGATAATAGAAATTATATCAACATCTTTTCAGATATTGAGGCACTAAAAATAGAGGTTAATCACACACAGAAATGGAGATCAAATAAAACACCTGGAAATTGAACAGCTCACTACTAAACAACCAGTGGGTTAGAGAGGAAGTCAAAGAGGAAATCAAAATATTCTTGGAAACAGAAGAGAGTGTGGACAAGCGCTCCCAGAACTTGTGAGATACAGTAAAGTAGTGTTAAGAGGAAAGTTTACAGCTATGCAAGCATATATCAGAAAGGAAGAAATGGCCCACATAAATAACTTGACCTCACAGCTTAACATGTTAGAAAATGACCAACAAAAGGAACCCAAACCAGGCAGGATGAAGGATATAATAAAACTTAGAGTAAAAATTAATGAGATGGGATCTGAAAAAGTAATTCAAATGATCAATGAAACCAAGAACTGGTGACATGGGGGAAAATGTGAGCAAAACTCTCCATGACATTGAGGGCAAAAGCATCTTCAAAGATGAAACATCACTGACCGAGAAAGTGGAAGCAAGAATGAACAAACGGGACTACATGAAGCTAAGATGCTTCTGCACCTCGAAAGAAATGGTGACCAAGATACAAAGACAGAACAGGGAATGGTAAAATTTATTTACCGAATATCTATCTCATAAAGGGTAAATACCAAAGTTACATAAAACACTGGTAGCTTACAAGAAAAAAAATCCAAACCCATCATAAAATGGGGGAGGAAATGGACAGAAACTTCCTCATAGAAAAATTTCAAATGGACAAAAGGCACATGATAAGATGTTCTACATCATTAATTATCAGGGAGATGCAAATCAAAACAACAATGAGATATCATCTCACACCACAAAGATGGGCAAACATCCAAAAGAACAAGAGCAATCAGTGCTGGCATGGACTCTCCTTCATTGTTGTTGGAATACTCACTGGTCCAGCCTTTTTGGAAAACAATATGGACATTCCTCAAAGAACTAGAAATTCAGCATCTATTTGAACCCAATATTACTACTTCTGGGAATATACCCTTGGGGCCCAAAAACACACAGTAGAAATATCATATGCACTTCTATGTTTATTACAGCACTATTCACAACAGCCAGAACCTGGAAACAACCTAAGTGCCTGAGAACAGATAACTATATAAAAAATTTTAAGGTATATTTACACAATGGAATAATACACAGTTTAGGTAAAATTAAGTAATGATATTTTCCTACATATGGATGAACATGGAGAGTAACATGTTATTGAAATGATTCAGAAGGAGAGGGACAGATGTACAATGATTGCATTCATTTGTGGGATATAAAAAAAGTGTATAGTATGAGACTAATATTCAAGACCAGGGAAACCAGGGGTTAGGAATGCTGGAAAATGATTGGAAGATTGCCACAGGAGTTTCAGGGAGGGGGGAAATGAAAGGCAGCTAGGATAGAGAAGGGTTCAGTATGACAATAAGAGATGGAAATGATCATTTTGGACAGTAACTCAGTATTGAAAGTAGGGTAGATAAAATGATATATCTGCTAACCATTCAGTATTGCAAACCATAAGGTTAAAAAGGAGAGAGAGAGAGAAAGAGAGAGACAGAGAGACAGAGGGACACAGAGACAGAGAGACAGAGAGGCAGAGAGACAGAGACAGAGTAGAGAAGTGCATAATATAGAGACAAACAGGTGTGGGGTTAGGGAGAGAAACCGGGGACATTGGTGGTGGGAAATGTAAACTGATGAAGGGATGGGTGTGGGACATTATGTGATATGACCCAATCATGAGCAATTTCATAACTGCATACTTAACTGTGATTCAATAAAATTTTTAAATTTTTAAAAAAGGAGAGAGAGAAAACCTCATAAATCGAATCAGAAATGAAAGAGAAAATCACAATAGAAACCACAGAAATTTAAAGGATCATCAGAGATTACTCTGAGAATTTATTTGCCATGAAACAGGTGAACTTAGATGAAATGGATAAATTCCTTAATTCATATAACCTCCCAAAATTGAACCAAGAACATTTGGAATACCTGAACACCACCTGAACACCATCATTATTAAGGAAATTAAAATGGTAATCAAAAGTCTTCCCCCAAACAAAAGCTCAGACCCAGATGCATTCACAGTTAATTCTTTCAAACATTTAAAGAGGACCTATTGCCAATTCTTTTCAAACTTTTCCAGTATATTGAAGAAACGGAAACACTCCAAAATAGTTTCTATGAGGCAAATATCACCATGATACTGAAAGCAGATAGAAACACCACAGAGACAGAGAGACAGAGACAGAGACAGAGAGAGAGTTACAGGCTAATATCCCAGATGAACATAGATTCAAAGATTCTTCAACAATTTTTTTTCGAATAGAATCCTACAACTCATCAAAAAGATCATAAACTATGACCAACCAAATTCAGCCTGGAGATGCAAGGATGGTTCAATATTCACAAGTCAAAGAACATAAAAACCATATCAATGAAAGAAAAAATAAAAATATGATCATATCAATATGATCATATCAATAGATGCAGAGAAAGCACTTGAAAGAAGACCCAACACTCATTTATGATAAGAACTCTCAACAAAATGGGAGTTGAGGAACATTCCTCAGTGTAGTCAAAGCCATCTACCACAAGCACACAGTAGCATTATTCTCAATGGGGAAAAACTAAAAAATTTCCCTCTAAGATTAGGCATAAGACAAGAGTGCCCACTCTTACCACTTCTATTCAATTACAGTATTGGAAGTACTTGCCATTTAAGTTAGATAAAGAAAAGATATGGACATCCAGATAGGAAAGGAAGAAGTCAAGCTTTCACTATTTGCAAATGACATAATACCATATCACTGTATCCCTGTTGTCCTGTTGTTAATCTATTTGCTCAAGCACTTCTGGGAGTATTCACTGGTAGCCCAAAACACACCAGAAACATCATCTGTAATTTGTTCATTGCATCACTATTCACTATAGCCAGAATCTGGGAACAACTCTAGTGTCTGAGGACAGCTGACTGGATAAAGAATTATGGTACATCTACGCAGTGGAATACTACATAGCCATTAGGGGCAAAAAGTCATAAAATTTTCTTATAAATGCAGGACATGGAGAATATTATGCTAAGTGAAATGAGTCAGGAGAAGAAGTACAGATATAAAATGATTGTCATTTGTGGGATGTAAAAATAATACTGTGAGATTAATATCCAAGGTTAGGAAAGGCAGTCGACAGTAGTACTAGTCAATGGTTGGTAGCTTGCCATAAGTGTGAGGAGTGAAACTAGCAGTCAGGATACACAAGGGAACAATATGACAATAATAGAAATATTCATTGTGGACAAAAACTGAGTGTTGAAAGTAGATAAATGTATATATATATGATAACCTTTCAATATATATATTGCAAACCATACTGTCCAAAAGGAAAGAGAGAAAGAAGGAGGAAGAGTTGGAGGAGGTTGTGGTGGTGGTGCTGCTGCTGGTGGTGGAGTGGGTGGAGGAGAAAGAGAAGGAGGAGAAGGAGGAAGGAGAGGAGGAGGAGGAGGAGGAGGAGGAGGAGGAGGAGAAGAATTCCTGCTACAGATAAACTTGGAGGAGTGGGTGTCAGGAGAGAAACTGGGCATATTGGTGGGGGGAAATGTACATTGGTGAAGAGATGGATGTTGAAACATTAAATAACAGAATCCAATCATGAGCAACCTTGTAACTGTATCTCACTGTGATTCAATAAAAACAAGTATATATATGTATATATATTTAATTTAAAAGAAAATGCTTTGAGAAGAAAAGCCACAGATAGAAAATATTTATCAAAAAATATATGATAATGGAGTGTTAGCCATCTTATACAGCTAAAACTAATAATGCCAAAATAAAAAAATGCTTAAAAATTTATGGTCAAGAGCCAGAGCAAGAGCCAAGTCAAAAGCCAGTGCTGGCCTTGCACATGGCCAACCCAGGGTTCAATCCCTGGCACAATGTATGGTTCCCTGAGCCTATAAGGAGTGCAGAGCCAGGAGTTACTTCTGAGCATCTTTAGGTGTGGTCCAAAGCAAAGAAACAAACAACAACAAAAATAAACTCTAATGGTCAAGACTTTTGTAAGACACGTTATTGAAACATTCCTATTAGCACTGTAGCACTGTCATCCTGCTGTTCATCAATTTGCTTGAACGGGCACCAGTAGCATCTCCACTGTGAGACTTGTTACTGTGTTTGGCATACCAAATACGCCACAGGGAGCTTGCCAGGCTCTGCCGTGTGGGATCAAGTGTGTGTAGTATTCCTATTAGAATGATACACATTCCTAATATTGACAATGCCAAAGGCTGTTAAGTGTGTAGAACAGGAACCTTCATTCTTTATTTATGGATACACAAAATGGTCCAGCCACTTTGAAATACAGTTTGAGAGTTACTTACTTTTATCAAACATTACACTCATAGTACTATCTCAAAGAAGTATAACATGGCACACATACAAAAAAAACTACACACAAATGTTTTTTGCAACATTATTCACAATTATTAAAGCTGAGAAGCAATCAAAGTACCCTCCAGTAGATGAATAAGTAAACTTGTATATACCCAGACAAACGAATATTTTGGAACACTAAATAGAAATGAGTTTTCATGCCATAAAAAGACAGTGAGAAAATGGGGGCTGGTAAGTCTAAAATATGCAGGTAGTTCAATAATCTATCTTTCTATCATCATCATCCCATTGACTGTCTATTTTCTCAAGCAGTCTCAACAATGTCTCCATTCGTCCTAGCCCTGAGATTTTAGAAGCCTCTCTTTACTTGTCCTTCCCAATGGTGTCGCATTGGGGCTCTTTTATGGTCAGGGGAATGAGACCCATCATTGTGACTGGTTTTGGCATATGCATATGCCAGGGGGAGTTTGCCAGGCTCTCCCATGTGAACAGGAAACTCTCTGTAGTTTGCCAGGTTCTCCCAGAGGGAGAACAAGGTTATAAGATGTCACGAGCGCTGGGAGCTTGGTTTTAATAGTCTCTGGATGTTGGCCATTGATGGGATTATACAGTGCCAGGGGCAGTTTCTGGGTGTGACCACCTAGCTACTGGAAAATGGGGGATCTGGGCAGAAGAGGCCCAGTCCCGATTCAAGCAGGCTTGGAGATCTCAGCCCCAGGTCCCGCACACCTAGGTTCCTCTACCAGTTCCCTTCATGTGTGAGGCTCATCCAAACATGTGGAGAGGGGCCTTGAGCATGGCTGTGGCTGGGTTCCGGAGGTCTTCAGCTTCGGGGCTCTGCTCGGGGCGGGGAGGGAAACTCAACCTGCCCCACTCCGAGGGACCCTGTGAAGACAGCCAGGTATGGGGGCAAGACACTCTGCAATAATCTATAGATCCAGAAACTGCTGATACTGCAAAGCCAGAAGGTCATTACGTTGCAATACCTACCACAAAGCTAGTATTACCGTATCTGGTGGAATCTTTATTGCTTGTGGAAGGTTAATCTTTTCCATTAATTTCTTCAGCTTAGTAATTGGTGTCACCCATAATGAAGAGGGTAATTTTCTTTACTCGAAATCTATTGATTTAAATATTAATCTTATACAAGAACACACTCAAAAAAAAAAGGCCAGAAGAATGTTTGCTCACCAGTTTGGGCACTGTGGTCCAGCCAAGTTGACAGATGAAATTGTCCACTACGTTATCTATATAGTGCATTGGTTAAATAAAAATTTTGAAGTAATATTGGATTATTATATGTTTCATGTTCTGCTGATTTTTGAATTTTAATGTTTTATTCTAAAACCATGAATATGTTGTCAGAGAATATCACATAAATATAAAATATTTCAGACTAACATTATATAATAAATAGTAAAGTTTTGTACCAGCTATTATCATAGACACTTTAAGTTGAAACATCCATGGTAATTTCTCAGTGGTCAGTAAATTAGCTCAAACTAACAGAGTCTGTTGACAGTAATTGAAGGAAGGCTGAGATGTCACTGTTCCCAGTAAAGATTTTCTTCCTGTAGTAACTTTACACTCACAGAACCTGGAATATTGACTAATCTGTTACACACAGGCTGTGCCAATTTTTTCAAAGAAAGAAGCCATTACTTCTTGGTACATATTAGATATTCAATAAGAATTATGGAAATATGCTATGAATAGTATGAATTCCCTCTTATTTCTTGAGACAAAGATAAAAATACTGAAACACTGATGTCACTTATTATATAAATTCCTCAATTGAAAGGAAAATTATTTAAACTGGATTTTGTATTTCTAACATTAAATGGTGCACAAGATTATTAAAAGTGTTTTCATACATCTCTGCAATCATGACTGTATCCACTTCTCAACACAGAGAAATCCATTTCCATTTTCTCTATTGTACTTCTCCCTTTTATATTCTCATACCTTTATTTTATTTTACTATGCTTTCCCATTTCTGTTTTTTCTTTATAGTTTTGGAACTTAATATGTCCATTCCCTGTGGTACTAATTACTCCTTCTATAGACTCTTTAACTAGCTATATACTTTTTCAGTGGTTTTGAACTATTAGATATTACATTTGCAGCGATATCTATCTCAGTTTTTAAAAAAATTCTAGCATTTAGACCACTTCAGAAATGAAGTGCAAATTTCTATCTAAAGCATGTAAACTTAATCATAAATGCATAACAATGGATGATGAGAGGATAGTGATGATGATGATGGAAAACAACTTACAAAAGTTACAAAACAATTTACTGGCAGTTTTCATGACTGCTCTAACCTAAAATATTTTCTTATTATTTATTACAGCTTAGAAAGTTACAATAGTGTTAAAGATTATAGTATGTATATATATGTGTGTGTATATATATGTATATATACATATATACATATATATATATATATATATATATATACTCTGAAAGAGTCTCCAATTATTGGGAAAGACGAGTAAGGAGAGGCTGCTAAAATCTCAGGGCTCAGAGGAATAGAGACGTTACTGGTGTTCACTCGAGTAAATCAAAGAACAACGGGATGACAGTGACAGTGATACAAAATTAGTACATCTGACCACCACGAAAGAGCCCATGTCCCTTCAGCACTGTCAATACATCTCCTAAGTAAGGTCCTCCTTCCCCTCCTATCTCTACCCTCTGTTTGGTAATTGGTTCAGCATACAATTACAAGAGATTTCCATTGTTCAGTACTGTCTATTCTCTAATTTTGACACTCTATATCCACAGATGAGTGAAATCATCTGGTATTTGTCCTCCCTCTGACTTATTTCAGTTAAAATAATATCCTCTAATTCTATCCACATTGAAGACAACTGTATAATTTCATCTTTACTCACAACTGTATAGTTTTTCATTATATATAAGCTCAACTTCTTCTGTAAGTAGATATTTGATTGTTTCTATATCCTGATATTTTACTAAGCACTATAATGAGCACAAGCACACATGCATCCACTCAAATTAATATTTTTTATAGAGGTAGATGCCAAGAAATGGAATCACTGGGTTATATGGGATTTCCATCCTTATATTTTTGAGAAATCACCATATGACTTTCCATAAAGGTTGAACCAGATGATATTCCCATTGAAAGTTAATGAGGATTCCTGTCACACATACCTGCAAACACTAGTCATTTAAATATTTTGATATTTCTAATGTCACTGTGCAAGATGATATTACCCTGTAGTTTTGTCTTGAATTTCCCTATTATCAAGTGACAAGAGAACTTTTTCATATGCCTCCTAGACATCTGTAGGCTTTCTTTAGGGAAGTGTTAATTCATAGCTTCTCCCCATTTTTAAAAGGGAATTCTTGAATTTTTGTTGCTGGACTATGTCAATGTTCCTTTCCTGATATCAGGCAGAAAGCAAGGATGTCTGCTTTTCTCCACCTTTATTAAATCTACTTAAAGTTGTAGGCCACTATTTAAATGCATCCATCTGTGTAAAGAGTATTGAAGTTTTGGATAAATGGAGACACAGTCATTTCAGGTGAGTAGCAGAGAATAGGTAAACCTTTTAGAGCCTAAAAGACACACTGTTATCTGATTATCCATTTGATATTTTTAGTTCTAATTTGTAATTTAGAACTTATGAGGTCCTTATATGGTTCTACATTCCTTCATATAATAAGAGTTTTGATAATTACATGTACTCTACATAACTACTATATGTAAAAATCTTTCAGAAATCATAATTATAAATAGAGCCAAACAATTCTGTTTTCTCCTTCACAACATTGAATAACATTCATTTCTTTCCCTCTCTCCCTCCTCTCATTATCTCCCTCCTTCCTTCCTTCTTTCTTCCCTCCCTTCCTACTCAATAACAAAACACCAACAGTTGAGTATGTCACTTTTTTCCAATAAAAGTCTATATGCCTCAGTATCTCTTTTTAATCCAGGTAAACATCTTCTTTCTTTCTTTCTTTCTTTCTTTCTTTCTTTCTTTCTTTCTTTCTTTCTTTCTTTCTTTCTTTCTTTCTTTCTTTCTTTCTTTCATGTTATTTTATTTATTTTATTGAATCACCATGAGATACATAGTTACAAAGTTGTTCATGATTGGATTTCAGTCATACAATGTTCCATCACCCATCCTTCCACCGGTGTACATTTCCCACCACCAATGTCGCAGTATTCCTCCTGCCATCCCCAACCCCCCACCCCAGCCTGCCTCTATTGCAGATCTTTCCTTCTTTCTCTCTGTCCTCTGTGCCCTGTCTCTCATGTCTTCTCTCTCTCTCTCTCTCTCTCTCTCTCTCTCTCTCTCTCTCTCTCTCTCTCTCTCTCTCTCTCTCTCTCTCTCTCTCTTTCTCTCTCTCTCTCATAATCCCCTTTTGGTCATTATGGTTTACAATAAAGATACTGACAATTTATTCTTTTACCTCCTTATCAGAGCGATCATTTCCAACTCTCATTGCCATAGTGGCTCCTTCTGTTTCCCAGCTGCCTTGGGAAAGACCTGAGGACCTGAGGCAGGCTTCCAATCATAGCCCAATCTTCATAGCATCTGTTTCCACTGTCCTTGGGTATTAGTCTCAGACACTGTTTTTTATATCCTGAAAATGAGTGCCATCATTCTATGTTTGCCCCTCTCCTTCTCGTTCATATAATTCAACATGATACTTCCCATGCCTATCCATTTATAAGCAAATTTCATGATTTATTTTCCTAACAGCTTGGTAGTATTCCATTGCACAGGTATACCATAGTTTCTTTATCCAGTCATCTGTTCTCAGGCACTCAGGTTGTTTTAAGATACTTGCAGTTGTGAATAGTGCTGCAATAAACATAGAAGTCCAGATGGCTTTTCCTCTGTGTTTTTTTTTTTTGCACCCAGAAAGCATATTCCCAGAAGTGCTATTGCTGGGTCATATGGAAGCTCAGCAAGTGAGGTTTTGCCACTACTTCTAGTTTTGAATTCTAGTGATTGTGCAATTCTCTGGTTAAATCTTTACAGTGAGTCATGCTCTCTCTTTACTCCCCCTTGTTCTTTCCACTGGCCACAATAACAGCATTACAATGGCAAAAATCTTAAACAATACTTTTGTACTCACACTATTATGATGGCAGCCTCTGGTATATTTAAGATCTGAAGTCCGTTTAGTTGTATTCTTATAGTGAATTCTCCATGTTATTCTTTTGAAAATTTTCTTTGTTATTAGCAAACATATCTTGGTCTTTGTTGGCATAGTCAGATATCCTAAAAACTAATTTTTCTTTAGCACTGACATGGAGGAGATTCTGTTAATATAAAGAAATGATAATTTGCCAAAATCAGATGATTCAGTTCTAGAATTTTATATCAAGTGATACTGCACCAAAATTTGGCAGAAGTAGAAAATATATAAAATTTATGTTCTCTCAAATTCCACAAAAATGCAACAAACAACACTGACTATTTCACCAAGTCTAGTTAAAGTAGGGGTTAAAGTTGTACTGCTCTACATGAATCTGATCATCCATCAGGAAAGTTCTTTTTCACCTCACAGAGAATGATATTCTGTGAAACTTAAGTCAGTTAAAGATAGAATCAGCCACATATTATCCAATTAGTACCAAACGTGAGGTCAATTCAAGTTAGAATCAGTTCAAGACAGAATTGGCCACATATTGTTCAATTAGCACCAAAATTAAGGTCAAAGCTAGAAGTTTAGAATAAATAATGCTTAATTTTATCTCATACTTAAAAAAAGGTTTCATGAGTGACAACTTTTCCCCATGACTTTGCTAAAGTCAGTATCTATAATCAGTATGCAGTAATTTTCCCATAGTCTCACCTAGTTTACTCAATGGTGTCAATCTTGAAGACATTTTTATCTGAGAAATGCTCTCCCTTTCTCTCTCTCTCTCTCTCTCTCTCTCTCTCTTTCTCTCTTTCTCTTTTGTGTGAGTTGTTTGGGAGTCAAATATTCTAGAAATTTTCTGTTTATGTTGTTTTCTTCAAACTCACCATGAAAAGTTATCAGTCAGGGGGATTGGAATGGCATAGAGGAGATAATGAAAAGACAATAATCTGTAGGAACTTCAAGACTCTATTAAATTCTCGCAATATAAATGTTTTGTTTCAATTCAAACATGAAATCAATATAAAATATTTTTATGTGGGAAAGTCTTCTCTAAATTTATGTTGATTGTGAATCAAAGCAAGAATATCAATCTTATTTTAATCAGAGATGTTTGATCTTTTAAATTATTAGCTTTATTTTATGTACAATAATCAATTTTACAGAACTCTATTTCTGTTATTGATAGCTATTATTAGCCAATATAGCATAATAGATTTCCAATAACAGTAAAGAATAATGAAGTGATATTAGCCATTCTTATTTCAAGTTGTATTTCCAAATATCAAAATAAAAGCTTATCTTACAAGTCTCATATATTATATTCTCTTAAAAGTCTTCTCACAGTTTTTACTATTGTGTCCAGATTAGGCACTGGTGTGCTTACTCTGTCCAATGGCATGATTTATTTCCCCATTATTCAACTTTTATAAATTTTTTTAATCTGCCTCGGTGCAGCAAACTCTCTAATAGCAGAGACATATATTGCCTGATCATCTTATGTTCCAGTTATTGATTGCTACACAAAGAATAACTCCCAAACTTTGTGGTTCAAACAACAATCACTTATTTTTTCTGAAACCTGCCAATTTGATAGGATGTAGCAAGAATGGATGGTCGTGGTTTCATACAGTAGCAGTAGGTGGAAAATGCACTTCCAAATGATCTCTTCGATTATTGGTGTTTCCATTATATATTACCAAAGTTTTAAAAATATAAGAACTTAGTTGATCACATCATTTCTAGTGAATCATGTATTTGAGAGACTTAATTCTGGTAGGGGTCACCTGTAAAAAGCTACAGCATTCTGAAGGCATGATAAAGTTTGAAATACCTTCTTCCAAGATGGTTACCTCACACAGATGTTAAATTGGTACTGTCTGTTGGCAGATGACTTCAGTTCCTCACCATGTGGCTTCCTGCATAATATTTTATCTCAGAAGTCACCCTATGGTTTCTGCAATATCTTACTACCTACACCGTTAAGTTTTATTTCACATGGGAGAACACTCCAGAGACCATGAGTACAGAAGGCAGAGATCACCACGAACTACTTTCAAGGCAATCTACCATAGCTGGTGTATTATAGGCATTTGTTTCTTTACACCATTTTCAGTGGATCATGTATTTGAGAGATAATAACCAGTGATTCTGAGGCTGGAGAGATAGGAGACGGTAGGGTGCTTGCCTTGCACATAGTCAACCCAGGCTTGATCTCCAGCATCCCATATGGTCCTCCAAAACCCAACAGGCATGATCCCCGAATGCAGAACCAGGATTAATTCCTCAGTACAACCAGGTATGGCTCTCAAACAAAATGATAATAACCAGTGGTTCCGCTTGGAATGTCTTATGACCTGCTCTAGTCAAAGAATAGAAAAAGCTTTAACCTGTGACTCCCCTGAGGCTGTTAGGTGTTTCTCATAGTATGACTGCTGCATCTTAAGAGAATGAAAAAATTAAGGAAACCAGAAGGCAGAAAGTATCACAATTGTGAGTCCTTTTAAAAGATCTGGGCTCAAAAATTGGTACGTGATCATTTTAATTTCATTGAACCAACGGAAGCAAGTATTTTCTCCACACAAAAGTTCTGAACAGGTGTGATGTTAAAGAATTTTTAGTTTTTATTAATCCTTGACTTAATCATTTTTACAACATGTACATGATATATGAACTAAAGGTCTTTGGAATTCAATAGGCACTCACTAAGTTTGGATTAAAAGAACAAAGAAACTAGAGTCCATCCTCTTAAAATCTTAATTGGTATGGATATACACCATAAACATCTTATAATGAATATTTTGCATATATTGGTATTACCACAAATTGATGAATAAAAGATGCTTAGAAATTGAAATAAAATGCACAATATCATGATAAATATTAACCATTAAGCATTGCTTTCCCCATTAAAAAATCAGATTATAGCTACTGTTTTTTTAAAAAAACAAAAATGAGTAGGACTTGGGACTATTAAACACTGTGATGACATGATATTATTTCATATTGAATTAGTAGCTAGTTTATATGAAAGACATTAAGAAATGGAACTCAAATTTTCTTTAAAAATTAAACTGACACATATGGCAGAAATCAGAGTAAATGTAAGAGAGAGGACCATAAAATTTCTAGGTGCCTTTTAACACACAACTTACTAAGAGCCACCTTAAGTAGAAGAAAGTAATTTCAAACATTGAAGGGAGCATTGTTATACAAACATATATTCAAATTGATTTGTGCAACACTTCTTTAATTAAAAACAGCACCTGATGGATCAGAGAACTCAATAGACCATAATGCATTATGACCTGGATTCAATCCCTGGCACCACACAGCCCCCAAGCATACAAGGAGAGACTCTCGGAGAACACAGATGGGATTTAGTCCCTGAGTACTGGCAGCTTGGGCCCTCAAACAAACAAAAAGATCCAAAATACCACACTCACAGAGTGTTAGTGCATATACTTTTTGATTGAAAGCTAGCAGCATTTTTGAAAGATAGTAGCATGAAATAGCAACCCCACTGAGTAAAGTTTCACCTTCAAACAGCTCCTTTAAGCCAAATTAAAAAGGTTTTATAAAAGTAAAGCAGGCATTTAATTACTGCCACAAGAGCAACATCATTCCAATATAACACCCACTCACACATATTATCAATCAAATTGAATTTTTGAACTGCTTTGTGCACACTCTATTATGTACCTGGTGCCATGAGTAGTTTTCTAGGGATCTTAATCCATATTGGCTTTAACCCTGTCCCTAGGGTTCTTTGCAACATTAAGTCTGAAGTGAGAAATCATAATGAGTAGATAAACAACAGCAGAACATGGTATCTTGTACTAGTAGAATGGAAACCAAAGCTTAGGTTGTGTTTTGTTGGTATTTCATAGCTAAGCCACAACAACGTGACTATGACCTGAATCATCAGAAATAAAAGTGAAGCCTGCATTAATTTTCACCTTGAATAACTATGACGAAGTTTTATTTATCAAAGAAGCTGTCAATAAAATTCTTCTCTTTATTAACACATCTCCAATTAAATTGTTTTTAATTTAGAGCAAATTCTTTAATTTTCCTCTACATTCAAAGCTATGCCACAAAAAGGTATCTTGAACAGGCTGGTTGATGTATGCTAACAACAAAACTGTTGTCAAATATTTGTTCTAAAAATAGGTGAGCTGGGACTAAAAGCTCGTGTCTAGAGATATTGAAATTTAACCCCAAATTAGGAGAAGCTGTACATCAAGGAGTCCTGAAATATGATGATCTATACGGGGAAAGAAAAGTATAGATTCTGAGGTAAGAATGAGCTCTGTGGGGCTGGAGCAATAGCACAGTGGGTAGGACGTTTGCCTTGCATGTGGCCAACTCAGGTTCTATTCTCAGCATCCCATATGGTCCTCTGAGCACCTCCAGGAGGAATTCCTGAGTGCAGAGCCAGGAGGAACCCCTGTGCATCACCAGGTGTGACCCAAAAAGAAAAAAAAAGAGCTCTGTGCAGTAGGGGACATAATTCGAAGGGGTGAATTTTATACCTTGATGTGCAAGGCCCAAAGTTTGATCCTGGGAACCACATAGTCACACAGGGTAAAGCTTCAATTGGCCCTCAACCTAACCATCAGGCTACACATCCAGACCAAAGGTCCCTGGAGGATGACATCCTCAAGATCCTCAAGTTCCCAGAGCAACGCTGGTAAGGCCCCTACTCCCATTACACAATGACCCCCATCCTCCATATTCCACACATGGTCAACTTCAATGATCAAGTGCGAAATACTTATTTGAGGTCAATTTGTGTAAAGCATAGGAGAGAAGTAAGGGAGAGAGTGATAGAATTGGAGAGGTAGAAAAGCAGTAGCACATCCTTATAGGCAGGTAGGATATTCCAACATAGAAGAGATTTCCTTTCTAGGACAATGGAAAGATAGAGAGGAGTTTTGAGATAGAAAACATGATCATGTGTGAATTTTGTGGACAAATTGTAAGGATGCAAGATAAATGAAACTGTGAAGACGCATTAGGAGACAATTCAGACTGGAGGTGACTATATAGGAACAGAAGTAAAGATGAAAGAGGGAAATTGAAATATTTGAAATATCACTGTAGCACTGTCATCCCGTTGCTCATTGATTTGCTCAAGTGGGCAGTAGTCATGTCTCCATTGTGAGACTTGTTGTTACTGTTTTTGGCATATCAAGTATGCCACAGGGAGCTTGCCAGGCTCTGCCATGCGGCCAGGATACTCTTGGTAGCTTGCCAGGCTCTCCAAAGAGGGGCAGAGGGATCAAATCCGGGTCGGCTGCATGCAAGGCAAACATCCACACGCTGTGCTGTTTGAAATTCATACACCCAAAATTAGACTGGATGCATAGTCAACAAGAGATAGAGATTTCAGGAAAGTTTCTCAGGCTTTAATGAGAAATGTTAAAGTTAATGCTGAGATACTTTGGAAGCATGTGATGTGTGTAGGAAACTCCGAGTCTTTTTGTTACATAATTCAAAATATTGCAAAATAGCTTAGTTCTCTAGATTTCAATATGGGAGTTAGATACAGATAGATTGATTTCAAGTTCATAGAAACATGCTTATTTAACAAGTGTATATAAAGACAAGGATAAAGACAAAGCCAGATTCACACACCATTTTAGTACTTGTTTATAAAAAGGGCAACTGAAATCTTTGGGAGAAAACTGATAGATCATTTGTTATAAGCATTGAGAAAATGTTCAACTATATCTAATGATATAAATACATAAAATAGCAATTTTAATCATCTGGAAGATAGCAGAGTAAGCGGGAATAAAGAAATGACGGCATTAGATGACAGTTCCAGAATATTTTACCTTGAAGAGAAGCAAAGAATTGTGGAGTACCAGAGAATCAAGGACATATTCTTTTTGTAAAATGAAAAATATTCTGGTGGATTTATATAATGAATGAGAATGATCTAAACTAGGAGAGGAAATGATGCAGGAATGGGATTGTTGGGAGAACATCCTGCTTAACTGACGTAGAGAAAACAAACAAACGAAAGGACCATGAAGGGTTGTGGCTAAAAAGAAAAAGATTTTTCTCGAGAAGATGAGGATGGAATCTAGACAACAAAGGGAAAGGCGTGAGTCTTTATCTACCAGAAAAGGAGGAAATAGAAGCAGATGGGACCAAGTGTGAAATAATTATTTCAGAGAGTGAGAAATGAATTTTATAAGAAAACAAGCAGAACTGATGTGCAGAATCAGAGACCTACTTAAGGTTTACAAAAATGAATTTAAAGTAAAAACAGCTATTGTGTCATTTTCCCTGGTATCTTTATTTCCTTGGATTTTTTTTTGTTTTTGTCTTTTTTTTTCTTTTTGGGTCACACCTGGCAATGCTCAGGGATTACCTCCTGGCTTTGCACTCAGGAATTTCTCCTCGTGGCACTCAGGGGACCATATGGGATGCTGGGAATCGAACCCAGGTTGGCTGCGTGCAAAGCAAACGCCCTACCCATTGTGCTATTGCTCCAGCACCCTATTTCCTTGTATATTAACAGAGAAGAAAATAATGTAGTTTCTCTAGAGTTGGAAAACTGTGGGACAGATGAGCTGAGGATATTTCAAGACATGGTTGTGATGACAGGTTAGGAAGTTTAATCTGAATAAGAAGCACATTAAAGATTGGACGGAGGGAGCAGAGTGATAGTACAATGGGGAGTGCATTTACCTATCACATTGCCAACCGGATTTGGATCTCTGACACCCGATGGCCCCCAAGCCCCATCAGGAGTGATCTCTGAGCTCAGAGTCAGGAGTAAACTAAGTATAGCGGAGTATAGTATCCCCCCCTCCAAAAAAGGAAATAGAAAACTAGGCAAAAGAAAACAAGAAGGCTGGAGGCAAGAGGGAATGCTACGGAGAGAAAAGCTCAAGCCCAAGGGCATAAGGAAGTTAAGGAATTAAACGATGTGTGGTTGGAAAGCAAATGTCTCTAACATATAGAAAGTTATGTTAAAAATTGGTGTGTTTACAACACCCAAAAGGAAAAAGAGAGAGCCAAAGAGAATGCCCTGCCACAGAGGCGGGGTGGGGTGGAGGTTTTGGGATGGGGGTGGTGGGAGGGATGCTGAGACCATTGGTGTTGGAAAATGGGCAGTGGAGGGATGGATACTTGACTATTGTATGACTGAAATACAAGCACAAAAGTTTGTAAGTCTGTAACTGTACCTCACGGTGATTCACTAATAAAAATTTTTTAAAAAATATTGGTGTGTTTAAAACATAGAACTAGAAGATGCTTTTTCTTGTGATGACAACATCCTATGTACATGCAAAGAGCAGACGCTTGGGATGGAGTGGAAGAAATAGGCACTGGAGGAAGAGAAAGGAAGAACTGAGATTCCAGTTTCCATAGAAATCACTGATACATCATACACCGAGGATATGTGGAGGAGAGGGAAAACTGCAAGCTGGGAACCAGAAGCTTGAGAACAGAAGTTTTCAGTGGATGCCATCAACAGTAGCTAGAACACAGCATATTTACTTCATTGAATTGGTCTTTTCAATGCAATCAGATTTCTTTCTTTGGGGTTTATTTAAAATCCTACACAGAACATTGACACTTTTCCCATCTATTTTTTTTTCCATGATCTATTCTGAAAACATATGCATGGCAAGCCAAAAGAGCTCACCACTGCCATTCAGGGTGAGTCTCAAAATGGTTGAGTATAGCTTGAGGTGTCAGGACAAAAGCAGGGTGTCAGAGAGAAGTGAATCCCAGCGGGAGAAGCACTTCAACAGCAAATTACATGACCATGGAAAGGGGATGTGCTTGGAGGGAAAACTAGCTGACCATTTAAATGGCCCGAACCATGTATTCAAATAGTTTCTCCAGAACACTTTAGCTCAAGCTTGACGGTTATACAGCCCCATTTTTTTAAACATTAGCATAGGGATAATAATACCTGGGCCATCTGCTTGCTAAAAGTTAAATAAAGATGCAGGGAAGATAAACTTTTCCTTTCCCTCTTCTAGATTCTTTGCTCTGGCATTAATAATTCCAGAAGTCACGTGAACAGGAGCAAAGCAAATTTTGTTTTCTGTGTATAATGACTGCATAGAGATGGAACCTGGGGAAATTAGTAGAGCACTTTGCTTTTGGGATTCTTTTTAGACAGAAGAGTTGAGGGGGGTAAAAAAGGCCTAGATTTGTAGATTAGTAAAGAAACGAGCTTTGTTTCTTAAAGTGAAAGTAAAGTGAAATTTATCAGTTCTACAGGCGGGGTGAGAAGCTGGGGAGGTGGGGGAGTGGGGGAGAGGTATACTGTGATTCTTGGTGGTGGAATATGTGCACTGGTGAAGGGATGGGTGTTTGAGCATTGTATAACTGATACTTAAACCTGAAAGCTTTGTAACTTTCCACATGGTGATTCAATAAAAGAATAAATTTTTTAAAAAAGAAAGAAACGAAGTTTGTGGCCACAGTCTTTGGCCCTAAATTTCCTCTGGCAAAGGATGCCTTTCACCCCTCTGTTCCAGGAATAGTTCTGCTCTCACCCAAACCTAATACACATTCTGCTTCAAAAGAGCATTCACATGTGCTTCCTGCATCAACTCTTTCTTAAGTCACTTTAGACTTCAAAAGAATCAGTACACCAAGGTGGCTCATCTGGAACAGACTGCTTTTGATTACCTGTAAGGGAAATATGCAAAGCCTATTTATTATTCTGAATAATTATCAGATTATGCTAACCTGCCTTTCCTTGCTCTTTCTCTCTTCTCTCTGTCTCTCTGTCTCTCTCTCTGTCTCTCTCTCTCTCTTTCTCTCTCTCTCTCTGTCACACACACACACACAAAATCAGACTAAAATCATAGTTACTACTTAAATAAGAAATTTATTTCTGGAGCCACAGTGATAGAACAGCAGTTATGGTGTTTGCCTTGCAATGCTGCCACTCTGGGTTCGGTCCTAGCATCCCATATGGTCCCAGAGGTGGTCTCTGATACTGGGGATGGGGTTGATACTCAGAAAGCTGAATTGAAGCAGAGTTGCAGTATCTGCCCTATCACCTAAAACATTACTTGACCCATATTATTCTTATCATTAGTCCCATTAATGATCCTTCCAGGAATTCCTTTATTATTTTATAGGCTTTATTGTTTTTTATAAACATTTAGTGAAATCAAAACCTTGATTATTGACATATTTCTATCAAAGCTTCATAAAAACTTTGTACATATTTAACCGGCTTTTTTCTAAGCTTATTCCATAACAAAATGGTGTTAGACTGCATGATTCAAATAAACAGAGATCTTAAGTGTCTAAACTACACTCAAGCATGTATTTTCTCTAGATATGAGTGAAAAAAATCTATTATTTAAGAGCGCAACAAATTCATGTATGTGGGCTGAGCCCAGGTAAACCCATCAAAGTTGACAAAGGACCATAAAGCAAGTTCTAGTTGTTAAATTCATTAAATGCCCTAACAACAACAACAACAAAACATAATTTTGTTGCTTCTTTACTTATTAAGTCTTTTATATTTTTGCTCATAAATATCTCTTGTGACTCAGTTCATGTCCATGAACTTAAGAACATTTGTTTCCATCCAAACACTTCCAATAATGAAGCTTTGCTCAATAAAGCAGCTATCACAACACTAGGCCAGGCAAAGCCAATATTAATGAGGAATAGGATTGTTTTCAAATTTAGAGTTTCTAGGAATATTTTTCTTAAAAGACCAATCGATCATTCGATCTCAAAGTCAATTTTATTGAGGCAATAAGTTACTCCTATTGGCAAATGAAGCTTTTTTATAGGGATTCTGTAAAGCCAGTGAAAACTTATAAAACTGATTTCATTTCAAATTACAGGTTTTATATGTGGATCTAGGTAGAAAGCAAAATACCTGCTCACTTCCCATTTTTGCTTCAATTTGCATGGTCTACTTTAAAGTCATTATGCAATTTATCTCATCTAAGAGGTAAATTTTTTCTGTACTTTTTTTTTAACTGATATTTTTTCTGTACTTTTACTTTATTTTTCATATATCAAAAATATTCAAAGCCTTTTAAACATTTATTTCTGGGTATGTAAAACAAAAGCAATATTACTGTGATTTCATTTTATCATTTAAAGATTTCTAAATAGAGAGAGAAACTGATATATTAGCATATATCATATATCACTTTCGTTTGTATACATATGTTCATTTAATCCAATGCCATATTAAATGATGGTTGAAACTTATGTTCTTGAATTTTATAGTCCTTAATTTGAATTGCCTGCCTGCCAATTTTCATGTAAGTCACCTTAGGCAAGAAACCTAAATTCCTTCATTTGAACATTAGAAACCAGTTCAGCCATTGTGATGAATGATGACATGAAGCAACATGTGTAAAGAAGTTACAGTGTCATGACATGGAGTCAAGTGAATATTAGTATTATTGTTAGAGAATTGCACATTTACTTACATTGGTGACAAGTTAAGGTTCAACACTTTAAGGTCTTATGAAAATCTAGGCAGATGGAAGGCTTAGAGAGTTAAAGCAGGTTTAAAAATTCAAACATATCGTGCTCTCCAATCTCTTTTCTTCCTCTTTCTCATGTATGTTTGTGTGTTGTATTTTCCATCCTTAGCTTAACAACTACTGTTGTATTTGCTTCAATCATTTTGAAATTGAAGTAGCCCATTTCTAAAACAGCACCCACTTCTAGACAGGGACACTGGCTGTTTAGCATCTTGGGTGGGCTGAGAAATAAGATTAATCATTGCTTTCTCATACATTTTGTGTCCTGTTATTTCTGACACACATTGTCAAAGCATCGATATTTATTCTTAAGTCTATTTTGGTTTGCAAATTCAGATACCAACTTTTTCTGTGCCTTACCCTGAAAGGTATGTGAAAAGGGGAAAAATTAACGAAACAAGTTCAAACCTCATGTAAAATTTAAGTAGATAGAAAATTGACAGTGAAAAAAACTCTTCATTGGGCTCTAGAAAGTATGCAGTATTTTCTACAAGAATTCAGACCTACAATTCTTGCTGTACTGTACAGTGTTGCTACTTATTGAGAGAAAGGTATTTTATTATTCTCTTAAAGCCAAAGTAAGAAATGAAGAATTAGACAAATTTAGAACTCCGGGTGAGGAGGAAGAGCACATGATTTAGGAACATGACTGGAGAATTCTGAGTACTTTGGTAACTGTGTACTCCAAGACCATTGAGTATCACTACTATTGTATTTGGTATCAGGAAAATACTCAACTTTATAGTGGTAATTCTCAAGAATTATTTAATGATTTTAACTATTGTCTTGAGATTTTTACCCAGAATTACAAGTTTATAACCCAGTGTTACAAAAAGATATTGATTGAACATGCTCAGAGTTTAGTATTTTACATGTTTAAAACTTTAATGTACAAGAGTTGCTTGTTTTAATGCAATCTCTGACCCAATAAAAAGATATTTCAGTTTGATGATTGCTGGAACACTTGCGGGCCAAAAGTTTTATATATCATATAATGGGTTTTTGGTTTTAGTTTAAAATGTTGTCTAAAAAAAGTATTTTTAAAAAATTTAGCTCACTGGTTTGATTTCATCATAATCAAGCCTCATTCTTCTCACTTGGGCTGTGTCAGGCAACCAGATTGAGGTCAGACATTCAGTTACTTTGGGTGAGCCAACGAGATCGCAAATACCACCTCAAACCAACAATTCAATTTTAGCATATTTTTTCATCAAATAAAGTAAAATTTCCCATGCATGATTTCTCATATTTTAAGAGACCAACTGTTCAATTGTTCTCAACCTTCCAGCTGTTTACCAAAATTCAGATGAGACATTTCAATTATGAATATAAATGAAATATGTGTTTTATGTAGTGTGTGCCATTGATACAACCTTAGAGAAGGTAACACAACATTAACCACCACCTTATGTTTTCTCTCTCTGTCACAGGAATATTTTGTACTGGAATTCTAGTGGAAACAGAAAACTACTTTGTATTAGTTATATCTTTTTTTTTTACTATTGTGAAGGAAAGATTCAAACAATGTAAATTTTCTAATTCACGTTATTACTTTTTGTTGAAAATATTTTAGGACTATAAATATGTCTCTAACATCTTAACACGCAGAGTCTCTTGCCCCGCGCCTGGCTGTCTTCACAGGGACCCCTCAGAGCAAGGTGGGTTGAGTTTACCTCCCTGCCCCAAGCAGAGCGCAGCAGCAGAAGACCTTCGGGACCCAGATATAGCCATGCTTAAGGCCCCTCTTCACATGTTCGGACGAGCCTCACGCATGAAGGAACAGGCAGAGGAACCCAGGTGTGTGGGACTCAGGGCTGAGATCCAAGCCTGCTCAGATCGGGACTGGGCCTCCTCCACCCAGATCCTCCATTTTCCAGTAGCTTGGTAGACACACCATTAATCTGCCCCCTGAGTCGTGTAAACACATCAATGGCCAAGATCCAGAGACTATAAAACAATGCTCCCTGAATGCAAGTGCAACCACGAGACCTCTTATAAACTAGTTCTCCCTCTCAGAGAACCTGGCAAGGTATTGAGAGCATCCTGCCTGCACAACTGAGCCTGGCAAGTTCTCCGTGGCATATTTGATATGCCAAATATAGTAATAATGATGGATTTCATTCTCCATACCCTGAAAGAGCCTCCAATGCAGCACCACTGGGAAGAATGAGTAAAGAATGGCTGTTAAACTCTCAGGGCTAGGAAGAATAGAGACATTACTGGTGCCCATTCGAGCAAATCAATGATCAACGGGATGACAGTGATACAGTGAATATCTAAGTATGCATTGCAAAATGAACACAAATAATTGAGTTAAAAATATGTAAAGGAATTGAATAGACATTTGTTCAAAGAAGATACACAAAAGACCAGTAGGGAAAAAAGTGTTCAATTCAATAAAATAAATGCAGGTATCTTTACTTTCATACTCAGTGCAGCATTATTGCAGCAATTAAGACATAAAAGCAACCCATATGTTCATTAACGGATGCCTGGATAAATAAAATGTGGTATATGTGCAATGGAATATTGCTCAACCTTTAGAAAAAGGATATTTTTTTGTGTCAAAGAGAAAGTTCAGTGGGTAAAGAGCTTAGCTTGCACACGGATGATCTGTGTTTAATCCTTGACACCACATATGATCCCCAAATCCCAACAAGAGTGATGCCTGAGCACAAATCCAGGAATAAGCCCTGAGTACTGCTGGGTGTAGCAGTGTAGCACTGTCGTCCCGTTGTTCATTGATTTGCTTGAGCGGGCATCATTAACGTCTCCATTGTGAGACTTGTTCCTGTTTTTGGCATATTGAATATGCCATGGGTAGCTTGCCAGGCTCTACCATGTGAGCAGGATACTCTAGGTAGTTTGCCAGGCTCTCCAAGAGGGGTGTAGAAATCAAAATTGGGTGGGCGGCATGCAAGGCAAATGCCCTACCTGCTGTTCTATGCTGGATATAGTAGAAAAAAATTAAAGAAGAGAAGCCTGTCTTTTACAATAGGATTTAAATTAGGGGACACTATGGTAAGTGTAATAAGTCACACAAAGACAAATACTACATAATTCTGCTTACAAAAGAAATCCAAAACAGACTCATAGTAATGGAGAATATGATGGTGAATGTCAAGACAGACAGAAATATTTATCAGTATATTGTGATGTTAGTGAAGGAATAAACTTCTATATCACTAGAATGGAAGCAGAAGCGAAAATCCAGAAGTAGACTCAAACACACAAATCAAATTGATTTTTTTTCAAACATTCAAAAGCAACTTAATGGAGAAGTTTGATCTGCAACTAGAAAACATGTTCCCTTACAAGTAGACGATGTTGGGAGGACCCATTCGGGTTGGAAGATGAGAACTGGAAGTAGACTATAGACCAAACATGAAGGCCACTCAATACCTCTATTGCAAACTACAATATCTCAAAGGAGAGAGAACAAAAGTGAATGCCGTGCCGCAGAGGCAGGGTGGGATAGTGGGGGATGGGGTGGGGGTGGTGAGAGGGATACTGGGATCATTGGTGCAGGAGAATGGGCACTGGTGGAGGGATGGGTAAATGATCACGGTATGAGTGAAATGCAAACACAAAAGTTCATAAATTTGTAACTGTACATCACAGTGATCTCTAATAAAAAATTTTAAAAAAAGAAAATATGTTCCCTTATACTTATGAATTTATTTGATTTTTTATATGTGGGTTCTATTATGCCTACTTATTATGGAGAAAATATTCAAAATATGCATATTTTAAAGTGTAAAATAAAACATAAATAACACTTATAATTTTAGCAATTTATTCCCACATTTCAATATATTATCTTTATACCCATTAGGATATAAGTGCTATAACTGCTTAATGGCCATTATAAACAAAGAAAAGATACAAAAGAATTTTCATTTTCTTCATAGTTTAATATCACTTTACTTTCATTTCTTCTAAATTTTATGTCCTGAAATATTAACAAAAGACTAATACTATAGGTGATGTTATTATGGTGTTTGTCAGGACATACCATGATTCTCTAGAGAATTGTTTTATATTATTAATAATAAAAATTTAATGCTTCTGGAGGTGTGAGAAGCATTAATAATTCTTAGTTTGTTCACTATATTTAAAATATGTGTGAAAGTTTCATAATGCTAAGATTGCAGAAAACCAAAAATGTAGTCATTTATTTATGCTAACCATTCCTTCTTACGAGTACTTCACTACAGTTCCTTGAAAATTATGCAATGACTGAAAGTTGTAACTTGTATCCGGCAACATATTGTGTCTAATATGCTGTATAGTATTCTGTACTGCTTAAGGATAACAGACTTCCCCAAATTTTTGTTCTTCATTTATTTTTTCTGTACCTTACACTTTAGACCAAATAATCTGTCTCCTAAGAACAAGGCAATGTTGCTGTGTTGTGTTTCTTTTTAGATTATCCTAAAAATATATTTTTGGATGTTAGGAAGAATAGCACTGTAGCACTGTCACCCCATTGTTCATCAATTTGCTTGAGCGGGCACCAGTAACATTTCCACTTCAAGAATTGTTGTTACTGTTTGTTGGCGTATCGAATATGCCACGGGTAGCTTGCCAGGCTCTGCCATGCGGGTGGGATACTCTCAATAGCTTGCTGGGCTCTCTGAGAGGGACGAAGGAATCGAACCTGGGTTGGCCGCATGCAAGGCAAACGCCCTGCCCACTGTGGTATAGCTTCAGTCCATTTTAAGTACAGATAAGAAATATTACAAAGAGCACAATGAAAAGTACTAAAAGAACTTATCATAAATATGATAAAAGTTTTTTAACAATCCAATTTTCCCTTTTGATGACTAATTAAAGATCCAGATAGAGACAACATTACTAACTACTTCCAAAGCAATGCAAGATTCAACCTCACACCTTGAAATCTGATGGAAACTCACCTTGTGCAAAAGAACAAACCTCAGCCAACTGAAGGAAGAATGGCAATAAACAGTTTTTTATGAATATGGCCCTCATGAGGATTGAGGAAAAAGTTCCTGGTTCCTCTAGATTCTAAGAAAGGACGTCTAAAGTCAAGAGGACTCAGTGGAGGACTGGTGAAAAGATACACTGCAGATCACCAATCCAACCAGGGTTAAAAGGAAAGCCACATTTATTCTCAAACCTGACATTCTGGGAAGAAACTGAGAACTGGAGTCAAGCTGATTGGAAATAACTATAGAGAGATATATTATATGTCGTTAAACTGTTTATTAATCCATGTCACCTCTAATAACATTTCAACGTGATATGTTTTTTTTTTGTTTGTTTTTTGTTTTTTGTTTTTGTGTTTGGTTATTTTTTGTTTGTTTATTTGTTTGTTTTTGCTTTTTGGGTCACACCTGGCGATGCACAGGGGTTACTCCTGGCTCACGCACTCAGGAATTACCCCTGGCGGTGCTCAGGGGACCATATGGGATGCTGGGAATCAAACCCAGGTCGGCCGCGTGCAAGGCAAACGCCCTACCCGCTGTGCTATCGCTCCAGCCCCTCAACGTGATATGTTTTATTTAAACTAGGAACAGGCGTATTTCATATGTTTGAGGGCCACCTCTGTGTCTTTTTCAGGGCAGTGTCTATGCAGGTCTTTGACTAATAGTTTTTAGCATCAATGAAGTAGACACCCTAAATTCCAATCCTATAGAGGTTTCCTTTCAGATTCCTATTTTTGTTGAATGAAAATGTTATCACTTCATCCCCAGCATCTTTCATGGATTTTTATGTTGCCTCTTACAAGAGGTCAGTTTAGTTAAAAGTGATGGGGATGCATGTATGTAAAGCAGTCTGTGTTAAGGCTGGAGGCTGACTAAACACATATAGAATCTGCCTCTGCCAGAGTGTAGTGGTACACATCATGAATACATTATTGCTACTGCAGCATCTGCATTGCATTTGGCAAAAAGTGCTGCCGACTTTCAGCAGACTGAAGCAAATGACAAATGATTGCTGTTCTTTCACCCAGGGGGAAACGCTGCACGTTTTGGTGACCGCATGATTCTTACTGAGTGGATACTGCAACAAAATAAGTAAAACAAGTACCACAGCAGGAATCAAGATAGTGTGTAAGTGAAAAATTTATCAACACAAATGGTCCTCTACAAGAAGAAATATTACATCATATTATCAGTCTCTGAAAAATATAAATACTGAATAAAACCTAAACACCTATATCTATTTGTTCTATAGCTTTGTGACCAGAGTACCCAATGTATTGCCTACACTGTAAATGAAAATAATATTTTCTAATTATTATCTAAGTAATTGCTGATTGGCAGCAGTTTTATTGTCTGTGTAATAATAAACAGTCATATAAACAAAATAATAGAATAATGGTAAAAATTTTAATATCACCAGTATAATAAAATGCCAAAAATTTGTTAACAGAGAATTCTAAAAAGAAAAATTCTTTTAAAAAGAATGAGTTATTAGAAAGGAATTGTATGACAATAAAAATAAAACTATTCTAAAGTAGTGGGAGTAGTTGGAAAATACACTGTATACAAGAAAGATTTAGGAAAGAAATATTTAGTCAGATATATTGGTCAAAATGATGATTGAATCCCTTGCATCCATGAGGCTTGGGTTTGATCCTTGATACCACAGGATCACCTGAACACCCCTAGGAATGGCTCCCAAGAACTGAGTCTAGAGTAGTCCCTGCCAAGCTTCTCCAGGTATGGGCAAAACTTAACAAAAGGAAAAATAAGAAATATTAAAAGGCAGAAAGGAAATATGGAAAATTTAAGAATCAATTTAGGGGGTCATCTAGGTTAGAAGTGACTATAAGAGAAAAGGAGATATCAAATAAATAATAAAATATTTTTCATAAGCACAGGACATGATCTGCATTGACAAGAAGCAACAAAGATCTAATGCATTAAATAAAGGTGATGCATAGCAAAGCAGCATCATAAACTATCAGAATGCTGTGGAAATCAAGAAAATCCTAAGAGCATTCAGACAGAAAAATGGGTCAGATAAATACAGAAGTCAGACTTCTAAAACACACTTTGAAATCCAAACATCAATTGCAGACACACAAAGCAATCACCAGTGCTTACTAATTTGACGGAAAATGAATTCCAATTAATATAACATCCAACCAAACTCTTTATTGTCTAGTAAATAATTTAAATGTGCAATGAATGACAGTGTAGAGGTGTGATATTTACATATATCTGAACCACAGAACCTACAAAAGTAAAAGCATGAGCTCTAAATTCATTTAGAGTTTAGAACAACAGAATTTTTAAATGTCTCTGTCAAGGAAACAACCAGGTGGGTGGAGGAAAAGTGTGGACATTGGTGAAGGGAAGCTAACACTGGTGATGGAGAGGGAAGTGGACGCCGGTGATGGAATTAGTGTTGGAAAGATGTATGCATGAAACTCAATCATGAATAACTTTGTGAATCACAAACAACAAAAAACTCATGACACTGATGCATCTACTCAAGAGACCTGTGAATGAGGGACTTCAGCAAGAATGATGAAAAAACAAACAAACAAACAAAGAAAAACATTGCAAAAAAAAGGAAGAAGAAGAAACAGTAGCAACGGGAGTTTCCAAAAATCATTTGAAGGATGCCCTGGGTGACAGCTATTTATTGGGTTGAAAAAGAAATATGTACAAATTAAAGAAGAATATGCATGTATATGTATATATACACACATATATATGAAAGAAGATTGGAGAGAGGAAGGAGATAAGAAGATAAAAGAAAATCATGTGAAGTATTAATTATAAGAAGTTTGACATTGTTAATAAACATTACTGCAAGGTATTTGACAGACCTGTTAAAATTGTTACAAGATAGTAACAATTAGTGTTTGTAGCACTAAACAAAATTATAAAAATAATATAGCAAATCAACAAGGTACAATTTGTTTTTTAAAAAGGAAATAAATTCATAGTACACTATCTCATAAATTTGCATAATCCTGGTAATGTAAATACTAACAATTTCACCAAACATTATGCTTCATTTGTAATGAAAAGATAAGAGAAAGAATGTTAGCTCATCCAAACTCTTAACTGTTATAATGAAAAGTTTAATAGATTCTGTCAAAACTAATCAATCAAAAAAATCAGAATATGCATAGTATTTAAAATATGGATATAAATACCAGAAGAAGCAGCTTAAAAATTAGAAATTGGCTGTTTCAATGAAGCATAATAATAGACAAGATGCTGTGCACAGATATTTTTAAATATAAGGGTAACTTTTATTATATGGGCAGGGTTCATTAAGGAACAAGTAAGTGGGGAAGTAACACCTCCACTGGTCTTCCAAGTCCAATCTGCAGTCTTGTTCTTTCAATTCCTTACAAATTTCTTGCACTGTAGCACTGTGGCACTGTCTTCCCATTGTTCATCGATTTGCTTGAGTGGGCACCAGTAACGTCTTCATCGTGAGACTTCCTCTTTTTGGCATATCGAATTTGCCATGGGTAGTTTGCCAGGCTCTGCCGTGAGGGCGGGATATTCTAGGTAACTTGCCGGGCTCTCCGAGAGGCACGGAGGAATCGAGCCCGGGTTGGCCGCTTGCAAGGCAAACGCCCCACCCGCTGTGCTATGGCTCCAGTCTAAATTTCTTGCAGCTACAACAATTCTTTTAGGTCATTCTCAGATGGTAAAAGGTCCTCTGTTCATGTTCTGACCTATGCCCAATTCAGATTCTGGTCAAAGTTACAGAGTTCCAGTGTTCTTCAATGCAATGTTTTCTTCCCCCAACAATCAGTATTGATTTGGGCTGGAAAGGCTCCAGTGGAGAAGGGTTGGTGAAGCGAGTGACTGGAAATCTTCTTGTCTGGGTTATAATTGCCTTTTCGCTCACTCTGCCCTTATCTCTGGCGGGTACTGGTCATCACTGTAAGGTTCTATAGGCTATTTTCTAGGGCTGCCCTCATCTCTTCCGCATAGACAGTAACGGCTCTCTGTCGGTTTCCTGCCTTAAGATGGTACCCTCAGTTTCAGAATTCAGTCTTCAATATAGTATTTTAGCTTGGTCCCAGATCATGTATATCTTTGGGTCCAGGAAAATACCTGGCTCAGGGGAAAGTCCACATGCTAACTGGGCAAAATAGAAATGTAGGTTTTGCCCAAGTGGAAAAGCTTCTGTCTTTGTTCTTCTGCCAAGCCAACTACTAATTTTCACCAGTGGTCTTTCCAGATGTGAATCTATTGTCCTTTTCATTAACATAAAATTGTTCACGGATATCTATTATGATCCTTTGAGTCTCTTGTCTGAGCTGTAATATCTCCTCTTTTATTTCAAATCTTATTTATTTGAGACCTCTCTCTCTTTTTTTCCCTTGGTGAATCTAGTTAAAGGTTTGCCAGCTATGTTTATCTTTTCAAAGAACTTGCTTAGTTTCACTGATCTTTGCTTTTACCTTTTAGTCTGTGTTAATTTATTTCTGTTGTAATCATTGTATTCAGTGTCAATGTGTTTCCATGCAGTATTTAAAAATTTTTTTATGGAAGAGAAGTGCAATGCAGCTGACCCGGGTTCGATTCCTCCGCCCCTCTTGGAGAGCTCAGCAAGCTACCAAGAGTATCTCGCCCGCACGGCAGAGCATGGCAAGCTACCCTTGGCATATTCAATATGTCAAAAACAGTAACAATTCTCACGATGGAGACATTACTGGTGCCTGCTCAAGCAAATCAATGAGCAATGGGATGACAGTGACAGTGACATGTAAGAGGAAGTTAGTTTCATATAACTTCTTAAAAAGTGAAGAAAATTTGTCAGACAAATCTGATTCAAAAGAAATATCCAGATCCCCATATATTCAGATGTCTTTACATAATGCTATTGGATATGAATGCTGTGAAATAGACAAATTATCTCCCCATTACCAGAAAATAAAATGTCCCCAATGATTACCAGCCTTACAGAGCAGATTCACTGAAACCAAAGTCAGTGGTTTAGTTCTTTGAGTTAGTTGATAATTTATCAAATACCTACGGTAATGTTTACCCCACCATGATAATTTTTGCACATCAAGGTACTAGAGATGAGACATTAAAAACAGCAAAATCTCAGTCCACCTTGTTGCTAAACAATCAAAATATCAAGTTATAGTTAATGAAACTGCTTAGGGCAAAAACATTAAAAGCATTGTTGCTGGTTATTTACCAAGCATTTATTTAATCCTCATAATATGAAAAAGAAAAATATCTTATTTTAAAGAGGAAATTGAAGCTTAAGAAAGATTAAATATCTTGATTAACTTCAGGCACATATGGAGCATCATAATAGAGACTTGAATGCCAATTTCTCAAATGTCAGGACCCAAAGTCATGTGAATAAAGACCCACAAAGCAGTAAGATTAGGAAATGCATTGGAACCTGGAGATGAGGTGATAGGGAAAATGAACTGAAGACTATACTCTTACACTCATATCACCAATATGTTACATTGAGGAAAAACTGAGAATATTGAAAAATAAAGAATGCAGGAGAACAAGCTTTGTGTTCACATATTAAGGATAAAGAAATTCTCTTATTTATTTATTTATTTATTTATTTATTTATTTTTGCTTTTGGGGTCACACCCGGCAATGCACAGGGGTTACTCCTGGCTCTGCACTCAGGAATTACCCCTGGCGGTGCTCAGGGGACCATATGGGATGCTGGGAATCAAACCTGGGTCGGCTGCATGCAAGGCAAATGCCCTACCCCCTGTGCTATTGCTCCAGCCCCAAAGACAAAGAAATTCTTTAGACAAACACCGACTTGCAAAGTACAAAATTTCTCAAGATGCCAAATGAAAGAAGACATGAATAATAGTAGCTTTTGCCGCGCACACATTTGTTTACTATCAGAAACTGTAGATCTCAACTTTGTTTCGAGAAATTCAGCAGTACCATTAAAACCTCCAGTATTTTTGAATCCTTCCTCTCTGGCACCAGAACATCCTTTTCTTACAAGGTTAAGTAATACTCTATTGTGCATATACGACATTTAATTTATCCAGGCATCATGCCATCAATGAACATATAGGTTGCTGGATTTTTTTACTCTGATTTGTTTTCAAGAGGTCACAAATGTCTAAATGAAGAAGAAAGTGTTTTCCCTTCCCCTTTTATTAGTCTCTGTCAGGAAGAAAAAAATATTCCCCATAAATTCCTGATTTTCATTGGTCAAAACAATCACTGACAAAGATGCTCATATAAAAGATGAGATTTGACTAATCCAGACTCCTTGTACATGACCACTGTTTTTGAAAGTTGTGGTTCTGTTAGTAAAGAGGAAGGAATAAATTATGGTTGATTGATACTAATAAAGGTTTCAAAAATATAGAAAAACAAATAGTATTTTTCCATTATATATGATACCAGTGAACACTTTTTAAAGGACAAGGCAGTTATTTGTGACTACTTTTTTTTTTAAGTTTTTCCTTTGTGTAAATATTAAGGCCAAAAGTCTGAGTCAAATAGTTCATAGATTCAAATTCATTAAAGCTAATGACCTGAAAGAAATGAAAATGTCTTTAAGGAAGAGTCACAAATAAAAACTAAAATACAATTTGGGCCTGAGAATAGTATAGGAAAACTGTATTCCTACAAATAATAGATCAAGCATACCAGCGGTGACAATATTATTTATTACTACAATTCTTTAATTCTGTTGGAATTGGGTATGTACAGAAACATTCTTCTTTAATAGGCAGCAGAACTGAAACTTGCTTGTGTACATTCTAAAAACCAATCCTACTCAGTTTCACAGTTGCAAGCGGCGAAGAAAATATCTCAAAATGAAACTGCCTCTAGACCAGAGAACCAACAATATATATTTGATTAAATCAGAGCACCAATTATTAAGTCCTTTTTTTTTCTTTTTGTATTTTTCTGAGTTTCTAAGGCTTGGCAGAAAAAAATAAATATGAGTTCTTTTGATTCATACATACACCTCATTGAAAAGCTTTGTTCCTGATTTTTATATCTTTATATCTATTTTCCCATGTTCCATTTTTGTTCATCACTCTCAAATCAGAATTTTAAGCTTCATAACATAAAGATATTATTATAAATATCCAGCACATATCTGGTGTTTATTAGTCTTTTTCCATCTCTATCATCCTGTAATTGCTTATTTTTTTCTTTTTGGGTTACACCCAGCGATGCGCAGGGGTTACTACTGGCTCTCACTGAATTACTCCTGGCCGTGCTCGGGGGGACCATATGGGATGCTGGGAATCGAACCTGGGTCAGCTGTGTGCAAGGCAAATGCCCTCCTTGCTGTGCTATCGCTCCAGCTGCAATTGCTTCTTAACCCACTATGGAGGGTGCTCTCAGTGCTGTGCAGTGTCCATGAATGCCCCTCATCAACTTCTTATGTTCCCACCTAGTATGTGCTTCTAGTGCTTTCCTCCCAGGAGTCGGTAGGTTGGCACCCACGGACCTTTGTTTGCCAGTTGGTTTCTAAGTGCTGGAATTAGTTTTGTTTGATCACAGAGAAAGTCAAACTTGGCACCTGTGTATGCCCTAGTCCAGTCCCAGGGGGCAGGCCTTAACTCCTGATTACATGTACAGAACTCCCAAGACTTCTGCCTTCTTGCAGGTGCCATCGATATGGTTCTTAAGTTCAGCTGAAGTTCCTCTGGGGAGACTTTTCCACCTTGCTTGTTTCCCTTTCTTCGTAAGAGCTTCCTAAATCCCCTGGCAGTCTGAATTCATTTCCTAAGGTGACTGTCACAAAGTTCCCAAAACATCTGTTGTGCCACAAACATCTCACAGTTCTGAAAGCTGCATATTCAACAACATCAAGTTGTCAGCAGAGTTATTTCCTACTGGCTGTGAGAGAGAATCTGTTTCTTCCTAGGACCTCACTTCTTGTGATTGGCTTGTAAAATTTGATATATTTGACTTAAAGAAACATCACCTGACCCCAGCCTTCATGTTCAGCATGTTTTTTTCTGGATCAGCCTAAATTTTCCTTTTCTGAAAGCATTTTTGTTGTGTTGGATTAGGAATCCACCCTACTCCTGACGGACCTCATCTTCATGAATTCATTTGCAGTGAACTAATTTCCAAATAAGGTCATGCACACAGGGTCTGAGAAATGTTGCTTCAGCATCTTTGGGGAGACAATAACCAGCCATTAAATCTCTCTTTCCTAGTAAATATTTTTCACATAAATTTTGTGTCTTGAGTTCAGTTGCAGTCAATGCCATGATGCCCATAAAATATTTAATTATCTCTCAATGCAGTTATTCCCATTGCTAGAAAGAGATCATTCAACTTAAGTTGACTTAAATAATAAAGGGAACATATTTCTGTGTGTAAACTATAAAGTCTGAAGAGAGATCAGTAGCTGCACACAATTTTATTCAGAGATCTGTGAGTCATTTAATAATGAATTTTTACTGTGTGCCAACTCTATGCCAGGAAATGTAGTCTGTTTTGGAGATTTTGCAGTTAACCAAACAGAAGTATTCCTAGAACTTATAGTCAATTAAGAAAAAGACAATAAACAAAATTAAGTATACCAAACACTAATTAAATTATGGATTCTGGAGAAAAAAATATAAAGCTAAGAAGATAACAAGTAGAGGGTTGTAAAGAAGAGCACTTCCTTTGCCTGTGTGAGGACCCTGATTTGTTACAATGAATTCAATCAGAAAAACAGAGGTGGTAAGGATGGTGGTTATAATGATAGTGTGTTATTGAAAGAGCTCATTGAAAAATTAACAACTAAATCAGAACCTGGACTTGATGATAAGGTGATCTATGAAAATACATTTGGGGAAAGGATCTCAGGCAGTAAAACTAAGTATTGAACTTCAGGTTGAAGAGTGCCTGGAAGGCTGGACATGCTGAAACTGAGCAGGAAGAGAACATGATAAAGTGTGATTGGTCCATAAAGGGATGTTCACAGCAAGCCTAGAGCCATATAGGCCATTGTGAGAAACTTAGATATGACTCTGACTGAGAAAAGGGAACTTTTTGGGCATACTGAGCACAGAAGTGACAAAATCATTTACTTCATCTAGTTCCTCAGCTGCTATTCTAAGAATAGACCGAATGGGGGAGGGGAGCAGCAGGATGAGCCATAAGAAGGCTATTGCAAGCAATCAGGCGAGACATGAGGTAGGGAATAGAAAGATGACCAGGAAATAGAAATGTGCAACTTGGGTTCTTGAATCTAGCTTTTAAATAGTGTCCAAAATTTGGTCAACATTTTAAGTGCATAACAATTTCAAAGATGCAGGTACATTCCTTTATGGTTGTACTTCTGTTTGAGTCTTTCAACTATGCCAGTCCCAATGGGTGAGGTGCATTTTCAGCTCACTTTTCTCATGGTGGAAAAATGATCACTTAAATGCTTCTCTGATAACATCCAAGATAGAAAGAGGACTACGAGTTCTTCTACGATTGGTAATCATGTCCTCAACATCTCTCTGAATGAAATAACTTCGTTCACCTTTACTCTGATCAGAGTATCTCATGTCAAGATCACTTAAGTTGGATTTGGGGCCTATCCCTAAACTATTTTCTGTGGCAAAGAAATATAGACTTGTTCTGATTGCCTCCATCAAACTGTTACTCATATAGTGATGAAAATCACTGAACTAGTACCAGTTTCACACATGAAGGAGGATGTAATCAAACAGGCAAGGCAGACACATGTCTTCTTACAAATACAACTCTGTGGTCTAAAAATAAGTTTCAAATGTTAGACTTAGAGGTTTCTTGGTGACAATAACCAGGTATAAGCGAAATCACGCTGTATAGCTCATGAAAATGTCCTGAATTAATAAAATGTGAGGAAATATAACATTGAAAAATAAAGTTCTATTCACATCATTCAAACACTGATCTTGTTCATTCTTACCTTAGAAAACCACTAACCTTCCCTTTTTTCAATTATGAATATTTTGTCCTTTACTCAGCATTGTCACATAGACAATAAAGATAAAAGTAGAAAAGATGTGCCTAATTTTATCTAGTAGGTTAAAGGCATTACTATTTATACTTAACAAGTCAATTCAGCAACACCTCAGGTAATGTGGATTAGTAAATTTCTGCCTTTTCAATTGTATTTTAAGGACATTTGATTATATTGTCAATGTTTGACTTTATTATACTATAATAATTTTTTTGGGGTCACACCCAGCGATGCTCAGGGGTTACTCCTGGCTTTGCACTCAGGAATTACTCCTGGCGGTGCTTGGGGGACCATATGGGATGCCGGGGATCGAACCCAGGTCGGTCGCGTGCAAGGCGAACGCCCTACCCGCTGTGCTATCGCTCTGGCCCCCTATACTATAATAAATTTGATATTTACTATTATCAAGCTTATAAATGATTTGGAGGACTGAGATTATGTTAACCTTCTTAAGATGCTGAGAACCATGGTTAATAGAAACTGAGGCAGTAAGGAGATTTAGAACCACAAAATCACAATGTGGTAAAAGTCAGAAATTATATTCTATCTTGACAGAGCATTATTTAATGTGAATAACTAAATTTTACATAAGTTTAATTGCTCTATAAATACTAGTGATATGAACACTTTAACACAGAGTTCTCTACTTTGATTTGTCAGGTAATCTGTGGTATTGTAATCTATCACAAGTATTATTATAGGGATAGGAAAAATGATAGTCAAAATCATAGTTTCAATAGAACAGTGAGAGACAGAGAACAAGAAAAGAAGGGAATGGATAGTTTATTTATAAATAGGTTATAAAGTTTCACTTAAGAATGATGGATAATTTTTAGAGATTTGCTTTGCAGCTTTGTCCCTGTAGATAGCAATAACATATTATAAACTCTGAAATGCATTTTTATGAGGCTAGATCTTTGGGTCAGTGTGTCTACCACAATAAATACAAAGAAGGAAATAATACAATAAATACACCAGTGACCAACTTTTCATTGTTAATGATTCACCAGTCTTTTAAATGTTTTTCATATTCAACTCATTTCTTTCTCATGGTGGCATTATCTATCATTTGATTGATTGAACTATTGTAAACAAAGTTTATAAAACTGGCTCAGAATTGAGACCAGGATCATAGTATGTGATTTTGACTGATTGGCCAGTAGAAAACTTTGGTTTGTTTTTATTTAGTTTAAGGATAGTTTTCATTGGAAGAAGTCTATTTTTGTAGTATATCTGACTCCAAATCAAGTGATAAACATAAAACCAAAAAGAATAGTTAATTTGAAAATATTTAGATGTAGTTATGTGTTATTGATTCATTTGATTTTGCCATATAAAGTGGTTTATGTTAAGAACAGAGAATTTTCATTTTTTGTCTTATTTCTCAGCCTCACTTGACTTCACTCAGGAATCATTCCCGATCATACTCAGGAGGTCTCCTGAGATGCTGGGGATTGAACACAGGTTGGCTGGGTGCAAAGCAAATGGCTTACCCGCTGTACTGTTGTTCTGGCCCCAAGAACAGAGAATTTTCATAGGAATCAATTTTTCTATCTAAATAGATAAAATTTGATCTACCAAAGTACTGCATTAACTGAATTTCAGTAGAAACATAGGTGTGTGTGCATATATATATATATATGTATATACACATATATATCACTGTCACTGTCATCCCATTGCTCATCGATTTGTTTGAGTGGCACATATATATGTGTATATATATATATATATTTAAACTACTTCTATATATGATTTACTTTGTTTTTATGACATTACCATTTATGACTCAATTGACAATTCATAGTAAGTTACATAGGTTCTAGCCAGTAGTTTTAGATTATATTATGTGTTTTGAAGTTATTTCTGCTTTGAAACAAGGAGAAAGGACTCTGTTGTCTCTAATTTTACTTCTAATCCTTACGTTTTTAAATGGGAAAGTGATACAATATTTTAAAATGTCTTCCCTACAATTTTATGCTGTGTAAATGTAAAACATAATTAAATCAAAGAATTTAAGAGCTTTGAATTGCTTGCTAAAGCATGCACACCTATATGGTATATGCACATACACATTGCTTTAGATAATGTATTAGAGTATTGAATTTTTTTTTTAAAGTAGTCTTCTTTCTCTGAAAAAAAATCATTAGGGCTAAACTTGCATAGATTGGAGTAAAGCTATTTAAAATGTCCGTTGCTTTACTAGTATTAGAAAAATAAAATAAGACAAAGGTGTGATTTTTGAATCCCAGCCTAAGGTTTCCCACCCTAAGACAAGTAATTGAAAAGAGAAGGGTGAGTATAACGTTTGACATTGAGTATGCAAAATTGTGTACTAACTTTTCATGGTTCATGTGTGTGTGTGAGTGTGTGTGTGTGTGTGTGAGTGTGTGTGTACTTGTGTAGTGAGCAGAGGGGGTTCCTTCTTCCTGTGATTCATGGCAAACCCAGCGTGTGTAGGATCCCATGAGCTACAAGGCCAGAGATTACCTGGGCCACCTTCATGGTACTTGGGTCCTCCAGAGTTGCAGTATCAGAGTTTAAGGGACTGTGTGATGCTGGGAATAGAATGCAGGGTCAGTGGCCTGAAAGGAATGCTCACGGAATGAACCTTTCCCCTCTCTGATCATATCATATAGTTCTTATTAAAGTAGTTCGTAGTTTACTATCTAAGTAAAGGCTTCAGCCACAGTTTAGCTCTTGGGATAGTAAATAGATAAGCACAGAAAAATGCCAAGAAGTTTTGCTTCTTTATGACATGGCTTTGTGGTTTTATAATCCTCATGAAGGGCAGTGAGTTAAACTTTTTTATAGGAAAGCTCTCATCTTTTCTGCAAAGTCTCATATATACTTATAAGCAGATATATGATGCAAAAAACTGTATTTGGAATTAATGTCTCAAATAATCACTCTTATATCTTCTGTCTATAGACAATTCATTTGCTTTCAGCTTTGGATTCCTATTCTATAAAAATAGACAAGAATGATGCTTACCAATGCAGACTATTCTTATAAAGTCTCATAGTTTCAATATGCATTGTCTTCTTAATAAATTAATACAAATATCTTTATATCCAAATAGATGCTCACTAATAAAATGAAAAAAAAACAGTGTTGATTCATGTTTTGGTATTCGCTTCTCAGTTCATCTTATTATTTTATTACTCTGGTTTCTACAAAACACTCTTCTACCATGTTCCCATGCATTTCTTTAAAACACATTTGCTATATTGGGATAAAATTTACAAATTAAATGATAAAAAATATAGCTAGACAGATAGTACAGGAAATACGCTGCTTACCTTGCATGTGGCCAACCCTGTTTCAGCCCTTGGCATAGCATATGACCTCCCAAAACCACTAAGAGTCACTTGATAACAGAACCAGGAATAAATCTGAACCTCCAAGTGTTGTTCAGCCCATGCCACCTAACAGGAAGAAATGTAAAGTATACATAGTGGTGCCATGGTTACTTGGAGATAGATATAATATATATATATGTTTGTGCATACATAAATACACACGTTATATATCATATATATTATAAATATTTCCTATAAAATTAACATACATACATTCATTTTGAAAGAATCCACACATATCTGTTTAATTAACACATCTGTCACCACATATATTTATCTTGTTTTTTCCCCCCTTTGGTGAGTCACATTTTAATCTCTTTAAGTTGTCTAGTATGAATATTACTTGTTATGTTTTTAGGAAAGTTCTTCTACTCATGCATAAATATATATAATAAAATATATAAATTTTAATACATAACCAGCCTCAGATAGAAGAGATTTAAAAAAATAAAACAACCTCCGGTTATAGAAATGGAGTAACAAATCCCACTTTAGGAAGAAATTGCTTGATGCAGCGGGAACCCTGGCAGCTAACATTTGGGATTTTAGCAAATTACAGGAAATAAGAAATGAGTCTGGGGTGCACAAGGTGAGAATCTGAAATCCAGATGCCCTTCTCTGTAGCTGACAGGCTTGGGCATTACGTCATTTCCTCTGAGTTTTGATCTTGTCCTGATTGTTTGAAGAGTACCATTCCTCCATGTTTTGGATTCATCAAATGATGTGCAAGTGATCCAATTCAAGTCAATAAGAATTTTTAATTTTTTTTCTTTTTACTTTTTTGGGTCACACCCTGTGATGCACAGGGGTTACTCCTGGCTCATGCACTCAGGAATTACTCATGGTGATGCTTGGGGGACCATATGGGATGCTGGGAATCAAACCTGGGTCAGCCTTGTACAAGGAAAACGCCCTACCCACTGTGCTATTGTTCCAGCCCCAAGAATTTTTTTAAAGTCTGGTAGAAACTTCTAGAAAAATTGTTTGTAACTTTAAAAAAGCCATGAAAGTCTTTCTTCCTCAAACATCATATCACGATCACGATCACAAAATCCCGTTAATCATCGATTTCTCAAGTGGGCTCAGTAACCTCTCCATTCATCCTTTCCCTGAGATCTTAGAAGTCTCTCAACTCGGCCCTCCCAATGATGTTGCACTGGAGACTCTTTCAGGGTCAGGGGAATGAGATCCAGCTTGTTACTGGATTTAGCATATGAATACACCATGGGAAGCTTGCAAGGCTGTCCCATGTGGGCAGGAAGCTCTCAGAAGCTTGCCAGTTTCTCCCAGAGGGAGAAGTAGACTACAAGGCTACAAGCACGCTTTGCGGCACGCTTCTGGGAGCTCGCTTTTAAGTCTCTGGATGTTGGCCGTTGATGGGATTACACACACCTGGGTTCCTCTGCCGGTACCTTCATGCGTGAGGCCCGTCCGAACGTGTGGAGCATGGCCTCGAGCATGGCTGTAGCTAAGTTCCGGTGGTCTTCGGCTGCCGGGAGCTCTGCTCGGGGTGGGAAGCTGGAGCCCATCCCCTCCGAGGGGCCCCAGGAAAGACAACCGGGCGTGAGGGCAAGAGACTCTCATTATATAGGGGCACAAAAAGTAAATGACGTCAATTACTATAAACCTCCCTATCATAAAGGAGGATCTATAGCCAATGCCTTTTTTTATCAACGAGATTAATTTGGGTCATGTATTCTGATCTCTGAACAAAAAATCATCCAAATTACCCTAAGCTAAATAAATAAATATTTATTTATCTAATTCCCCTTTAAGTGTGATTTTAGAGATTTGTAACCATTATATTCCTTCCCATAGGGAAAACTTTCAGGACAACTGAGGTTCATGGTCATCCATTTGCCTTCCCAATACGATTGATTCAAGCCTCAGGTAAGGTCTTTTAAAAACTTTGACTTTATGTTTTTATAGTCATAAAAATTTATGATTCTTCACTAACAGATATGTCATTTAACTATATTTACTAGTATTATACAAATTCTTCGTTATATTTTTGTACTTTTGAGAACTTTCTTTGGGATAATATATCAAACAAAATATTCTATTACTTGCTATTCAACAAAGTTAATATTGCATTCAAAATGAATGCCATATTTTATGAAAAAACATTCACTGTTTGATTAGGACACTATGTCAATAGATGAAAACCTAATCACATAAATTAATTTCCTTCAAACCAGATCCATACCTACTATCTATCTATTCAGTCTATACTATCTATGACTGAAATAGAATGCTTTTGGACCTATTTCCAATCAATCTTAATATGCTCTTGATTACATATTACAAAGTGCAGAATTAAAGGTAGTTTTAGTGTCAGAAATGTAGCTCAAAGGTAGAATACATTTCTGCATCATGGGTCCCTGAGTTTGGTCCCTAATACACTCTCTAAAATGTGGCTTCAACACCGGACTCCATGCCAGGCTGTTTCACACGGGGCACCCCAGAGCGGGGTGCAGGTGAGAGCCCTCCCTGCCCAAAAGGACCCAGCTTCAGCACCCAAAAATCTTCAGAACCCAACTGCCACCACACTCAAGGCTGCTTCCCACATGTTCCGGCTGAGCTTTGCATATGAGTCAACATATTCTTGGACCGCACGGCTGCTTTCACAGCCCCACATCATATCATAAGACTCTGCCTACCCATTCTCCATAATTACCGCACCACATTTGATGGGGTTCAGATAATAGGCAACAAATCATAGAGGGCATAGAGCCGTGGCGGCAGTGTGCACAATGGCTCATCCACTGTGGGGTGCTGTCAGCCAACCACCGAGTGACCTGGGACACGCTTACAGGTGTTACCATCGTTCACATCATATTTGAACCTCATCAAATATGGTGAGGTAATTATGGAAAATGGGTATTAAATGTATTATGATGTGTCGTATGGCCACTTTGCGGCCACGCAGTTCTGAAAAGTGGACTAGAGTGTGGCGGTGGCTGGGTGGTGGAGGTAGTAGAGATTGGTCAATGAGGTATATATCTGGTGCGGGTAGGGTAGGGCATCTGGGTTTGATCCCTGGGGCGCCGGAAATTGGAGGAAGCAGACAGAGGAACTTGTTTCAGGGTCTCCTTGAGCCTGGAGTCTAAGGTGCCTTACCTGGTTCTGTGGGGCTTCACTCATGTGTGAGGTTCGGTCCAAGTGTCCAGAAAACTGCCTGGAGCATGGCGGTGGCTGGGTAGTGGAGGTAGTGGAGGTCGGCCAATGAGGTATTTATCTTCCCCTATTATAGTGATGTTTAATCTATCAAAAAATTGAGATCTTCATTCTTAGCAATGGAAAACAAATTATCAAATGCTTCCTTTTCAGCAGATCAACTTTAGGGGGGAGAAACTCCAACAATAATAGTGAGTCTTTTGTTGAAATATTAAATGTAATCAAAGTAAAGTGAAAGTAAAGTGAAATTTATCAGTCACACAGGTGGGGTGGGGGGCTAGGGAGATGGGGGGAGGGGGAGAGGTATACTGTGGTTCTTGGTGGTGGAATATGTGCACTGGTGAAGGGATGGGTGTTTGAGCATTGTATAATTGAGACTTAAACCTGAAAGCTTTATAACTTTCCACATGGTGATTCAATAAAAGAATAAATTAATTTAAAAAATTGAGATCTTCTAATAATCAATAGAATGGTAACTAAACATGGGCAACCAACAATAGCTATTCCTTACCACTTTCTATAGGAGATCATTTAACTCTCTGTTAAATAACTTTACTCCTACCAGTTTCTACCACTAATTCAGTCTGGATAGTAAGAATCTTCCTCATGTCTGTCCGTAGAAAATATTTCATTGAAATAAACAAGGAATGAAAAGGGGAAGAAATTATATGAAAAGCAACGAGTCTTATGAGTAGAACCAGCAAAAACTCGGTCACTCATGCATAATAGGTGATCAATTCAATTTATTCAATACTTTGTCATTTTTTTTAAAAAATGTTTTGTTACAAAATAATGTTAAAGAAATGACATAATCTAAATGAGTGTTAATGAAGAGTAGTATAGTTATAACTAATATTGATGATTGACAGATTTTTTTTAATTTTATAAAGGTGGGGGCCACACTCGGTGGAACTCGGAATTATTCCTCTCTCTGTGCTTGGTAGTCACTACTGAGTGTGCTCAGGTGATCACAGGCAGTGCCTGCCAGGGATCAAACCAGGGTCTGTCATGCATTACCCACCAACTCGCTAGTCCAAATATTTTTTTTAATTATCTCTCTGGTCCATTTTCTTCACAACAGAGAAAGTGAGCTAAGAACATAATAGAAGTGATATATGAACAAATTGAGACATTGACAAGCAAGAAAAGAAATTCAAATCCCTTTGTATAAGTCATTCCTTGATCATTTCTTCTAAATCTCACTCACTGTTGCCTATTAAAATAATGCAACTTAGTCACCTCTATCTTTTAATCCATTATCTTGTCTTACTATTATAAGTTTCTTTATTCATATATTATTCTATCTCTCTGAGAAGATATTGTATATAAAGGACAATGGTAATTGCTAAAGGAAAGATAGTGACTAAGACCAGACCAATTTCCCTGTCAGCTTCCCTTCTCATTTCCCAGTTCTGTTCATTTAGGTTTTCAAGTTTAACACATCTTTTTTAACCCTACCAGTGAAAGCATATCTATCAGTGTAACTCAGTGGTAGACTATGTATCTTATATATGTAAAGCCCTAGGTTTGATTCCTAGCACCCAAAAGAAAAAGGCAAAGAGGAGTTAACGTACCTGAGAAAAGAATTATAATTTTGTCTTAATTTCCTCTTTTAGTTCTTCTAATTATCTGTTATCTGTGGATTGTCTCTTTCTTCTAACAGAGGATTCTCTGCCATTTTCTGAAGAAATTTTAAAACATTTTTTAACTTACAATGATAATTTTCAATCAGTCTTGTTATTTGCTTTCATGGTACTTTCTCTTTCAAAGCAGCCCCCATAGGTATAGATAAATTATGTCTTGAGATCTATATTTCCAAGCAACCAAGAATCTCCACCATGGCATAGTTAAAATCTGCTATTTTGCTATCATATTTCCATCATCAGGATCTCGTTCTAATATTGCTAAAATGTATTGCTTTTCTTGATGGAATAAATCAATACATTTGTAGCCCTATCAGCTCTTACTCCTCCAGTCTCCACTAATCAATGCTCCATTTATATTAACTAATCAGAGAGCACATACTATGTGCCAGGCAATGGAGAAGATGCGTGAGCTCAAATTGCACAAGGCACAGTGATAACTATGTTACTACATATAAAATTTAATTCTAATTTTTCATGTTGTTTCTATTTGTTGGGTATCCCAAGTGAGGGCCAAGATTCGTCCTGGTGATAGATACTTAGCCAACCGAGCTATTGGTTTAGCGCTAGGGCCTGAGTATGCACTTTTATTCGCACTCTGCAGTGGTCAGGATAACCAGGGCCACCCCAGCAATGGTCAGGAGCCTTCGGGGGTATCTTAGGAATGCTTGGGAAGCCACATGATGCCAGGAAACAAATCTGGATCCTTCCTTGCATATGACTGAACATCTATAATATATTTCCAACCAATAATTCTGATTATTCTGATTTTTAAGAAGTATTTCATTCTTCCCAATGTGGAGGATCATTACTCTCTAATACATTATCTTCCTATTAAGAAGTCATTCAGATCTTGCCACACTCAGCAGTGAAGAAAACCGGCGGGCACCACAACACTGGAGAATTCTCCGGGCCCCATACCAAGCCGTTATCTCCGGGATCCCCAGATGGAGCAGCTGCAGTCTCCCCGCCTTCTCCAGATGGAATCCTGGTGACCATGAGCTTCTACAAGCATAGCTCTGGTATGTGGCTACAGGACTATTCCTCCAAAGCGTGTGGCCACTTACACAGCTGCGCGACCTTTCCTGATATACAAAGTGAGCAATGGAAAATAAATGATCTAGCGTCTGCCCCTGCCCAAAATTAGAGAGAGTGGTAACACATGGGGCCTCACAAGATGGGGGGGTGGAACCAGCCCCTCTCCCCACCCCAATGAGGCCCCGAGTGGCCGCCCACGAATGGCTCCTGGCTCAAATGGCCATGATCCCAGAGGCACACAAACCAATCTCAGAACCCAGCGGCTTTCGGCAGAAATGCATCTGGACTGAGCATTAAACTACAGTGCCGTGCTACCTCGGGTGGCGAAATGTGTTTGTCCCTTCCGCCTTTTCTCCTTAGCGGCACAGTGGCTGCCACCTTTTCAGAGTCTATTGGACAGCCAGGTATGAGGCTACAGTGATGTGACACGCGGGGCTTCAAGGGATGGGTGGGGCCCTCTCCCAGCCCTGACGAGTCCCTGAGTTGCCACCCACAAACGGCTCCTCTGGCTCCTCAACGGCCATGATCCCAGAGGCACACAAACCAATCTCAGAACCCAGAGGCTTTGGGCAGAAATCCCTCCAGACTTATTACTAAAATATCAGAAATCTAAAATGCTCTTCATATCAGCAACAGAAAACAAATGATCTAATGATGCCTTTTTGGCAGGTCTGAATGTTGGGGAAAATTCCAAATAATAATGGTGGATCTTTTGTCGAAATATTGAATGTGATCAAAGTGGAGAGAGAGAGTAAGGTGGAAATCATCTGCCACATAGGTTGGGGGTGGGGGTGGGATGGGGGGGCACACTGGGGTTCTTGGTGGTGGAGAGTGTGCTCTGGTGAGCGGATGGGTGTTTGATCATTGTATGATCTTAAACTGGAAAACTTTGTAACTGTTCTCACGGCGATTCAATAAAAAGAAATTATAAAGGTCATTCAGTGGAGCTAGAAAGATAATTTATGGAAAAAAAGCATCTGATTTGCATGAGACTGCTTTTGCTGATCCTGACTCAGTCTTGGCATCGCATATGGTTCCTTGAGTACTGCTGGGGTCATTCCTGAGTACAGAGCCAGGAATAACCACTGCTTCCAGGTGTGGCCACACCCTAAATCCTGCAAAACAAATCATTAAAATATAGAGAAGTTGAAGGGAAATTTTCAAAAAAAGTACGGGGGGGATACTACAGAAAATATGGCACTTGACCTGCATGCAATGGACCCGGATTTAATCCTAGGCATCTCACATGGTTCCCAAAACCCACTGGAAGCAATCCCTAAATGCAGAGTCAGGAGTTAGCTCTGAGCATAAGCTGAGTTTATACAGAGTGTTTATAAAGGAATATACAAAGAGTCTTGAAATGAGTTAACTCAAATAATTATTCATTATCCTTACCAGAACTTTCCTTGAACTGTCTTTGAGTTGTCTGGAATCTCCAAGATACTCTTTTATGCCCTTATGAATTGTGGTCACTAACAAAATTCAGTATCATGTCAAATAGTTCTCAGTAGCAGGTATTTATGTAAGAAGTTTCTGAATACTAAGACACTATCGGGAAACTGAAATAAGATGAGTTTTAAAGAACTTTCTCTTTTCTGTGCTATACAAGATTAATTAATACATACAAGATTCCAGGTAAGACAGCTTTGTGATGACCCATGGGAAATTATGAAGTTAAGAAGAAAGTATTGAAGTTAGGCTGAGCAATATTCTCTAATCCTGATATTGCTAAACCTTATCAAAATCAAAAAAAGCTCTGATCGCCCTCTTATGAATTCATAAGATATTCCCCTTAATGCATTCATCTGAGCTGGTGGTATTCTGCCACAAATTATTTGCCTTTTCATGCACGTAGTCCTTATGTAAACTGACCATCCTTGTAGACTGATTTTTTTTTTAATTGAATCACTGGAGTAGAGCTATAGCACAGCGGGTAGGGCATTTGCCTTACACGCGGCTGATCCAGGTTCAATTCCTCTGCCCGCGCTCGGAAAGCCCGGCAAGCTACTGAGAGTTTCCCGCCCGCATGCCAGAGCCTGGCAAGCTACCTGTGGCGAATTCAATATGCCAAAAAGAGTAACAACAAGTCTTACAATAGAGACATTATTGGTGCCCGCTTGAGCAAATCGATGAGCAACGGGATGACAGTGACAGTGATACAGTGATTGAATCACCATGAGAACAGTTACAAAGCTTTCAGGTTTAAGTCTTAGTCATACAAAAATCAAACACCCATCCCTTCACCGGTGCACATGTTCCACCACCAAGAACCCCAGTATGCCCTCCATCCTACCCCCCACCCTGCCTGTGTGGCAGACAATTTTCACTTTACTCTCTCTTTACTTTGATTACATTCAATTTTCGACAGAAAACCCACTATTATTACTTGGAATTTCCCCCCAACAACCAGACCTGCCTAAAGGCATCATCAGATCCTTTGTTTTCTATTGCTAATAATGAAAAGCATATGATGTCGCACTGCCTCGACAGCAGCTGCACAGTTTCGGAATTCTGGTATTTTAGTAATTAGGTCCAGAGGTATTTCTGCCAGCAGCTGCTGCGTTCTGAGATTGGTTTGTGTGCCTCTGATATCATGGCCATTAGGAACAGAGGAACCTTTCGTGGGCAGCCACTTGGGGTCTTGTCTGGGCAAGGAGCAGGGCCCATTCCACCCCCCCCATCTCCCCATCGAGAGATTTCCCGCGCGCCCCATTACTGCAATCTCCTACCTTTCTGTCCAATAGGCTCTGAAAGGTGGTGGTTGCCATGCTACTGCAAAGGGGAAAAGGCCAAGGGACAAAAACCCTTCCCCTCCCTGGGTGGCACAGGGCTGTAGCTTAGTCCAGGAGCATTTCTACCAGCAGCTGCTGCATTCCAAGATTGGTTTGTGTGCCCCTGGGATCATGGCTGTTCAGGGGCGGACGAGCTGTTTCTGAGCAGGTTTTTGTTTGTTTGTTTGTTTGTTTTTTATATCAGGAAAAGTCCTGATATATTCCTGGAGAAATAGCCCTGGTCCGCTGCATACCGGAGCCATGTTTATAGAAGCTCATGGTCGCAGGGATTCCATCTGGAGAAGGCAGGAAGACTGCACCTGCTCCATCTGGGGTACCCCGGTGTTATTGACTGCGTTTGGGGTTCGGTGTTGTTGTGCCCACCAGCCAGGATTCTTCACTCCTTGTAGACTTATTTGAAATTGGTAGGTGGTCAATGTATCATTAATTTCTCTGAGAAAATTTAAACACAATCATCATTTCCTCAGTTTAACACCATATATAAAAGTTTGATGAATTCATGGGGCATAATTGCATTTTGCCATTTGACTACCATCTTAGTTTCTTCCACAAACCTTATCTTCTTTATGATATCTCTTCTTAAATATTGCACCCAGTATTCTAGCCTCTATTTTCTTCTTTGATTTCTGATATATGCTATCTGTGATGGATGTCACTGCCATTTCATTTTGCAGAATAATAATTCTAGGATGAGCTTCTATGTCTAACTCTCAGATATATGCTCGCTCCATTCCTGAGAAACAGGGGTTGGGATATGTGGCAAGGTAAGATGGAGAGATAGTACCAAATTTTATATATTAGGCTTGCACCAAGAGCAACCACAGCTATGTACTGCTGAGAGTGGACTAAACACCACAAATAACCCTAGAGGAGAGAGACAGAGACAGAGACAGATACAAAGAGAAAGAAACTGATAGAACAAATTCCTCTAGCTACCATGAATCACCATTTCCAGGAAAAAAATAAGAATTATAAATAAGTTTTAAATTATGTATTCATTATATCTGCTGTTCCAGGAACAGGAAGAGCCTCAAATCGTTCATTCAGGGTTTTGACGAAGAAGTCTAACCATCTCGTTGGGCGGCCATGCAGTCTTTTGACGTCCTGTGGAATCCAGTTGGTAACAGCTCTAGTCCAGCAGTCATCTCTGAATCACATTATGTGTCTGGCCCATCTGATTTTTTTTTTTTTTGCTTTTTGGGTCACACCTGGCGATGCACAGGGGTTACTCCTGGCTCTGCACTCAGGAATTACCCCTGGCAGTGCTCAGGGGACCATATGGGATGCTGGGAATCGAACCCGGGTCGGCCGTGTGCAAGGCAAATGCCCTACCCGCTGTGCTATCACTCCAGCCCCCCATCTGATTTTCAATGCCTTGGAAAATGAGACAGCATCCCTGATTCTTGACCGTTGATGGAGGTGGGAACTCCTTATATTGGCTACACTAGCACGTGACAGGGACAAATGGAGACATTACTGGCACCCGCTCGAGCAATTTGAGGATCAATGGGATGACAAGTGATACAAGTGATGCAAATATTCATTATAATCAATAATATGGATATGGATATATACTATTATATATTATCTATCCTAATTATACTTAACAGATTTCATGGAATTGCAGTTGACTTCTTGAAGTCACCCAAGTTCTTTGCCTGCAACTTATTTCCCCGACTTTTTATTTTATGAAATCACCATGATTTAAAAAGTTATTCATAGTTGGAATGAATATATTATTGGAAGGGGAAAAAACAATAGCCCATTTAATCAGGAGATTGTTAGTTGTACATTTACATTAATTAATTGTGAATTGTACATTAACAATTGTTCATTGTTAATTAATTGTTAGTTGTTAATATTCCATGATGGATCCCTCCACCAGCTTCTTCTTCCCTCTGCCCGTGTTGCCAGTTCCCTCTCCTGGGCTCACTCCAACCCAGCTGCCATCTGTACAGGCACCTCCCGAACTTTGTTTAAGTTTAGTCTCATGATATAAATGTTGTGGACTCTGTGATTTGGGTATTCAGGTCTATAATTTCTTAACACCACAGATGTGCATTAACTCAGACCCCCTGTTGCTTCTGATCTGTCTCTTCCCCTCCCCTCTCCCCACCCCCCACTCATTGTCTTTCCCTCTTCTGTGGGCACTTTGGGACCAAAGGGTGAGTTATGCTACTCACCCTTGAGGAAAGGAAAAAGATAGACCTTTTGATAAATTTTATCTGATGATAAAATTATCAGATTTGTAAGTTTCTGGAAGTTAGAAAATAGGTGGTTTATTCTATCTTCATTGTGAGGGTGTGGGACTTTAGAAGCAAGAATGTATAGACACATCCATTATGTGGTTGTGAAAGAAAAATATTTGCACAACTGCTGTGTCATTCTATCAAGAAAATAGAAAAAGATCAGGGAGACAGGCAGACCAAACAAATGCACATAAATTACCCTTGCGTTAAAAAATTTGTTATGCATTTTGATATGTCTTGGGCAGTGTGCTCAGGGCTTACTCCTGGCTCTGTACTTAGGGATTGCTCATGGCAGAGCTTGGGGTACCACATAGGGTGGGGAGATTTGGACCCAGTTCACACATGTGCAAAGCAAGCACATTATCTACTGTACTTACCATATCTTTCACTCTTGTACTTTGGTATGTCTTGACTGTGGCGTGAGTTGTACAAGTTAACTACCCACCTCGAAAATGTTTTTTAAGTTTATTATTAGGAGCAATAGCACAATGGGTAGGGTGTTTGCCTTGCACGCGGCGGACCTGGGTTCAATTCCTCCATCCCTCTCAGAGAGCCCAGCAAGCTACCGAGAATATTCCACATGCACAGCAGAGCCTGGCAAGTATCCATGGCGTATTGCCAAGAATAGTAACTAGTCTCACAATGGAGACATTACTGGTGCCCACTCAAGCAAATCAATGAACAACGGGAGGACAGTGTTACAGTGCTATTATGGGCAGTATATAGGAAGGTAAATTTTTAACTTTATTTATTTGTTTGTTTTTGGTTTGGAGGCCACACCTACTGGTGCTGAGGGTTTAGGCCTGGCTCTACACTCAGTGATCATTCCTGGCAGTGCTCCAAGGTACCATATGGGGTGCTGGGAATGAAACTCAGGTTGACCGTGTGCAATGAAAGTTTTCTACCCATTGTTCTATCTCTGCAACCCTTCACTGTCACTGTCCTCCTGCTGCTCTTCGATTTGCTCAAGCGGGTGCCAGTAATGTCTCCATTCGTCCCTGTCACATTCAGGGTCTGGGGAATGAGGCCCATTATTATTTCCGTTTTTGGCATATTGAATACACCATGGGTAGCTTGCCAGGCTCTGCCGTGTAAGATTCTACGCTCTCTTCTTGGAGCTTTGTTTTATAGTCTCTGGATCTTGGCCATTGATGAGATTACATGGTGCTAGGGGCAGTTTGTGGGTGTGACTGCCAAGCTACTGGAAAACTGGGGACCTGGGTGGAGGAGGCCCAGTCCTGATCCGATTGATCCGAGCAGGCTTGGAGATCTCAGCTACAGATCCCACATATCTCTGCAGCCCTTCGGCAGGACAATTCTAAATGAAAAAAAAATTGTACAAGTAATTCTGAAAGATATATATAAAATTTGATCTAGTTTCAGAGAATTAAAATAATATTTCTAAATTAATGTTAGCAAAGCATGAAAATTTTAAAGAAACCAGGTGTGTACTTAAAAGAAACAAAAATATATCCTGACATATTACTATATATGCAATACATTAAAGTTAAAGATCAGACTAAGGCTTTACTACAGTCATTGAGATCTTTACCTATCATGCAATCAACCCCGTTCCATCTCCTGTACATTTGATACCCCAGAAACTGCAGGGCAAACTCATAAACAACAACAACAAAAAGTTCAGTATCACTGGTGAATTGTTCTGGTCTTTACATACATGTGCTTAATATTATAAAATATCTCGTTAGGATCTAGAGGATAATACCTGTATTTTAATCCACTCTATTATTAAAATAAAACTACCTCCACTGGTGTAGTACTGTGAATAAATGTCATTATTATATAACTTTTATAGTGCTTCAGTCTTAACCCTTCTTGATTCATCCTTACTATTTTCAAATGCTTTATAGCTCATAAAAAAAAACTACCATAGGGAAATATACACTGTTCATTTGTATTTGAAATCAAATGTCAAACTTAAAATGACTGGCAGTTAACAGCATTTAATTTTCTTTTCATACTGAGGAACAAACATACTAGGTGATACAAATTCAGAGCTACTTGTCTATGGCATTTTCAAGCAATGAAACTAAGTATTATTGAGATGGAAGGTTACACAGTATGAACTACCATTGTCTGAGGGGAAGAGTAAGGTTATCAAAAGCCCTTTGGCTATACCTATGTAATGCCAAATTTCTGTCCTAATTCTAAAAGAGTCCTTGAAATAAATTGGGTGGAGGTTGGTTTATTGATGTGATACAGGAGAACATCAGATCTGTGACCTTTTTACTTGGTAGAAAAATGAGAAGAACTTTAAAGCTGGGATGGTGGATCTATGTAATGAATTGAGAAAATGTCAACACTATTTCTGTTTACTGTTAAAGTCTCTTGGGACTTAACTGAAAAGTTATTTTCTGTAGATAAAACTCTAATTTTTAAATTAGCACCTCATTTCTGGTTATTTTTTTCATGGAAAATATGACAATGCATGACCATCTTATTCATATTACTAGACCCTCTGAATTTCAAACTGTCATTCAAAAAATGACTAAGTAATTAGACTAGCCATACACTAAAACAAAATGTGTTTATCTGTTAGATTGGGAAAACTTAAAAGATGACTGATACACAGTTTTGATGCTGGGATGAAAGATACATTTCTGAATCACATTGGGTGACAGTGATTAATTTCATGTTTTGTGAGAGATTTTAATACTGTTTATCAGGTATCTGTATATGTATAATTTTACTTTGCCAATCACAAATGTAAAACTATTTGATTCAAAAGTCTTACATCAGGGCTGGAGTGATAATACAGTGGGGAGGGCAGTTGCCTTGCATGAAGTCCAGGTTCAATTTCTGGCATCCCATTTGGTCCCCTGAACACAGAGCCAAGAGTAAGACCTCAGCATCACCAGGTGTGACCCCCAAACAAAAATAAAAAACAAGCAAACAAAAATCTTTTAAAAAATCTTTTGTACAAATGTAAAGACCTCTAGAAAAGGGAATTTATTTAAAAATTGGTGCAATTTGACCAGGAAAATAACTCCAAGTGGTATTTTGGAGTTATTTTCCAAAACATGCCTTGTGTATGAAGGCCTGACTTCAACCCCTGCACTCATATCCCCCTATGCACTACAAGGTTCATTCCTCTGATAAAATCCCTAAATCAATAGAACCTTAGAAATATAGCATAGTTGGGACTACCATTGCTATCAGTGACTCCTAAAGGTCCAAACATTTCTGGGGGAGGCCTCCCTAAAAAAAAAAAAAAAAAGACAGTGAAGGATAAGGTTAAGTAAAGGATGAGGTGCTTGCCTTTTAAGGGACCAAGCAAGGATTTGATCTCCAGCACTGCATATGGTTCCCAAGTCGTCAGGAACCATCCCTGAACACTGATATGTATGGCTTCCAAACCAAAACCATTTTTAAATAAAAACAAATTTTTGCCTGTTAAACATTTACATTTTATATATTAATACCCATTAACAGGACATAAGTTATATAACTATGGTATATCAATGCAAGGGAAACTTAAATAGAGTCTACAAGGAGAACAAAATATCACTATATCAAAACTAAAACAGAAAGACATTTCACCATGTCATTCATTCAACAATATATATACATTTATATATAGCATTATACATAGTAAGAATACATTTATGAAGGGTAAAATTAGTGATGTAGTTCTATATTACTATATGATGAGAAAATACAAAGGAACATACAGTACTAACAATTGTGGATACTTCAAGGAAATAAATTATAGAGTACTGTCACATTTTGCTTTTTAAGATATGTGTTGCTGAGATTTTTAGCAGTATTCCTATATTACTTCTGTGAAAGAAAAAATAAAAGTTATAAGATGTCAGTAAAACAGGTGATTTTTAATATATTCTCAGCTATAACAATGCTATATATAACATATATATAATAACTGCTATATTTTATCTTATATTATTTTATCTTATATAGTATTATAGATTTAAAAATTATTAATTAATTTTCAAAGAGAGTATTTATTCCAAAAAGTAGCTAACCATGTTCTATCTTTTCTTTCCCAGATTAAAATTCTTCATAGATGAGTGTTTGATTCTAATTGTTTGCATATTCTACTGTCAGAAGAAAACAATAATTCTATTAGTGTGCCCTTTACTTAAAAATAATTCACTTAGATGGATATGTTTATTATATAATTTAGATATAACTAATATTGAATGTGATTTTTACCTACATTAACTTTAACAATTATATTAAGTGCATAATAAACAAAAGATGCTTTTATTTCACATAAAAGATATCAATCCATAAAATCACTGTTTCCAGCATTATCTTTAATAATGTCATATTCCACAGAAGCATATTTATGAGTATTGTCAAACCCAACCTCAAAAACTAATATCTAAAAATATTACCTTAAAATTATAGTGTAAACAAACAAATTAGTTCACTTGCTTAATGTGAAAGCCAAAGTTATGAGCATTTTTCTATGATAAAACATTTAGAAATGTGATATAAAATAAACCCTTCTCATTTTTAATATTTTATTTTATTATAGTTAGAGAAAATGGTTATGTGTCTTAAATTATATGGTATTAATATGCAACATTACTGTACTCTACCACCACAAAACTGCCCATCACCTCCCATCACCGTACCCATGTTGACTTCAAATAAGTATTCCTTTATCAGCACTCCCAGCCCTTCTGCTTGGTAATGAGTTTTGTAACCAAGGCCAAGTGTTTGTCATTGTTTGATACTGTCTATTCCCTTGTTTTTATCTCTTTCTACTCCACAGATGAGGGAGATCATCTGGTATTTGCTCTTTTCCCTTCTGACTTTCTTTGCTTTACATGGCATACTCAAATTATATCCATATTACAGATAACCCTATGCTTTTATCTTTTATCTTTTATCTTTTCCTACAGCTGCATAGTATTCCACTGTGTATATAACACGACTTTACCCACTCATGTGATTGAATATTTGTTTGTGCTGTTTCCACATGCTGGGTAATGTTCTAAGCACTGCATTGAATTTCCATATTGCTTTCTGTAGAGACTAAACCAAATGACATTCCCACCAACTGTAAATTAGGGTTTCTTTTTCAACACATCCCCTTAACATCAGTTGTTTGTCATGTATTAGATGTGATAATTTTATCATTTGATATAATATTTTATTGCTTTAATTCACATTTCTTTGTTAGTAACAGTGAACTTTTTATATGCCATTTATCTTCAAGAAAGAGTCTGTTCATCTCCTCTCCACATTTTTTATGGGTTTGTTGATTTTTTGTTGTCGAGACTTGTGAATGCTTCAAATATCTTGAATACTAGTGCTTTATCTATGTATTGTGTAAAAATATCTACTCTCATTAAGTAAAGTGGCTATTTGTATCAGAACTTCTATTGCATTAAAAAATTTAATCTGATATAGTCCCAGTTGTTTAATTTTTTCTTTGATATTTTTTATTCTGGATTCAAACATTAAACACACCTATGAGAACATGTGAGACTTACTGTTTTTGGCATATTGAATACGCCATGGGTAGCTTGCCAGGCTTTGCTGTGTGGGCAGGATACTCTCGGTAGCTTGCCCGGTTCTTCAAGAGGGAAGGAGAAATCAAACCCGGGTCGGTCGGTCGCATGCAAGGCAAACACCCTACTCGATATGTTAAGACTCACAACAGAGACATTACTGGTGCCCGCTAGAGCAAACTGATGAGCAACGGGATAACAGTGATACAGTGATACAGTGATGAGAACATACATTGGAGAGTTTTGCCTATGTTTTCCATAGTATATGTTATGGATTCGAGTCAAATCTCAAGGCCTTTAATCCACTTTAAGTTAACTGTAGTGAATGGTATGAGGTGTAGTTCTGTGTGTTTTCTGTTCTTTTCCATGTGTCTGTCCAGTTTTCCCATTACCATTGTTGGAGTACACGTTCCCTCCTCCACTTCATGAACTGAGCTCTTTTCTCATAGATGCACTGACCATAAATCTGAAATTGTATCTCTAGGCTCTTGCTTGAATTCTTTTCCATGGATCCAAGATTCTAACTTGATTTCAACCACCCTTTCTAGGAAAAGTAGCATAGAGAAAAATAAAATAGAAAATAACTAATAGTAGTTGGGACATGTAGAAAATAAAAATGAGGATACAATAGAAATATTAGAAGTAGAAGATTAACTGGAGATTTAAAAGAGACAGAGTCCATAATAGAGTAGTATGACATACTCTGTGTGCCAAGAAGAAAACATTTCCAACCAGGAATTCTATATCCAATGAGATTACATTCAGAAAAGAGTAAGAGTTTCATGCAAGAGCAAAAGCTAAAGGAATACATCACAACTACGGTGATGGTCTTATAAGAAACTGAAAAATTACTTTTCATAAACCAAAAGAAATAGTATTAGTTAACATCAGGAATACATATATATGTATTATATATAGTGTATATATATATACCATCACCAAAAGTAAATATATAGCAAAAGTAAAGAAATAATAAATAAAGAAGAGAATGAAGCCTGAAAGACAAAATCAGGAAAATTGAATTAAGTCACAACAAATAGTTCAGTGATATATATACATATATACATATATATATTTTATACCAAGGTATAAAGTGAGACATTAAAAATACATAATGTGGGAGTGGGAGCAAAATATAAAATCCTGGAAAGTCTTCAAATTTAACCTGCACTAGAACATTGCACAATGTAATGTCGTAATTGATTCACATGATAATTGCAAACTAAAATGTTCCTGGGAACACAGAAAAGAAAACTGCTAAGAAATTTAATCAGACCATCCACAAAGCAAAATAAGAAAAGCTAAGGAAAGGCATAAATAAATAGAAGAAAATGAAGAAGTTAGCAATAAATACATGTAAATATGTACCTCACATATAAGCAAACTACGTTTTCCACTCAAAAGACAAAGAGGGATTGAATGTATTTAAAACAAGGTCTGATTAAATACTTCTTTCAAAAAAATCTCACCTTGAGACACACATAGTCTGAAAATGAATGGATGAAAAATATTGGTTTTAAAGTTTATAGATAATGGTATTGGAAGAAACTAGCTACCACTATTTTCATTTAAACAAAATAAACTTTAAAAACAAAGACTAGAATAAGATACAAAGGGAAATCATATGCTTATACGAAGATGAATACATGAATAAAATATAATACAGATGTAGACCCACCCAACAGAGGCATACCAAAATATGCAAAGCTGTACACAAAGCTTTGCAGAGCTTTTCACAGTAGAGCTTGGCAAGCTACCTGTGGTGTATTCAAAAACAGTAACAAGTCTCACAATGGAGACATTACTGGTGCCCGCTCGAGCAAATTGATGAACAACAGGATGACAGTGATACAGTGACAGTACACAGAGCTTTATATACTTAGATCCACATTGATCTATTGACAGAAACAACATACTAGTAGGGAACTTTAAGACCTCACTTAGAAAAGCAACAAGGAAGCATATATCTTAAATGACACATTAGACCATATGTTCTTAATGAATATATGCAAAATTTGTCCTTTAAGGGTATCAGAAAACGTACTCTTCTCAGCGGCTAGTTGGATAGCTTCAAGATCGAGAGCTCATTCATGGTATGTGGGGAGGTCCAAGTTTGATCACCCATACCATAAAATCTCCAAGTACCTTCAGGGAAAAGCAATTGAGCACTGATCCAGGAGCAAATTCTGCACACTGCTGGCAGTTGTCCCCCTCCAAAATATAAACATGTATTATTTTCATGTGTACATAAAACAAATTTCTATTGCTGTATCTACAGAGGGCATCAAAACATCTCAATGACTTTCACTTTCAAATCAGATGCAGTACCCCTTCTCGTGACAAGGCCATAAAAGAGTTGTGCCATTTTTTTTCCAGAATAGTTTGTGGTGAGTTTCCTTCTACCTAACACCATTGCAATTGATTTTGTTAGCAGATGGTTTCTAAAAGAGGACCATTCCACTTTTAATTATTGCAGTTCACTGTGATTACTCATGTTATTTGTTTTAGAAAATGTCATGGCCTTTCTTACTGTTTGCTCTTCCAGATAACCTTAGAACTATTTTTTGACCATTTTTCCTACCACCCTTTTCCAATTACAGCGAAATTTGGATTGAAAATATGTTGAAGTTGTGGAGTAATTTTAGGCTAATGGTGATAGATCATTTAAAATATTTTGTCTCCATTGATGCCCATTCTTGTTTTTATATTTTGCACACAGAAAAAATGCTGATTTTTTTACTATTTCACAAGAGAGAAAATACTTTTTTTTATTAAGAAATAGATTAGACTTGGTCTTCAGGCCCTTGAATACGTATCTTGCCTGCTTATCTCTACAACATATACTTCCTCTCTTTCTCTACATTCACATCTTTTTTAAGTAAGTTTCATTCAATAAAAACTGTAAGAGAGAAAGAAAGAAAGAAAGAAAGAAAGAAAGAAAGAAAGAAAGAAAGAAAAGAAAGAAAGAAAGAAAGAAAGAAAGAAAGAAAGAAAGAAAGAAAGAAAGAAAGAAAGAAAGAAAGAAAGAAAGAGAAAGAAAGAAAAAGAACAAAAGAAAGAAAGAAAGAAAGAAGGAAAGAAAGAAAGAAAGAAAGAAAGAAAGAAAGAAAGAAAGAGAGAGAGAGAAAGAAGAGAAAGAAAGAAAGAAAGAAAGAAAGAAAGAAAGAAAGAAAGAAAGAAAGAAAGAAAGAAAGAAAGAAAGAAAGAAAGAAAGAAAGAAAGAAAGAAAGAGAGAAAGAAGAGAAAGAGAGAGAAAGAGAAAGAGAGAAAGGAAAGTAAATCTATGCCCTAATATCAGTACTTAAAGACAAATATGAAAAACTATTGCAGGTGTGCGGCCTCTCCGCAGCTGCACGAGCATGACTCCAGAGGCCAGCTAAACTACTTTTAGTATGGGCAGCTCCTTGCAGAATGTCTCCAAACTGAGAACTAAGCCTCGGCCCCATGCCTGCCCAGGAGGGGAAGGTATTTCTCTCTCTCACCTTTTTCCTTGCTGGGGGTGAAGGGCGTGGCGACCGCCATATTATGATGACCACAGATGAGAGTTACAAGCTTGCAATGATCCAATATCTGGAAGAAATTTCCCTGGACTTAGTTGCTAAAGTACAGAAATCCAAAATTCATATCTCTTCACAACAGATCTGACTCTAGTGGGGAACTCCTAACAATAATGGTGAGGTTTTTGTTGAAATATTGAATGTAACCAAAGTAAAGAGAAAGTAAAGGAAATTTATCAGTTCGGGGCGGGGGGGACCCAGGATGGGAGGTATACTGGGTTTTTGGTGGGTTTTTTTTTTTTTTGGTGGTGGAATATGGGCACTGGTGAAGGGATGATTGTTTCAGCATTGCATAACTGAGACTTAAACCTGAAAGCATTGTAATTTTCCACATGGTGATTCAAAAAAATAAAATTAAAAAAAATCTATTCCAACACCAAGAGTGGAAGGAATGATTGGGTACAAAGAAATAGTAATTGACTTAGAGAAAATAAGTTTATTAACAGAAACAACAAAAGCAACTGATAAATCTCCTTTACTTTCTCTTTACTTTGGTTACATTCAATATTTCAACAAAAACCTCACCATTATTGTTAGGAGTTCCCCACTAGAGTCAGATCTGTTGTGAAGAGATATGAATTTTGGATTTCTGTACTTTAAACTCATAGAATAGTGTTTTCAATCTTTGAAGAGATTTCTGTACTTTAAACTCATAGAATAGTGTTTTCAATCTATGAAGAGATAAGTAGCCTCAAATTTGTGTCATATACCTGCTAATTTCTCTCAGAGAGCCCGGCAAGCTACCGAGAGTATCCCGCCTGCACAGCAGAGCCTGGCGAGCTACCCGTGGCATATTTGATATGCAAAAAAACAGTAACAACAAGTCTCACAATGGAGACGTTACTGGTGCCCGCTCGAGCAAATCGATGAACAATGGGATGACAGTGCTACAATGTTACCTACTAATTTATTATTAAGGAAAGACATTTGGGAAAAGACAGTTTAAGTACTAAGTAAAATCTATTTGGAAAAAAAGCACTATCCTAAATTTCAGTCAATTATTACTATTTCCATGTTTAATCAAACTATTTTTTCTGACAATAAATTGAGATGGTCTCAAAGAAATAAAACCAGATAATGGCATGTAGCATAATTTTATGCTATTCTTACTGATCAATAGTATTATCTTCATCTTGAACTTTGATCTAATTTTGATAAATATCACTACTCCAAAATATATTAAAATATTCTGATAAGATTTCTAGTACAAAAAGGGCATTTCATTCACCTTGAAATAAGAATAACTGTGAGATGCAACCCAAATATGTTGCCTTTTAACAACTCATGTTGTCCAATCTTTCTGCTTTAATCAAAAGTAGGTATTTAATAAACTCATCACATTATTAAGCTTCATGTGTTTGCCATCATTAGTTTATTATTTTCTGTCAAATAACTTATAAGATTATGTAAATGAAAAACATTAGAATTCAAAAATGGTAAAAATTTGTCAAAGTTGCTACAACATATTTTGCCATACTCCAGGCAGGATTTAATAATCAATATATATTTATCTGCCTTGCTTCAATTTAGGTGTGACTGTGATCTAGCATAACAAACAAAAATGCAGATAGAACAATTTTTTTTCTAGCTGAATCTATTCTCTATCATTGAATACAAAGATTTTATTTTTATTTTTTCTAAGAATCTTCTTTCTAGGCCAAGACAAATTCCTGACACCAGAATTGAGGTCTGAAGGCTTGTGTTATGTAAGAAAACAATTAGATACGGGCCAATGTGACTTCTTAATATCAACAGTAACAAAGTACTACTCGGGTCATTTTTTTAAAAAGTAAAAACAATACAATTTAATTGGGGTAATATTTCAGTTATCCAATGAGAGATATCACAAAGCAAGGGGGAGAAAGGTAATAAATATGCTCTTGTCTTAATAAAAGAAAATTACTGATGTTTTTGTGACAACTGATTTAGTAAGTTTTCATTAGTATTTGTTTCAGATGATCAGATTATGGTAGTTTTATAAGATTACAGTAGCAATAATACAGTGGGCAGGGCATTTGCCTTCCCTGTGGCCGACTCTGTCAGGTCTGGCACCCCCTGTGGTCCTCTGAGCCTGCCAGGAGCTATCATGAGCACAGAGCCAGGATACACCCTGAACACTGCCGGCTGTGTCCCTAAAAGACTATGGTAGTTAGGGCAGGGTTAATGTTCGCACAGGCTCAATCTTGTGTTATAATAGATGCATGCACCTTTCTGGACTCTTGTTAGAGATCTTATATATGAGAGTGGAAACAATAGTAACATCATTGATTTGATTATATGAATAGTGAGACCAAACACAAAAGTAGTCCCATACTTCACACCAGATGCAAAATGAATTTTATGTATTTTCAGTTCAAAAGGTGAAAAAATAGAATTATAATGTCTTTATAATACAATACAGAAAAATATGTTTATAAAATTGAATAAAGGTTTCCTTTAGTTGTTTGTTTGGGGGCCATACTCGGCAATACTCAGAGATTACTTCAGACTCTGTGCTCAGGAATTTCTCCTGGTGATGCTCGGGGGACCGTATGGGATCCCAGGGACCAAACCAGAGTCAGCTGCATGCAAGGCGAACTCCCTAGATGTTGTACTTTCTTTCTGGTCCCAATAAGGGTGTTTATTTGGGGGATACATGTTCTAAGGGAAAAGGCTACTAAGGGTGACAGTACCAAAGTAAAGTTTAATAAAAATGTACCATATTAAAACCATATTAAAAATGAAATATTAGGGTGACTTCTACCTAATATTTGAATTTATTGAGGATTTGAATTTATCATTCCACACATATGAATTAAAACTCAATGGAAAAATCAGTGAAATATTTCATTTCATTTCCAGCAGTTTGCTTTGAAAATATATTATTCAACCTAGCAAAGTGCTCTCAGTCATTGATAACATCTGCATTTAAGTCCCAGTGAGGTACCATTTCACATCTCTAGGACCATACACTTGGTGGTATCACATATGTGCATGTTGTTCCCTTTGGAGCATGAAAGTTGCTGATATAAATGGCAATAGGATGTAAGTTGTTGGAAAACGGCTCCATATCAATTAACTATTACATTTTAAGGCATCTGCTCGTAGGTGGTATTTAAATGGCAAAAAATCCCATACACATATATAGGGATATATACATAAACATATTCATGATGGTATAACTTAAGAAAACAGAATTATCATCAACATATGAATATAGTACATTTCTACAACTTTCGTGCAGCAATAAGAATGAGTAAACCTGAGTGACCCGCATTAAGATAAATCATTCTCACAAATATAAGTTACCTTAACAAAAAAAAGCGCTTGCTTCAGCAGCACATAGACTAAAATTGGAACACACAGAGAAGATTAGCATGGCCCCTGTCCAAAGATCACACATAAATTCACTAAGCCTTCCATATTTTTTTAATGACCCTATGATAAGATAAAACAATTCACAAATTTTCTCATACTGAAGTGTTTTGGTTTTTTGTTCTTTTGCTTTGTGGGTCACATTGGCAATGCACAAGGGTTACTCCTGACTTTGCACTCAGGTATTACTTCTGGCCGTGCTCAGGGGACCATATGGGATGCTGGGAATCGAACCCGGTTCAGCCACGTGCAAGGCAAATGCCCTACCCACTGTACTATTACTCCAGCCACTGAAGTGTTTTTTTTGATAAATCCATTTGTCACATAGCTGTAACTAGCAATAGAAAATAAATTATTTTGTGCCTGCTCTGGGCTGAAGCAGTAGCACAGAGGTAGGGTGTTTGCTTTGCATGTGACTGACCAGGGTTTGATTCCTCCACCCCTCTCAGAGAGCCTGGCAAGCTACGGAGAGTATCTCGCCCTCATGGCAGAGCCTGGCAAGCTCCCCGTGGTATATTCAATATGCCAAAAACAGTAACAACAAGTCTCACATAGAGACGTTACTGGTGCCTGCTCAAGCAAATCGATGAGCAACGGGATGATAATGACAGTGACAGTGACAGTGCCTGCAAGGAGGTAGGCCTGTGGGATGGTGGGGAAATGAAAGAGGAAAGGTCATACTGATGGTGGGGTTGGTGTTGGAACACTGACTAACAACTGAATTATGAACAACTTTGTAAGTCACAATGTTCAAATAAAGTGAAAATCAGAGAATTAAAAATCAGTTTTAAAAATCCCAGTGAGATAACATTTCACATCCTTCGGACTATACAAAATACTGTAGAGTACATTATAACATTGAAATGAGGATTAAATTTCCAAAGCAATACAACAATATCATTAGCCATAAAAGTACATAAAAGTTGGGACTGGAGCTATAGCACAGTGGGTAGGGCATTTGCCTTGCACGCGGCTGACCCAGGTTCAATTCCCAGCATCCCATATGGTCGCCTGAGCACCACCAGGGGTGATTCCTGAGTTAGAGCCAGGAGTAACCCCTGTGCATTGCCAGATGTGACCCAAAAAGCAAAAAAAAAAAAATCACATAAAATTTGTGAATGCACAAATGCACAAATAAATTCACAATTTAGGAAGGGGATTAGTCCATTGGGATGAGTGGAGTACATAGAGAGGAGTGAGCTAAGAGACTTTAATATTATTAATGACATTTTGCTTTCTAAGGTGTTTCTTATGTTTTATATGCCTTAAACAAGCAATCGATATTTTCAAATGAAATCTAGTTATCTAAATGTATTAAAAGTTATGATAAACCTTCTATTTAGTTAAAACAGTTTGGTAATGTGAGACATTAGTTTTGTAGTAGACGCCATCCACCTAAAAATTAATTAATTTGAAGAATTAATTTTAATGACCCCTACTTTCAATTCAGCACTTCCCCCCCACCCACTTTTTAGAAGTTAGCCAGAACACCACAAGATTGGGTAACCACTGATACTGACCATCTCCTACCAAACTCTCCCGGTTCTTCAGACCAGACGCTCCATTTACCAAGTAAATTTACCATGCTTCCTTTATCCCTAGAGACCAGTACTTAATTAAGCCAATCATATTCAAATATTAATAATTGGTAATCTAAAGATGTCATGGTTTCCGTAAATGGTATTTTTAAACCAGGAATTACCAGAATAGGAAAGGCTTTATGGAAAGGGTGACATTTCAGACCCCCAAGAGAATTTTTAGGAAGATATTCAGCACCTGATTTTTTAAGTAATGTCTTTTATTTCCAACTAAGGCTAGTTCTGTTTAATCTTTGAACAGAGTTCTCCTTTAAAAACTCTAGTAATGTGAATCAAAGGAATTGATTAGTAAGTTACCCACTTTTATAGATTTAGTATTTAACCCTTCGGAGATCAAATCTGAACAGCTCATCTGTTCAACTGTCTTGATCTCATATTTTAAATTGTGAATTTTTGATGTTGAACCTCTGTTTGAAAGACAGTCTAAGAATATTTAGCATTTGCCTTTCTTCAAGTTTCAGATAGTCATCTGCATTTCCAGAGGGTTGATGACAGGGCAGCTTGAAGTTTAAAGACAGCATATGCATTTGCATTTCAATAGTCCCATAATTCTATGAAACCATTGAAACCCCTTCAATATGCTCCATTGTTTAGATAGTGAAGGTGGCCAAATTTTGTTCAAGATTCATAAATCTTAGGAAAAAATTGGGCCTTTGTATTCAAAGTCTATTCTACGGAGAAAATGCTTCTCTCCCTTATTTTTCTATGCTAAAATCTGCTTGTTAAAACCTATAAGTGCTACATCACATCTGCACATCTTTAAAATCTTTTGTCTATTTGGATCTTTATGGTCTGAAATCAAGGTCCTAGAATAAGAAAAAGGGAAAAGGAGGACATGTGATTGAAAGTGTATTACAGCAGCACCACCAGCTCATAAATGGGATTCAAATAACATCTTTCTCTACATTGGAAAGAGGCAAACTTCTTTTCATTAGGGATGAGTGCGGGAAGTTGATTTCCACTCAGCACAGGAGAGGTAACTTCATTGGCACGCATGCTGCCCGGTGCAAGGCTATGCAGTTACTCATAACTGGCTGTGATTTTCTTTCTCTCTTTCTTTCTCTCTCTCTTTCTGTATTTCTTTCTTCCTTTTCTCTATCTCTTTTTTCTTTCTTATCTTTTCTTTCTTCTTTCTTTTCTTTCCTTCCTTTTCTCTATTTCTCTCTTTTTCTTTCTCTCTTTCTCCCTTTCTTTCTTCCTTTCTTTATTTCTCTCTTTCTTACTCTCTTATCTTTTTAAATTTCTTTTCTTTCTTTCTTTCTTTCTTTCTTTCTTTCTTTCTTTCTTTCTTTCTTTCTTTCTTTCTCTTTCACTTTCTTTCATGGCTTTAAATTAATTAAACATGGGTTCAAGATCTGCAGAAATTGTATAGTGAGTAAGGTATATACTTTGCATACAGTTGGTCTAGGTTATCACCACATGTGATCCCTGAGCCTCTCCAGGAGTTGATGGGTAAGTACACAGCCAGGAACAAACCCTCAGAGACAGAGAGAGAGAGAAAGAGAGAGAGAGAGAGAGAGAGAGAAGAAAGAAAGACCAAACACGACCAATGTGGCACATTGGTGGTAGAAAATGTACACTGGTGGAGGGGTAGGCGTTTCATCATTTTAAGACTGAAACTCAATCATGGAAGCTTTGTGGCTGTATTTCACGGTGATTCAATAATAATAATAATAATAATAATAATAAAAGAACAAGAACAACAAGGGAAGAAAGGAAGGAAGGAAGGAAGGAAGGAAGGAAGGAAGGAAGGAAGGAAGGAAGGAAGGAAGGAAGGAAGGAAGGAAGGAAGGAAGGAAGGAAGGGAGGGAGGGAGGGAGGGAGGGAGGGAGAGAAAAAGAGAAAGAAAGAAAGAAAGAAAGAAAGAAAGAAAGAAAGAAAGAAAGAAAGAAAGAAAGAAAGAAAGAAAGAAAGAAAGGAAGGAAGGAAGAAAGAAAGAAAAAAGAAAGAAAGAAAGAAAGAAAGAAAGAAAGAAAGAAAGAAAGAAAGAAAGAAAGAAAGAAAGAAAGAAAGAAAGAAAGAAAGAAAGAAAGAAAGAAAGAAAGAAGGAAAGAAAGGAAAGAAAGATGAAAGAAGCAGAGAGAAAAGAGCCAACTCTGAGTTTAAGGACAAACTTGGATTTACCAGGTTGCAGTCACTTACTTGCCTGCTGCATGACACTAAGTAGTTAGTGCTCAGAGCCACTGAGCAACCCTGAGCAAAGTCAGGAGTGGCCCCAGGCCTGTGGGGTATGACCCATGCCTTCCCCCCCCAAAAAAAATATATATATTTTTTAAAAAAAATTCTGACTTCACTCACATCAAGGCTTCTGGGAATCTTCCTGAGATGAGCCTTTGCATGCCTGTGCGTATAGATACCTTTTCAGTAAATAGTCTTAGGAAAGAATTAAATGAAAGAATTTATATGAGAGCTCTGTGTAAACTGAATCGAAAAGAGCAGAAACCTGCAAAGGACGGTTACGATTGTATAATTATGTTGTGCCAGGTTATTTTTGCAGATTTTCAATTGGTTACTAATTTTTGTCATATCACTCCAGCTCAAATACCGAGATGTGATAAAGGTTTACAAAGATCAAACTCTGGGTAAAAAATAGAGCTCCATGAGGTCAATTCAAAAACTGATCTTTAAAGAATCTTTCATCTCCTTGCCAGTTCAGAACACTTCCTCCATGGTGTTTTGTAACACATTTAAAAATGATCCAGGTTTTCAAAATATACTCTCATTCTTTCCCCTCTACATTCAAATCATATGAAGCTCCGGGAAGCCGTCCTTAAAAGTCAGCCCGTCATCTGGCCCTCAGAAGTGGGGACTTATCTCTGCTGTTAGGACCCATCTCCAAAGTGTCGCCCTTAGCAGGCAAGGAGGACAAGTTTTGACCTTGAAGATTTTTTTCATGCCAGATAAAAGAATAAGAGTTATTTTCTTTTTAGTCACCTCAGTTGACACCCACCCAAGTGGCAATTGAACCCACCCAATCTAATGGCATTAGCAGTATAGGGAGGATCAGATGACGTCACCCCCAGGATGGAGCAAGGGGCAAACCTGTAGTCTACAGCCTATCAAAGAAGGATTCCAGGGAGACAAATCCAGTCTCAGAGAGAGAATTCAGCAGATGGGCTTGGAGAATACAAGAGAAGTCTAAATATAGTACTAGCTTCCTCAACATGTTTTTTAAAACCGATTGATGCTTATGAAAGTCTAAAGAGAAGTGTGAAAATAAAGTACATGTGCCTTCAGGGTGAGGTGGGGTCACGTCTGAGTGTGAGTGCAAGGGTTGTGACTGTGTTTGTGTGCTCATGGAAGGAAGAGTATATATATGTGTGTGTGAGAGATTGTGAGGGTGTGAGTCAGAGTGAGCATTCGTGGCAGGAGGAGAAGAGTGTGTGTGTGAGGGTGTAAGGGATGTGCTCATGGCAAGAGAAGGTTCAGTGTGTGTGTGTGTGTGTGTGTGTGTCTGCGTGCGTGTGTGTGCGCATGTGAGGCACATGTGAGTGTGTGTGTGTGAATGTGAGGATGTGGGTGTGACAGAGCAAGGGTGTGTGCTCAAGGATAGGAGGAGAGAGGGTGGGTGTGAGAGTGTGAGTTTTGATGTGAGTGTGTGAGGGTGTGTTCTCCTGGCAGGAGGAGGGGGGAGGGAGTAGAAAAGAGAGTGTTGCATGAGTGTGTTCCGGAGGAGAGAGTGTGAGTGTGAGAATGGGGAGGGAGTGTGTGTGTGCACAAAGGAGAGAGTGTCAGTGAGAATGTGAAGGGTGTGTGTGTGCATAAGGAGAGGGTGTCAGTGTGAGAATGTGAGGGTGTGTGTGTGCAGGAGAGAGTGAGTGAGAATGTGAAGGGCATGTGTGTGCTCATAGCAGAGGAGAGAGTGTGAGAATGCAAGTGTGTGTGTGCGCGGGAGGAGAGTGTGAGTGTGAGAATGGGCAGAGCATGTGTGTGTGTGTGTGTGCAGGAGAGAGCATGAGTGAGAATGTGCAGGGCGTGTGTGTGTATGTGCAGGGGAAGAGTGAGAATGTGAAGGGTATGTGTGTGCTGCTAGCAGGAGGAGTGTGAGGAGTGTGTGTGTGTGTGTGCATGTGGGTGTGTGTGCAGGAGGAGAGAGGGAGTGTGAACATGTGAGGTGTATGTGTGTGTGCATGCCCTCGCTCAAGCAGGAGAGTGTGAGAATGTGAGGGGGTGTGTGCGTGCGTGTGTGCGTGTGTGTGTGTGTGTATGTGTGTGTGTGTGTGTGTGTGTGTGTGTGAGCGCGCGCTCCTAGCCAGCAGAAAGCCAGTGAGGGTGAGGGTGAGGGTGTGCGGTGTGCGCTCAGGGCAGGGAAGGCGGTGCAGACCTAAGCCAGCGGGGCACCCCCTTCCCCGTCACTCCATCCAGGTCCAGAACCAGAGACGGGCAGGTGCGAGCGGGCCCCAAGGTCGCGGGTTGAGCCGGGGAGCGGGGGAGACTTTTCTCGGCGGCCGCCAACAACCTGCAGCGGGCGCGGCGGGCGGGGGAGGGAACCCCGAGGAGGCGCGCGGGGCCGCGGGGTGCGGAGCCGCTGCAGGAGGCGCTGCCGGAGCTCGGGGCGCGCTCGGCCTGGGCCCGCCTCTGGGCCACGCTGCCGGGGACGGGCGAGCTCTCCTCCGGACCGGGGCTTTCTTCCTGCCATCCAGGGGTGCAGGAGGAGAGGTCGGGGAAGACCCGCGAGAGGAAATCCCACCCCCCCCCAAAAAAAAAGAAAAAGGGGGAAGGGAGATTGCTGGGAACGTGGTCCCTCCCCTGCGGTCGCCGGAAAATCTCCTTGACATCTTTCACACTTTGAAGCCGCTGCAGCTGGTGTCGTCGGAAAAGGGGGTGGGCAAAAAAGAGAGAGCGAGGGAGAGAGAGCGAGAGGGAGAGGGAGAGGGGGCGGGGAGAGCGGGGAGACACAGCCCCGAGCCGCGAGCGGCGCCTCCTCGCCCGCCAATCGTGGCACCTGTGCGCCGAGCACTGCGCCCGGGAGGACCCCGGCCGGCCCCGCATCCTCCCCCGCCACCGCCCCCCGCGGGCGCCCCCTCGGCGCCCCCCGCGACGCCCGGCTCCCCGGGGATCCTCGGCCCGGCGCGGCGGCGGCCAGGGGGTGCTCCCGAGTTGCCAGCCCGAGTCGCCGCTCCTCCGCCCAGGATTTATTGTGTGTGGAGCCCGCCCGGGGCGGGGAGGGAACTGCGCCTCCAACGCTGTCGCCGCCGCCGCCGCTGCCGCTGCCGCTGCGGTTCCTAGCGCGGCGCGGGGCCGCGGGGGGCCGGGGCTGCCCACGGCCGCTGCCCGCCGTCCACCCAAGGGCACCGGCATCATGGTCTAAGGCGGCGACACCTGCCTGGGATCCCCTCGGCCGCCGCCTCCCGCCGCCGCCGCCGCCCGCGAGGACCCCCCGCGCCCACTCCACTGCGGACCCCAATTCACTTTCCGGAATACCCCGCTGCCGCCGCGCGATCCTCGCTCTCCAGAACCTCATGGGCAGCGTCTCCCGCCGGCGATGTGAGTTGGACCCGGGTGCAGGGTGGCCCCGAGGGGTGGGGGCTGCGGGGACCGGGAGCGCCCGAGGCGTGGGACCCTCGCGGCGGACGGGGGAGCGCGGGGCTCCTGAGGGGGGGTCTCGTGGGGGGGAATCGTGGAAGTGTGTGGGGGTGTCAGGGTGTGGGGGGGGCTCCCGTCGTGGCCCGCGGGAGACAGCGGGGTCGGGTCGGTGGCGGGGCGTCCTGGCGATGGAGCGGGTGGGAGGATGCACGCGAGCATCCCTGGGCTTTAGGGATGCTCAAGGCGAGCGAGAGGGAGGGAGTCTGGGGGCGCCGTGCCCCGACCCTGTGCAGGCCGGGGGTGGGCTCGGCTGCTCCCGCAGGATCTCGGGGGATCTCTTCAGGGGGGGCTCCCCCTCCCGGAGGTGTTTGAAGGCTTCTTGGATCGTGGCACCGAGACACGCACACACACGCACACTTGTAGCGACTCGCCTGGGTGTCTCGGAAGGTGTAGTATGCGCCTAGCATGTCAGGTTGGGGGGGCGGGGGGATGCAGTTCGACGCTCCTTATGGCACGGGGGTGCTCAAGGAAAACGAGAGGCTGGGGGACCCTGGGAAAAGACGAAGGAGTAGACCGACTGGAGGTCGCGGGCCAAGTGGGTGGGGTGGGGGGCGTCAGGGTTGGATCGCGGGGTGCCAGCCGGCGTTGGAGGTCGGGGGAAGGCGGCCCCCTTCCCAGAGCCAGGCAACTCCTGCCCACACAGCCCCTTTGTGTGGCTGGCGAAGAGGGTGCCCCGGCGCGGTTTTCTCCATCCCAGCGCCCGGCCCGGGCATTGGGGCACCTGGCCGCCCCGCTGGCCGCGTCCTGCAGGTTGCCCGGGCTGGTTTTGGCTCCCGGCTGGCGAGGGAAGAGGGGAGCACGTGAAGCTGTCAGGAATCATGGCCCCCGCGCTCCTGCACAGTTAGATCGGCTTCCCACCGGGGCTGGAGGCTCTCTGTCGGCAGAGTCCGGCGCGGGGAGGAAAAGGGGTCTCTGCAGATGGCCTTGAGTGCACACACACAGAAAGGAAAGACCCCCACCCACCCCCCACACAACCCCCGACCTCCTCCTCCTGGAGACGGCTGCAAACATTGCTTCCTGACACTACTTCTTGGCCATCAGGGCTGGCTGCATCCAGGACCCGCCCCCGCGCGCTGCCTGTGCTCTGCGAGCGGGCGGGCTGCGAGGCGGAGCGAGGAACGAGGGTCCCTCGCGCGTCGTGGGAAGGGGCCGCCGCGAGGAGCCATCTGCGACTCCCACGTTCCGTGCGAAGTTCCCTCTCCCGGGGACGGGGCTGTGGGGGGAGGGGGGGTGGGGAGGGGGCGGGAGGGGGAGGGGCCCGGCCGGCCGCCCTCGGGGCTCCAGCCCGCGCTCCCCGGCACTTTCCCACTTCACCTTCGCTGGGAACTGGGTCAGCACGCCGGGCGCGGACCGGCCGGTGCGGCGGGCGCTGCAGCTGGGGGGGTCCCCCGCGCCCGCAGGAGCGAAGGCCGCGGGGACGCGTGCGTCTCCGAACCCCCCGGCCACATTTCTAAGCACAATAGAGATTTTTTTTTTTTTTTTTTTTTTTAGCGCGTGGGCGCCAGGCGTGCATTCCAGCGAAAGCAGGACACGTGATCTCTCCAACGGGAGAGATACCGTGTTAGGAACTCGATTTTCTTTGTTCCAGGCTCAGCCTATTAGATGCTCAGCATCCCTGGCTGCTTGCCCCCCCCCACACACACACACACCCGTCCCCCCCACCCAGATTAGAAAGGAAGGGGTGGGGTGGGAGGAAGAAAGTTGCCCCTAGGTGAGAATGCAGGTAGGCAGGAACCCTCTGGAAGGCTGCCCACCTGGGCTCTTTGATCTCCCACCAGCCCGCACCCCCTCCCTGCTGCCCACCTATTTGGAAGCGAGGCATTCCCTCGGGAGACCGGGCGGAAAAGTTCTCCAGCCCTGGCACACGTGGGTTCTCCAGCGCCTAGGAACCTGCTGCGGCTCGCGACAGATTCTGCCACCTCCCCAGTGTCACGCCTGCTTCCAGATGTCGTGGTGTCGTGGGCTGATTTTACAGACTCCAAAAGAACTACCCCATCGCCTCTCTCTCTCTCTCTCTCTCTCTCTCTCTCTCTCTCTCTCTCTCTCTCTCTCTCTCTCTCTCTCTCTCTCTCTCTCTCTCTCTCTCTCTCTCCTCTCTCTCCTCTCTCTCTCTCCTCTCTCTCCTCTCTCTCCTGCTGCTTGGATCTTAGAGGAAAGCTGGTGTAGGAATGATTTTTCTCTTTCCTTGAGCACTGGAGGCAAAGGACTGAAGTACTTAACGGTGCTGTTTGGCAGGGTCTGTCTTTGCCCTCCTAGGGTGCTGTCTCAGGCCCCCTGGGGGTGCCCTCTATTCACTGAACGGAGGGAGAGTTTGCAATTCAATATTCATCAGTTATTTGCCTGGGAGAGGTATTGCATTTTTCACTCTTTGCTTTTATAAGCCCCTTTCATGGGTTGGAGTTTTTTGGTGGTGTTTTTTTTTTTTTTTTTCACTGTGGGCTATTTCTGTCCTATGCTGCATTGCATCATACTGAATATGTCATGAGAAAGAAAGCAGAGTCAATTTTCATGACATATTATGAGGTGAGACATCTTTATACATTTTTTTTTTTTGTACTTGACTGTCCAAGAAAAGATGTGTGCTTACCATGGCAACCCTTTCTACATCACGTGTGCTTGCACATAGCAGCTTCAGAATTAGAAACACTTCTTAAAGAAAGCAACCTGGGCCAATTACAGTAGCCATGTTTTATTCAGATTTTTCACACCGCTTTAGGCTGGCATTAAAATTTTTCTTAATTAAAATCCCTTCCCACTTTCTTTTGTAAGCTTTTAATTTTTCTGCTTCGTCAATAAGCTGCAGCGCATAGCTCAGTGTTTTTGTCTACATATATTTTGCCTTGAATTTTTAAATGTGAAGATAGAAGTTTGTATCACTGAGAATTTTGATTGCTTATGGAAGTTATTTAATTAAATTTAGAGAATGTCTCTTTAGTTCAGAATACCTGGGTGTAACTTGCTATAAAACTCATCTTTTAAATTATAGCATAAAATGCTTTCTTAGAATTGTTGAAAATGCAAAGAAAGGTTACATTTTAACTGATGTATCAAAATTTCCTGATTGTATTTTGATTTTATCATCTGATCACTGCATCCTCAGTATAAGGATTGATCATATATTTTCATGACCCTTTAATGTTATTCTGTATCAACTTTAACAGAGTACCCAGAAAGTAACAACTATTGATAAATTATGAACATTCTTTCTGGATTCTTATTACATTTTCCCCTTCACGTAAATTATCTAATAATTTTGTATTGTTATCCATTTGAAGAATCAGTGCTATCAATTTAGTTAACGTGAAATCAACTACACCATAGATAAAAGACATTACTTGGAGTATCCTGTTCTCCAGCAAAAATGACTGCTTTGTGGAGTTATCATCTACATTTTTTTTGGATGAGTCTACTCAGTCATATTAATTTGTATTGATGATAAGGAACCATTAATTCAAGTCTGAGACTCTGAACAGACCTAAAGAATATACCAAGTGAAATAACCATTGCAAGTAATTGATATTTCCAAATAAAGGCACACTGGAGATGACTCTAGAATCTTTTGAGAACACTCGTTTTCACTTTGAAACTTTCTAGGGTCCATATCAGTATTCAACTCTTAATACCTTAATATTAGCAATTGAATTTTCACCTGAAAATATCTATTTGGAAAGGATATGCACAGGTAATAGGTTCTACAGAGTGTACATATACTGACTTATGAGAATTGTCCCTGAAATGGAAACACCATTTGCAAGATGATGGTCACATATCGATATTGTCTTTCATTGTGAAGTTTTTTGCCATCTCTTGTGTATCTTGTTTGACTCATTAGAAATACTTTTTTGGAGAAAGAGCTCAGGTGAATTATCTGAGGGTTGGAGAAGAAGAGAGAAAAACACCTTGGGTCCTTCCAGAATTAGTCTGTGGGATTAGGCCATATAATATAGTCATTTTGAATGCTGCAAAATAGAAGTAGTAACAATTGTTTGTATATAATTATAGTATATAGTAAATAACTTACAAAGTCATATATGAAAACTCTTATGGACATTTTAGAAGAATGCACATAAAGTTTTTCACACAAATCATTTTTCTATTGTAAAGCATGTGTATGTGTGTGGTTGTGTATACTGTGCATTATATATTTTAAAAGTATATTATTGAAATAGTCAGATACCACTATTTCTTATTTGGAATCAAGTACTTATGCAGAGAAATGTATGAGCTGCTATCATCAGAAACCATCCCTTGTCAACTTGCTTTTGATCTGTAATCATACAGATATTGACAGCAACTAATTGCTTAATACCTACCATGAAAAAAAGTGCTCTCCTTTGGAATAATCCCAGAAAAGGCATTATTCTCACTGTTTGAAAGATTAGAGATAAGAAGGCCACATCCTACAACTAGAAATGCTAAAGATCAAATGTCTCCTTTTTTCTCAGTCACTTGGCTTCTCTTCCATGGACACAAACTTGTACTTGCTACAAATCATGGAAATGTATAGATCTTAGAATTGTTTCCTGACAAAAAGAGCTGTTTATGTTTTAAACCACTTTTTTCAATATAATGTATACATTTGGCAGTATGGCACCATATTACTTTGTGATCAACACCTAATATTAGCACGGACAATATTTCTGCTATTCTCATAGTTAATTTAAACCAGAAACATTAAATAAATTATTAGGACCTGTCCTCTAAAAACACAGTGCGGACATTTTCAAAAAGCAAGACAATAACTATCTTGTCTACTTTGAAACTGTGATGGTATTTTTCATATTATCAGTCTCTGGAGAGGGATCATAGTGGTATTTAAATTATTAACTCTATTAGAAAAATTATCATTTGTCATTCAATGACACATGGAAAATTATTAAATAAATTTAATAACTCAAAGGACTTCCCTCATACACTTGGCATTACCTAGTTATACAAAGGATTACTTTGCTGTAATACATGATGGCAATAGCAGTTACCAGAGATGAAATATTGACATTTGTATTAGCATTGATGTGGTCTGTTTAGTTATAACAGCAATGCAAAGATAGAGTATTGCATGTTTAAAGAATTCATTTAATGGCATCTTATAATATGGTCTCTTCATCTGGGTCAGCATGTTTGCTCTACAATGAAGTCAGTAAGATTGAGAGAATTTCAACTTTGGGAAACGGTAATTCCATATCCAAGGCAGCATCATAACACATTATTAGAAATAAGGAAGTTGAAGAATAGATATGGCAACGTGTGTGGAGGGGGCTGTTAAGATGGAGAAAATTATGTTTTATGTTAATCAAGTGGTAAGCTAGAAGAGTAAAAGTGGGAATTTGCAGACCTGAATGGTAGAGAAAGAATAACTAGTAATGAAAACAATTAGAATATACTGAAATCAAAATTCAGTGAGTGTATGCCCTAACCCTCTCTCAAACTATCTTATCGTACATTTCATTCTAAGACTGCACCTGTCCATGGGTAACTGAAACCATGGAAAGCTAAACCACAGATAAGGGGCAATTTTGTAGTAGCAAACTATTTTATAGATGGCGACTACATTATCAAATTATGTGGTAATGGGAGGGACTATGTTGAGATAGTACCTGAGTGTTATGAAGACATTTGTTGTACTGAAAAGGAGAGTAATGGCCACAAAGCTAAAACGTGTCCACCAAATGAGACACAAATGGTGTGTCTGAATGGTGTGACTGAAATGATTTCAAAGTACAAATAATTGGACTTCTAGAGTAGTAAATGCTTTAAGTAGTCTGCCAGGGATGCAGGGACCACATACTTTTACCATCAGTCAGCATCTGTCAGTGTCAGGCCGACTGGAGTTAGACTTAGAGCATGTAATTTGAGGACAATTTCATGTTGAACATTTCTATCAGCGTAATTCTGGGTCCCTGTCATTTGAAACACTTTTTTTAAAATGTCCCTATTTCAAGTGTGATTAATTTTTAAGACAATTATACAAGCTATCGTAATTAAATCAAATACCAATTTAAACTTTGATTGTTAAATATTAACAATGTCCTTGGGGGTAATAGCATATTGTTGAACATCGGGTACATGGCACACATACACAGGCAGTTATAATGAGTTCACTGTCCACACACACACAGCTGGAATTGCACTTTTTATGAGTTGATGAAACTCAGAGATGGAAAGGACTACAAAAGGCCTGACTTTTTAAAAAACAAACACACACATCCCCCCGAAAAATGAAACGAAAACCAGAAATGGAGTTTGGGTCACACAATTTGAATCATACCTGGTGATGCTCAGGGCTTACTCCTGGCTCTGAGCCTGGGAATTGCTCTGGGCAGTGTTCTGGGAACCGTATGGGTTGCTGGGGATTGAACCTGGGTTGCCCAAATGCAGAGCCAAAGCCCTAGTTGTTGTACTATCATTCTGGCACCTACCATTTCATTTTTGACCTGAATTTTGGGCTGAGTTTTCATTCGATCTAGTGTTTCTGGCCAGTTGCCTTACCTTTTCCACTCTGATATCTAAAAGTAGTCTAATAATGTAAATTTAGCACTTATCAGGTCTTCTATTTTTAAAGAAATAAACTTTTATCTAGGACATATAAAAATTGGGTCCAGGGAGATAGTACAGCAGATAAAGCTCTTGCCTTGCATGTAGCCAACCTGGTTTCAATTCCCTCAAACCACAGATGATCCCCGAAGACCTCCAGGTCTGAACCATGTGTTCAGATCCAGGAATAACCCTGAGCACGGCCAGGCATAACCCAATGCTCCCCACCCCAGACCTCAAAATATGGAATTAATTGCACTAATATTTAAGCATCCTAAATTGACATTATCTTTCTTTTTTTAAATGAAGGCTATAATATTTTAAATTATTGGTCCTATAAGTAGAATGCTAACTAAATTTATATCAGACAATGAAGAAATGCTCAGTTCATTGCCAATAAATGCATTTTCTCTTTCATATGTTCATTTTATTAAGGATCAATCAATTAAATTTCTTTTTTGTTTGCATTTTGTTTGGTGAGCCACACCTAGCAATGCTCAGAGTTCAATGAGGCTTCTTCTTTTTTTTTTTTCTTTTTGGGTCACACCCGGCGATGCACAGGGGTTACTCCTGGCTCTGCACTCAGGAATTACTCCTGGTGGTGCTCAGGAGACCATATGGGATGCTGGGATTCGAACCCGGGTCAGCTGCGTGCAAGGCAAACGCTCTACCCGCTGTTCTATCACTCCAGCCCCTCAATGAGGCTTCTTAACCAAAGCACTAGAATGCTTCAAAGTGAACTTAGGTGTTTCTAAGAATATTGTCTTAGAAATTGACTAGGAAAACGTTCTAATCAGGGGAAAAAATTGAGGCGGATATAATTTGTGAAACTTGCTTATTTCTCTTAATTTTTTTGGAGGGGGTAATCCACACCCAGAGGTGGTCAGGGCTTAGTCCGGACTCTTAGCTTAGGGATCACTTCTCGATGAGCTTAGGGACCATATGGGGTACCTGGGTTCAAACCCAACTTGATTGTGGCTGATTTAAGCACCCTAACTGCTGTACTATTGCTCTGGCCCTACTTTCTGTTAATTTTTTTAGTGTAAAATTAAATGTTAAGAGTCTTTTGAAACAAGTTCCCTGTTATTGCTAAATGTATTTTAGTACCTATTCTGACTTGTTTTCATTATGATGAGAAGTAAATATTTTTTTTTTTTTTGCTTTTTGGGTCACACCCAGCGATGCTCAGGGGTTACTCCTGGCTTTGCACTCAGGAATTACTCCTGGCAGTGCTTGGGGGACCATATGGGATGCCGGAGATCGAACCCGGGTCGGCCGCGTGCAAGGCAAACGCCCTACCCGCTGTGCTATCGCTCCGACCCCAAGAGAAGTAAATATTTTAATGCAATTTACTCTAGCCTAAAATTACTAATTCTACTTTATCTGAAAGCTTTGGTTACTGGAAAACTCAAATGTTTCATAAGTCTTTACTCATTGTCATATTGGCAGTAGTCATAAAGTATTCTTGAAGTTATGGTGTATATATCATAAATTATGTATTTGCCTTATAGGCAGTGATATATAGAAATATTTACCAACAAAAGTATTGATTTAATAAGATATACCTACATGAAGTCACATCTAATCACCCTTTTTCAAAAGGCAAATTAAAACTTCCTAGTACTGCAGTAATGTTTAAAATGGAAGAAAAAACATGATGACTAAATTAGCACCTTACATATCAGCACATTAGCGATGCTTTTCATTTGTAGAATGGTTCTTATTCATGCCAGCTTTCAGTGTACTGTTCTGGGACTTGTGGGTGTGATAAAACGGAACATATTTCTGTATCTGTGAATATAATCCCACACACCATTTTACATGACAAAATCTGGATGTCCTAAGACTAGGTGTTAAAGATAAGACAGAGTGTCAACACGTACTTACCAGGCCAGGGTATGCATTGCCACCATAATAATACCTGTTTTATCTTTCAAAATATCTCATTTTATGTAATTAGCTGTTTCTTAGACACACACAGCAGAGGGAGGAAAAGTGGTCTTTTGTGTTTGCTCTCTTGCTTTTTCTGTCTTGACGTACCGAACATTTGCTTTCTGCAGATCCAAAGCAAATGGCTGAAACTCAAACTGAGCAGACAGCAAAGTGAGATGATATGTACAAGATATGGTGTCTAGTGTGTACACTTAGTAGACATCGAAGTGAAATATGGAGGTGAGGTGCTTTACTATTTTGGTACAGGACACAACTACCAGAACTATAATGAACATTCGAATTTTACGTGAAGGTCGTAGAAAATAAGCACTATGATCTGTCATATGAATTATCAAAATCACATTTTAAGTGAAAATGGGGTGCATGCCTACTTAGGAACACATAGAAGATTGGAGACATTTGGTAGTTGGGAATATGTTTATCTGAGAAACTAAAACGTGCTGATGAGTACAAATATTACAGCGAGATCCATAGGAATAGTGTTTGAAAGTTCTTTTATTTAAATATAGTTGTATATATGTCCCTTATCTACTCCCAAGAATGTAAGGGTACTTGTCTTCTGAAGCAGTTGGCAAATATATTTTCTCTACTGTTTACTAACTAGCATAAGTTCTACCCTAAAAAAATGTAGTGTGATGATTACTGTGGAGTAATAGATATATCAGCCTCTGCATTAAGATTTAGGGGTATGATTGTCATTCCTTGGGGCTCTATGTGTGACCAGGACAACCCTGGATTCCAAGGGTGTATTTCTTCCTGGCATGGATAAAGTTTGCCTATTTTTATTTTCTAGTATTTTGGTTTGTTTAGGGGGATCACTTAGCAGTATTTAGGGCCCATTCCTGGCTTGTATTCAGGGATCACTCCTGTGGTTTGGGCTGCCAGGGATGGAACCTGGGTCCACTGAATGCAAGATATGCACCTGGCCCAGTGTACTATCACACTGGCCCAGTCTGCTAATTTTTTTTAATTAATTATGTTTCTGGACTGGAGCAATAGCACAGTGGGTAGGGTGTTTGCCTTGCATGCGGCCGACCTGGGTTTGATTCCTCTGTCCCTCTCGGAGAGCAAGTTACTGAGAGTATCCTGCCTGCACGGCAGAGCCTGGCAAGCTACCCGTGGCATATTCGATATGCTAAAAACAGTGACAACAAGTCTCACAATGGAGTTGTTACTGGTGCCCGCTCGAGCAAATCGATGAACAATGGGAAGACAATGCTACAGTGCGATTATGCTCCTAATCCTTCCTCTTTATTGTTTGGTAGAATTTCTTTGTAAATTCATAGGTTAAAAAAATAGATGAAAATCTTTGAAAAGGGCTTAATTTTGTTTCAGGAAATATGAGTGAATATTTTTATTTTACACATCAATGTTTTCATTGCTTAGTGGACAAGAGATTATGTTTCGGGTGTGGAAGATAGAACATTTTATTGAAAGTCAAAAATGATAGTCTAATGGCCTTACATCATAAATTTAATGTGATAGCTTCTAGTAATTTAAGTGAAAAGGAAGGTGACAAAAGTTTGATGAGCCTGCCTAGAGGCATTTTGCACTCACTCTCAGAACAAAATTGTGAGAAATACACTCCGAACTGAACAAAGATCATTAGTAAGTTGGTAAGTTCTTTTTAGAGTCCTGAGTTGAATTTTGAAAAAATTTCAAAGAGTCGGACTAGTCTCCTGAAACTTTAGAGTTCCTTAATGGCCCCTTTTAAAAATAATTCATTTAAAAAAAAAACAATTCATTAAAAAAATGAATAGTTTTTAAATTGGTGTGGTGGGTGGTGTCTTCACCAAAAAATCACCTAGAATAATCTTTTCAGAATGCTTCAATAGGTTCAGATGCCTCATCCCTAGATCATCAGTTGTTTAAAAGGCTCTCTCCCCAAACAGCATTCATGTACTGGCTCAATTGTTTCACTCCTAGCAACCCGCTCACAGAATCGTGCAGAGACAGGCAGATGTTGTGCAAATAACTGGAGTGATTGAGTGGTTCCGCTTATGCTTTTGGAGCCTCTCAGTGACTTGCCGCATCCGGATGGTTCCCATAACGACTCCTTTCCATCCTTTTTTGGAGACCATCCTAGGACGATACTGCACAGTCCCTCTTTGAATGTAGGCTTGCATGGCATGTGACCGAGAGAGACGTGTCTCTGCTGAATGATGTTATTTATGACACAGGCAGGAGCCAGATCATTATAAGAATTACTGACCCACTGGAGAATTTAAGACTTGTATTCGCTATGTGAAATCTTGAAGCATAGTTAAACAGAAGAGTGATGCGAACTGATTGGCTTTGGTTTTGTTTTGTTGGGGAACACCCAACTATGCTCTGGGTTTACTCTCTGCTCAAGCACCCCTCTTGCCCATGCTGGGGGTAATACCTGGTCAGCAGCATGCAAGGCAAGCACCCAACCATCAATACCAGCTCTCCAATTGGTATTTTTAAAATCATTGCTTGGGCTATTAACAAGGCATTAAAGATGTCTAGAATAGAAACGGGATTTTCATAGTAGATGTTTAAAGACGGTAGAGATAATGGTATTTTGTGTTTGGATTTTGGTAGTGGAAATTGAAAGAGATGAATATAACTGAGATATGTTTTGTAGATACACTTTTGGATTTCTTGCTGAAATGGTAGTGAGAGACGATCAATGAGAAAAACATATGTAAATTTCTGACAGAGCAACTAGAAACCCAGAGGTACGATTTATTATCTGAAGATCCTGGAGATGGAGCTTCGATCCCAGTATAACTAAACAATTAACATTATTACAAAGCAAACTGAATAATCAGCTGACATAATAATGAGAAAGCATGGATCTGAGTATTGATTTATAAAGCTAAACACTTCTACATAAAATTGGTAGCTATGTAGTGATTACCTTTGTGGGGAGAATTAAAGCCTCTTTTTTAAAGGAAAAACAGAAGATTTCAAATAAACAATAATTGGATATCTATTAGTCACTTTAGTTTTAAATTTTAAAAAATTAAATTTTTGTTTATTTGGGCCATACCTGTCTGTGCTAAGGGGTTACTTACTGTTTTCTCTGCACTCAGGGCTCATTCCTGGACTGGTTCTGGGGGACCTCATGTAGTATTGGGGATTGAACCTGGGGGACCTCATGTAGTATTGGGGATTGAACCTGGGTCAGCTTCAATTGAACGGGAGTGCAAGGCAAGTGCTTTACTGCTTTTCTAGTTCTTTGGTCCCTAGAGTAACTCACTTCATATTGCTCTCTTGGCTTACCTCTGACAAGAAGGCACATTTATTCCCCTCATTAAGAATTTCTTTAAACATTTGTTCATTATGTTTCTTTTTGATTTGGAAAAAACAATTTACCACCAGTCCTTTTAGAATTGATTTCTTGAAATAAGCAGAAGAATATTAACCATAATAACGTTGATTTGGGGGTTTTATTTGTTTGTATGGCTTTTGGGGTCACACCTGGCAATGCTCAGGGGTGATTCCTGGCTCTGCACTCAGGAATCACTCCTGATGGTGTTTGGGGGGATGCTTTGGGATGCTGGGTATTGAACACTGGTCGGTCCTGTGTGGGACACACACCCTCCCTGCTATACTATCTCTCCTCCCCAACCATAATAATGTTCTAAGTGAGACAGCTGAAATACTCCCTAAATTCCTGCAGTCCTGAGCTGGAGAGCTCTCCCTAATCTAGGGCTTCTTTAGACAAGGCAGCAATGCATTAGCCTTTTTCTTGAGCTTTTGACTTTTGGAGTTTCCAGTGCTAACTTCTCTGTAAAAACACCCTGGAAATTCCAACCTGCATCAGGGTACGCATAAGTAAACCTTCTACTTGCAGGTTATTTTGATTATAATATTTAGGCATTTCTGGAGTTGCAAGTGACTTAAGAGCCAACTGTTAGCACTTGACCTGAGTAAGATATTTATTTCCATCCTGTTACCAGTTAGTATTTGTGGCAGTAACTGGCAGTCCCCAGACATCTCCGTGACTTACAGCCACAAACTGTCTTACTCAAAGAGGTGTTGGGTGCAGCCAGGCTCAGCTCATCTAATCTTCTCCCTGCAGGAGACAGCTGAAAGGAGTAATTATGATCTGGAGTATGTTCTCCTAGTAATGGGCAGGGACATGAGGCAAAACACAACCCACTCTCAAGTTCATGGCGTTTCTCCTCACATATCTGGTTCATGTCCATTGAAACTTCATGGTTGGAAGTAAGTCCCTGATACAGCAAGAGAACAGAGATTCTATTAAGGCTCCTCGATACTCTGGGAACTGCAGATCATTGTCTAAGTCTTGTCGACAGGGAGAATCTTTAGGATTTATATACTTGGGATGACTTTTCCTACTTAAATACAATTACCTTCAGGTATGCTAGCAATGGAGATAATAACAACAGTAAAAATAACCAGGCCCTCTAGGACTTTCTTTTATATAAAAAATTAGACTAGTATGCTGATTTATTTAGTACAGTTGTCCTTGAGATTGTATTTTTTGGGGGGGTTTCCGGTCACACCCGGAAGTGCACAGAGGTTACTCCTGGCTCTGTAGTCAGGAATTACTCCTGGCAGTGCTGGGGGACCATATGGGATGCAGGGACTCGAACCAGGGTTGGCTGCATGCAAAGCAAATGCCCTACCCACTGTGCTATCACTTCAGCCCCCTCACCTTTATTTTTGAGATTGTATTTCTATTTTTTTGTTGTTTTGATTAAGTTTAACGTATTTCACAAGTTTCTCAAGTCAATTTTAAGGCCCATTCCAAATTTTATAAGGCACTTTCTTGAATTTTACATGAATAATAGTTCAATATTAATTTGGGTAAACAAGGTCATCTCTTTTTAAGCACTGAAGTTTAGTTATGGATAACTACAATTTTTAAAAATTTAATAAATATCTATATACAGATTTAGATTCTAGGAATTGGAGTCTTATAAATTTAAAAATAATTCATCATGCTGGAAACATAAAATCCTTTAATATATAAGGTCTTATATATTTTATTTTTGTTCAGGTTGACTTTAATTAAATTTTGAATTATAACCATTATTTTATGAATTAATTTTACAAAGGAAAGTTTTTTTGGATATTCTGCTTTACAAATAGCATCATTAAAATTTATAATATTTCTAATTAATATTAATTCTTCATAAGTAAATTTACTGGATCACTGATGCCTATACCTCCTTCAGCATTCTTTTGAAACCACTAGAACACCATTTTTGAACAGTAACACAATCCTCACTAGATGAAATGTTTCCAAATATTTTGCAACAATTAAACATTTTTATCACGTGAAATAATCAAAGAACTCTAGTGCATAAACAGAGACAAGACTGCTGTGTTTGAACATAAAATCTGTGTTTTATATTCAAAAATCATTATGCCATGGTATAATTATTTTATAATTCCTACTTCCCGTTTTGCGGAATAGAATTTTAGCCCCAATTGGAAAAATTATAAAAAGTATAGTCATTATTTTTAAACTACAGATTTAAAACAAATTTCGGGTTGAGTAAAGTCCCCTGGATTTTCTTATGGGCAGAAACAGCACTGTATCACAGTAGCTCTTCATTTCTTCTTCTTGGATTGACAGAGGGTGATATTATCCACACAAAGACTCTCGTGGGGTTTCACTTTATCATACCAATTATCAGTGGATATTCCAGGCCTCTCTAAGACAGAAAGGTATTTAGGACTGCCAGCTCTGCCTCTTAATGAATATCTTCTATTCCTTACAAATAAGCAAAATGGTTGAGAAAATGCCACTTCAGGATACTGTTAGGCAGATGAAATGACTTAGTCATTTTGCTGAGTGTAGCTCATTAGGGTGGCTTTGGCTATGTCTTCTTGAGAGCTTGGGCTCACGTCTCCCTCGTCCCAAATATCTTGATGAAATCAGTTAACAGATTTGGGGAAAGTAAATTCCAGGCTAATCGACAATCACTGTATCACAGTCATCCCATTCCTCATTGATTTGCTTGAGTGGGCACCAGTAACATCGGCATTGTGAGTCTTCTTGTTACTGCTTTTGGCATGTCAAATAAGCCATGGGTAGCTTGCCAGGCTCTTCTATTTGGGTGGGATACTCTTGGTAGCTTAGTGGGCTCTCCTAAAAGGACAGAGGAGTCAAATCCAGGTTGGCCGCATGTAAGGCAAACGCCCTACCCACTGTGCTATCGATTGACAAGAAATAAATAAATAAATAAATAAATAAATAAATAAATAATAACAAGAGGTGCAGAGGTAAAGGTGGACAAAGAACGACTAATTCTGTTGTTCCATGTGACAAAAAATAGTTGAGGGTATTTGAGAAGTCTTCTATCTTAGGAGACATTGGATTTTTTATTCTCAGGTTGGTTATGATCACTGTATAGTTCACTTTCACTTTCTACACGGACAAAGTGGTTGGCCTTCTTTCAGTGCCATGGAGAAGGCTTGTTTCTTCAGAAGTTGGAGCCTTTACTCATCTAGTGCCCTACCAAGCACTCTGCACCTGGTTAACTCCCACTTTCCTGTTTCAAAGGAATTATTTCTTCCTGGATGAAGTCTCTGCTCCTGTATTCCTTTTGGGGGCTACGCATGTCACACCATGTTATGCATCCTGTTCCTTGCATACTCATTCAGCATCAAGTACAAAAGGAATCCAGAATTCTTTATTTCTGATTTGTTGAAATGAATTCTCTTGAACACGTACACCAATTTAAAGCATAAATTTATGTGCAAATGCAACAGCGGAAGAAAGGAGTTCACATTTATTGAGAAACTGCTATCATTTCAGAAACATGTCCAGAATTAAATAAGTATATATTTTTATATATAAATGACTGGAGCAATAGCACAGCAGTAGGGCATTTGCCTTGTACGCAGCCGACCAGGGTCCGATTGAGAGCCCGGCAAGCTACAGAGAGTATCCTGCCCGCACAGCAGAGCCTGGCAAGCTGCCCGTGGCATATTCGATATGCCAAAAACAGTAACAAGTCTCAAAATGGAGATGTTACTGGTGTCCGCTTGAGCAAATTGATGAATAACAGTTCTACAGTGCTACATATTTTATATAATTCTCACCATATATATGAATAGATGCATTGATATAAATCAATATTCGCATAGGCAAATATATTTAGACAAGGAGTAAGACATATATACAATCAACAGTGACCTTTGTGGCAAATAAAGAGCAGAATGAAACTGCATACAATTTATAGACGAGGGTCAGAGTGCCGTGCCTAGCAAGCAGTAAAACTGAGTTCAATATTTTGATCACAATCAAGAATAAACCCTGAATATAAACAGGTGTGCCCTCAAAACAGAAACAAACTCCCCAAACCAAAACTATATTTTATGACTAAAATTCTTTGCTTTTACTGAAATGCTAGAACATTGCAAGAGAACGTTAGGATACAATGAAAACTTGATGTTGTACGATATCTCCCCCCCCCCCAGGAATTTATTGAACTTTTTGCATATTTCAAGCTAGATAAAATATAAAGTTTTTTTTTTCTTAATATGAGTCTCACCACTTATATTATGGAAATATCTAGAATACAAATACAGGCTCTATCAAAACAAGGAGAGAAACTGTGACAGAGCCTGCGAATGTCAAGAATAAGTTGTAGGAGATCACAGCAAACATTTCTTAGAAGGACAATATGTGATAAGACACTTGCAGCCAGTTAAATGAGGGCCACTGACCTTGTCAGAGTGACACAGGCAGCCACTGGTGAATTCAGAGAGAACTGCATAAAGAAGTACTGAGAAGTGGATCCTTCGAAAAATTGTAATTAGTCAACTCTTCACTTTCTTTAAATCCTAAACATTTTACAAGACACTACAGTTGGTTTTGTTATACGACAAACCCTGTGATTATAGATGTAACTCGATGATATTTTTACTTAGAAAAATGACTCTTCCAGAAAGAGAGGAACAGACATAGAAGGACTGCACTCATTTGTGGTGTATAGAATAACATCACATGAGGCTGACACCCAAGGACAGTAGGTACAAGGGCCAGGAGGGTTGCCCCATAGCTGGAAAACTGCTTCATGAGCGGAGGGGAGAAGGCAGATGGAATAGAGAAGGGATCACTAAGAAAATGATGGCTGGAGGAATCAGTCGGGATGGGAGATGCGTGCCAAAAGTAGATAATGGACCAAACATGATGACCTCTCAGTGTCTGTGTTGCAATCCATAATGCCCCGAAGTAGAGACAGTATGGAGAATATTGTCTGCCATAGAGGCAGGGGAAGGGGGGAAAGGGGGGGTATACTGGGGATATTGGGGGTGGGAATGTGCACTGGTGGAGGGATGGGTGTTTGATCATTGTGTGATTGTAACCCAAACATGAAAGCTTGTAACTATCTCACAGTGATTCAATAAAATTTTTAAAAATGAAAAATAAACAAAAAAAGGAAAAATGACTCTTCATGTCAAAGAACTGATTTTTGTACAAATGTGTAGGGAAAGTGATAATAAAATCTCTTGCAACATCAAGGAGGTGCAGGCCTTGGTCATGACTCTCTGCAAGGATTATGACCTTCACTTTCGTGAGAGGATAAACGAAAGTCATTGATGTTTTATTGGATTTAACATATTGATCTATTTAAGACCTTTGTTCTTTCCTGCCAGCATGTTCCCTGTGTAGGAATTTAATAGGTTATTGTAATTGGTCTTTCTGACTTTAGTCTGCCTTGCCCATCTCTCAAATTAATCTTTGTGAGCTCCTTCTTTGTAAAATTAATTTTCCTTCCAAGAGATCTCCAGTTGTTTCCCGCTGATTATCATAAGTCTCAGTTCCTTCGTATTCCAATTTCTTCAAGCCTTTCTATTATACTTACAACTTTTTCAAACTTATTTCAGCTCCTTCTTTATACAAATGTTCTACTCCATTGAAATTTAACTGAGTTCTCTAAAGAGACCTTCACAGTAAAGCTGTGCTAGAAGAAGCAGAATATTCTCGAGTCACTAGATTTGACTCTATTTTTTGAAATTTATTTTATTAGTTGTCACTGTCATCCTGTTGCTCATCGATTTGTTCGAGCAGGCACCAGTAACGTCTCTCATTGAGAGATTTATTGTTACTGTTTTTGGCATATCCAATACGCACGGGTAGCTTGCCAGGCTCTGCCGCGCGGGCTTGAAACTCTCAGTAGCTTGCCGGGCTCTCCGAGAGGGGTGGAAGAATCGAACTCTGGTCGGCCGCATGAAAGGCGAATGCCCAATGCATCATGGTTTATAAGACTGTTAAAGGCAGGGTTCCATATACAAATCATTCCAACATGACATCCTCCACCAATGTCCGTTTCCCTCTACCATTTACTAGAGTCGCCCTACCCCATTTTAGTCTACCTACATCCCCGTCCAAACTTTGTAAGCATCCTATTGAAGACAAATTCTCAGTTTCTACTACCTTTGGGCATTTATTTCCTGACTGTATTTATTTATATCTCACATATGAGGAAGACCATTCTGTATCTGTCCCTTTCCTTTTGACTAGCTTTGTTCAACATGGCAGTCTCCAAATCCAGCAAATTTCATCTTTTCTTAAAGCTGAGTCACACTCCTCTGTATCTATGTACCATGGTTTCCTTTTCCAGTCATCTGTTCCAGGACACTTTGGATATTTCCAGATTTGGACTATTGTGAATACTGCTACAATGAACATATACATGCAAATATCTTTTCTGTATAGTTTCTGAGCCCTTGGGGTAGATGCCAAGACATGTAATTGCCAAGTCACATGGAAGTTCAATTCCTAAGTATTTTAGAAGTGTCCATATCATTTTCAAAATGGTTGGACCAGTGGACATTCCCACCAGCAGTGAATTAGGGTCCCTTTTTTTCCCCACATTGATACCAACACTGGCTGGCTTAGTTCTTTGAGATGTGTGCCAATCTCACTGGTATGAATTGGTGGCGTGATTATACAAGCTAGTGTTGGGGATGAAAGCTGGGGGACCCTATACCTCAAGCCACAACTAAGGCCCTTCCTTCAACTCTTTCACTGCTGTTGTTTTGCGCCGTACCTGGTGGTGCTGGGCTTTTCTCCTGCTCTGTGCTCAGGGACCACTCCCGCTGGGCTTGGGGAATCAGATGGAGTGCCAGGGATGGAACTTACGTGAGCCACAGGCAAGGCAATTGCCTTACCAACCGTACTATCTCTCTGGGCCCTCTTTATTGAACTTTTGGATCTATGAGCTTATGAATCGGAGCCTTCTAAGCCCAGTGCTCCCTCCATTCCCCTCTAATCTTCAGTCTTCCCCCTCTCTAAGATGAGGATAACTACCAAGACCACTCTGTGAGGTCTTATATAGGAAGATAATGTGGGAGAATAGATAGAAAGCAAAGAGCCCTGCTGTACCAGTTGAGATATAAAATACAAGATATAAATGCTGGTTCTCAGACTATGTGCTTGATTGGGTTCCTAGTCCCCTTAATAGAATCATTAATTGGACCAGAGAAATCATACTATAGGCAGGTCACATATCTTATAAACATGGCTGACCTGGGTTCAATCCCAGGGAACTCCATACGGTTCCCCAATCCTGCCAGGAGTGACCCATGAGCACAGAGCCAGGAGTAAGCCCTGAGCATTGCTGGGTATCACACCATACCAAACAAGCAAAAATGTATTAGTGAGTTTCCTACAGTCATAGTGTATGTTATATAACCAAGACAAAACATGCTGGGAAAAAATGTATGGAATTTGTGGGCAGGGACAAGGGCTGAAGCTTCTTTGGCTTCAGGGCGTATGACATGGGCTCTGATTCTGCCTCATCCCAACTGGAAGGCTACTGACAAGTCTCTCAAAGCCTGGTTTTCTGGATTGTAGAAGATGCACAATTTTGTTGGGAACAAAAAAGGATTAGCTGAGGTAATCCATGCTATTTGCTTAAAAATTATTCTAATAACATTTAATAAGTGTTATTTATTACAATTAAGAAATAAAGTGTGTCTTTTCAGTGTAGCAAAGGCTAGGATAAACCATTTTATTGAATTATTTATGTAAAGTCATTTCACTACCTTTATTTTTGGCATTTCAAGTGTTATTTTTGTCTTTAATGGTCACCTAAGTAACGTAAGTACTTGTAATCTATTCCTTTGAAATGCTGTCCTTTTTCATTATTAATCGGCAGAACCCAAAAATGCTGAGGGTCTGTTTATTGTTAGTCATCGCATTGACTGTGTTCAGAAATTTGAGGAACCAAATAGAAGTCAGGCCATTCTCATTTCTCCTCACATGTTTGCACCTATTCATAGCTCCACTTCAATCATGTCATCTTAGGAGGCAGCATTATCCCACCTCAGCACGTGTACCTAAAGGATCTGGAGAGTATCCTGCTGAGTGAGGCTGGAAGGTGAGGCACAGACACAAAGTGACCTTTCTCATACGTGGGATATAAAGAAACATATAGTAGCAGGAAACAGTGTGCCCAAATGCAATAGAAAGGAAGGATGTAAGAACTGGTCTTCAGTAGGAAGCAGGACAACAGGGCTGGAGAGGGGTTCTGACAGGAAAGGGAACACTGAGACGATGGTGAACTGGTCACTCTGGAAAAGAAGGGGGTGCTGAGAGGTGCATGAAACCTTATCAGCAACAGTACTGTAAATCAGTGTCTAAGGGAAAGAAAAAGGTGCCTGCCATAAAGGCAAGAAGGCAGTGGGGGTGGGAGGAAAATAGGGCATTGATGGAGGGATTGGTGCTGAAACATACGCTTGAAAACCAATCATGAGTAACTGTCAATCAAGGTTCCTGGATGAACAGATTGAAAGGAAACTTAGATTGCAGAAATTTGTTTACTTCGAGGCCTGTTTTCTATTACCTGGGCTCTTTTTTTAAAATTTAGTGTTTTATCTATTCATTGTGAGATGCAGTTACAAAACTTTTGTGATCAGGTTTCAGTCATACAACGCTCCAACATGCATTCTTCCACCAATGTACATTTCCCACTACCAATATCTCTCATAACCCTCTTGCCACCCCCACCCCTCCAACCTCCTCCTCCTTCTTCTTCTTCTTCTTCTTCTTCTTCTTCTTCTTCTTCTTCTTCTTCTTCTTCTTCTTCTTCTTCTTCTTCTTCTTCTTCTTCTTCTTCTTCTTCTTCTTCTTCTTCTTCTTCTTCTTCTTCTTCTTCTTCTTCTTCTTCTTCTTCTTCTTCTTCTTCTTCTTCTTCTTCTTCTTCTTCTTCTTCTTCTTCTTCTTCTTCTTCTTCTTCCTTCTCCTTTTCTCCTTCTCCTCCTTCTCCTTTTCTCCTTCTCCTCCTTCTCCTTCTCCTTCTCCGTCTCCTCTCCTCCTCCTTCTTCTTCTTCTTCTCCTCCTCCTCCTCCTTCTTCTTTCTTCTTCTCCTTCTCCTTCTCCTCCTTCCTCTTCCTCTTCCCCTTCCCCTTCCTCCTCTTCCTCTTCTTCTCCTTCCTCTTCTTCTCCTTCCTCTTCTTCCTCCTCCTCCTCCTCCTCTTCTTCTTCTTCTTCTTTCTTCTCCTTCTCCTTTTCTCCTTCTCCTTTTCTCCTTCTCCTCCTTCTCCTTTTCTCCTTCTCCTCCTTTCCTTCTCCTTCTCCTTCTCCTTCTCTGTCTCCTTCTCCTCCTCCTCCTCCTCCTCCTTCTTCTTTCTTCTTCTCTGTCTCCTTCATCTTCTCCTTCTCCTCCTTCCTCTTCCTCTTCCCCTTCCCCTTCCTCCTCTTCCTCTTCTTCTCCTTCCTCTTCTTCCTCCTCCTCTTCTTCTTCTTTTTCTTCTTCTTTCTTCTCATTCTCCTTCTCCTTCTCCTTTTCTCCTCCTCCTTCTCCTTTTCTCCTTCTCCTCCTTCTCCTTCTCCGTCTCCTTCTCTGTCTCCTTCTCCTCCTCCTCCTCCTCCTCCTCCTCCTTCTTCTTCTTCTCTTCCTCCTACTCCTTCTTCTTCTTTCTTCTAATTCTCCTTCATCTTCTCCTCCTCCTTCCTCTTCCTCTTCCCCTTCCCCTTCTTCCTCTTCCTCTTCTTCTCCTTCCTCTTCTTCTTCTTCTTCTTCTTCTTCTTCTTCTTCTTCTTCTTCTTCTTCTTCTTCTTCTTCTTCTTCTTCTTCTTCTTCTTCTTCTTCTTCTTCTCTTTCTTCTTCTTCCTCCTCTCCTCTCTCTCTTTTTCTCTCTCTCTCCTTTTGGGCATTATGATTTGCAATACAGATACTGAGAGGCCATCACATTTGATCCTTGACCTACTTTCGGCATACATCTCCTATGCAGAGGGACCCAGGGTCACTTTTCAGCAGCATGCATTACAGTATCGAATTGATGACAATATCTTTCTCCTTATTTTCCTCCTCTTTGATGATAATGCTGATTCTCAGTGTCCCTAACAAAATAGCTTACCATTCCCTCCTTTATCAGCATATATCTCCCCAGCCCCCAACCCCCTACTCTTATGACCTCAGACTCCTAAAGATAAGTGCCTCTTTCCCCATTGATACTATTGATGTCTATTCCTAGCCCTGGGGTTCAGATTCTCTGGGTTGCCTCTGCCTTTTGCTGCATTACTGATCCCTGAGTGGACTTCTCTGTCTTTGTATTCTTCCAACTCAAGCTCTCTGGGCCTCTTCATTCTTGAGACTTTGTGAATATGGGGTCTGCTTTGGGCTATTCTACTGATTTAATACCATCCCTCAATCCCAGGCTCAGACTCTTTGATGTGAACCTCAAAAACACCCTGTGATTTCTGCTCTAACTCCCCTCTAATATGCAGTTAATAGCAATGGCAAAATTGAGCTATTTGAAGCATCAAAATTGTCTGCCAGACCCCAGGACTGTTATCTAATAGAAATACTGGTGAACTTCTTTACATTCTAGTTCAAAATGCCACTTTCTTCATGAAGCCGTTCTATATTATCCTCTTCTTTCATCCATTTCAAAGAAAGTGGCTTCCCCCTTTATGCTTTGAAAGTAATTTGCATACATCTCTCCCAAACCTACTCATGCTATATTTTAACTTTTTTGTGTCTTTAGCACTGCGATGAGTAATATATCAGAAATTGCGCCTTATTCTTTTTTATACACTAAGCCGTTAGCTCACAGTAGCAACTCAAAAAGTTGTTGAATAAAAATATGGAAATAAAGAACTTGGTATAAAATTAACAACTAGCCAATGATTCCACAATACTAATTCTATCAGTCATAATATGATCCTGCTTATATTTTACAACTGGCTCTCAGCTGATGGCCTACAGAAATTCTCTGAGGATACTCGAAAAGTTACTGCTACTTAACACGTGGTTTACCTGAATTATGACATATAAATATTTTAATTTTAAATATTTTTTCTTTGTGCAAGAACTATTTGTCCTATCTTCACAGAATATATTACACATGTGCTTTTCTAAATCAAGACTATCAACACAATATGAAATAAAATCAATGGAGAATAGGGCAGAAAATATTAGCTTTGGTATGTAACACAAGAAAATAAGGCCCCACCTCCTAAATAGGTAATCTGAATGTGCTGCATTATTTTTCAGTTTTTCAGTCCTTATAAAGAAAATAATATTAATACCTACGTCACTTTTTAGTAATGTAGACTTAGTGAGATGAATAGATGAAAATGTTTTATAAACCATGGAAGACTAGATTTTATTAAAAACTAGGCTATACTATTTTAATATTTTAGTATTATTAATTTCATAATTATAGTCTTATGTTAAAAAATAGTATTTTTGAAAATTGGTTTTGCTCGGGGACTCACCCAACAGTGCTCTGGGTTTGTTCCCAGCTCATGGTGGTCATTCCTAATAGTGCTCTGTGGTGCTAGGTTTCAAATGAGTCCTTTGAACTCTCTCCATGGTCAAAATATAATCTCAAAATGACTTATAGCTGATACCAAAGTATCTTACATGGTCTCATTTTTCACTTGTTAAATTTTGCATTTCATTGATAAGCTGTAATTTTTTTTTCAATTTCATTTTATTTTGCTTTTTGGGTCACACCCGGAGATGCTCCTGGGTTACTCCTGGCTCTTCACTCAGGAATTACTCCTGGCAGTGCTCAGGGCACCATACGGAATGCTGGGAATCAAACCCAGTTCAGCTGTGTGGAGAGCAAACGCCCTACCCACTGTACTATTACTCCAGCCACTAAGATCTCACTTTTTGTCTAAAGTACTCTTTTCCTTTTCCATGATGCCCCTGGTGGTAGTGGTGGTGATGGTGTGTAACATACTAGAAGTGGGTTAACAGCCTCTGTCCCTCTCTGTCATCCTCTAGCTCTCTGCCAAGTATCCAGCCCCTAGGTCACTTGCCCTGACTGCAGCTGTCCTTATCTTTTATGACCTCCTCCTCCTGGTCACGCTTCACTCGGGTCGCTATCACTTGTTTTCTTTATTCCAGCTTTCATGCCTCATGTTCCACTATCCTCTTGTCACTCCAGATGCATTTCAGAAGCATAGTTCAGAAATTCCCTTTTCACTGGAGTCTGAAGAAGTCTAATGAAGTGGTCCTACATCCCATGTCCTCAGAAACTTCATGAGCTGTGGGTCCAAGGTGTTTCAAAAAGGCTTCCCCTGTCTTATTTTGAGAAGAGAAAGAAGAATGCCTGGCATTAAAGTTACTTGGATATCTCTGCCATTCATGCACCGGGCTTTCAGGCCTTACGATGAGCTGGTTGTTGGACACCCCTTCTTGTGCATTCTCTAGCTTTGTTCATTTTCAATCATTCTCTTTACTCATTCTCATTATCTTATTCCCTTCCTTTCTTCCTCCCTCCCTTTCTTCCTTCTTCCATGTGTATTTTTTTTTTTTGGCTGGTGCTGGGAATCAAATCCCAAGACTCTGCCTGCAAGATATATGCTTGTAAATAGTCCAAAGTCCATGCAAGATGTACTTCAAAGTCTTACTGCTGAACTGCATCCCTGGCTCTAATCCTTCTGTCTCTGCTGAAATGCCTGCCTCCTTTGGGATAGGAAATCCTATGATACATCATTAAGTACCTCTCTGTACTCTGTGGCATAGAGTCACATTGATGCCTATTTCTCCTAGCTTGATCTATGCCAGTTAATGTTCAGTATTTGAATTACAAGAAAAATTTCTTTCTCAACAAGTGGTTTTCTTCCTAGATGTCATATGAGGACCTGATTATAATTATCTATAAACTAAAGCCAATAGTGTCGAATTCTTCAAGGTACCTTTAGTATTAATACCTTCTGTCAGCTAGGTACTCAGTATATTTGTAGCACATAGTACTTGCCCAATAACATCAGGTCCTTACTCACAACCACTCTTTTCTCTCATGCTACTGTATGTGGTTTTCTGTCGCTCTTAACAGAATTGCTTGCAAATCAGAGCAAGTTGAATTGTAGCAAAGATAGATGCAACAGCCACCAATAATTGTTTTATAAGTCAGCTGTGGTGGACTTTCACAAGCTCTGCAAATTTTAATAATATATAACTGCATAAAGGAAGCCTGGTATACTCTAAATATTGCAAAAGCAATAAAATATGAAAAATATTTTCTAGAAATGACCACCATGTAAAGTGATAAACTCACATAAAATAGAAACATCATGGTAGGATTATCTTTGAGGCATTTAGAAAGTAGTATGTATAATTTTTTCAGATTTTGAACTTGGTGGTATATCTAATTAATCTTGAAAATGTCAAGGATAGACTAGTTGCCTTGGCTTAGAAATGCATTATCCAGTTATTAAATCATGGATGGTTCTAGCCCATTCATTAGTTTCAGGCATATTAAATATCAGCTACAGACACCAAGAATATATTAAGGATATGATTTTTTGAAATTCAGCCTCTTTGAATTCTGTGAATCTCACAGACATATAAGGCTTGAGAAAAGATTAATGAGTATACTTTATCAAATATAAAGCAATGAGGTATCATTGGTAGTAATTTGTTACCATTATGACATTAAGAAATGGCGACTAAAAACTAGATATTTTGTTTAAATATGGAAAACTTTAGCCAACCATAAGTGGAAGTTTAATTTTCAGACACAAAGAAAATGGCTAGTTCAAATGGGAAAATAAACTCTCAAGAATCCTATGAAAACAGCAGGATATACTTACTGATGGCTGGTTTTGAATAGGAGATCAGAGGAAAATGCTAGACTCAGCAATTAAGGCTTAGTTGCTGATTCCTTGACAGTTCTCAGAGATGTACTCCAAATAGACAGGCAGAGAAAAAAAAATAGTGGTGCTCAAAGCCAAAATAAGGTAGGGCATGAAATAACTATAGGAGAGCTTCCCTTTATACACACCTTTTAGTTTCATTGATTCTCCCTAGTATCTAATATGGTGGACTGGAGCGATAGCACAGTGGGTAGGGCGTTTGCCTTGCACGTGGGCAACCTGGATTCAATTCCCCTGCCCCTCTCTGAGAGCCCGGCAAGCTACCGAGAGTATCCTGCCCGCATGGCAGAGCCTAGCAAGCTCCCCGTGGCGTATTTGATATGCCAAAAACAGTAACAACAAGTCTCACAATGGAGGTGTTACTGGTGCCCGATCGCTCAAGCAAATTGATGAGCAATAGGGTGACAGTGACAGTGACAGTGATCTAATATGGTTAGGAACATTTTATGGTTATGCCTCACAAAAAAAAAAGAGTAGGGTCAAAAGCTATTTGGAAGAGCAGCAGTTTCTTACAGATATCAAGAGGAAATATCTTTCTGTCCAGAAAATATAAATTATCCATGCTTTGGAGTAAACCTATATGATTTTCAAATAATCTCCCTATAGAAAACCTTAATAAAAATAGTAACTTCCAAGATGCACTTACTCTGTGGGCATTTGTAAACCTGATTTTTACTATTTGGACAACTTTCTCTGATTTCTAGTTTTTCAAAGCCTAGCATCACCAAGATAAGAATTCTTTACTTTCCTATATTAGCGGTAACTCACCTGAAGTTGAACCTGATCAGGTGACCCCTATCCATTTATTCATCTGATCAAAATAAATGTAATCGATGTAGCAAGGAATGGCCATTTTGTAACTTAGATTTGAAAAAGCATTAGCAGGGGTTCTAGCCCAGAGACCAAGTATGACCTGGAGTGCCCCCAGGAGTGCTCCCTGAACACAGAGCTAGGTTACTCCTAGCCCTGAGCACTGCCAGATGTGACCCCCCCACAAACAAATGACAACCAAAATAGTATTAGAAAATGATCACATATTTCTATAAAATACTTTTTATTAAAATTTCTTTTGGTTTTGGAGCCACACCCAGCAGTGCTCAGGACATATGCCCGGCTCTGTAGTCAGGCGTCACTCTTAGCCAGGTTCTGATGACCATATGTGGTACACAGGATCTAATCAAAGTCAGGCATGTGCAAGGCAAGTGTCCTACCCGCTGTACTATCTCTCCAGCCCTCTAGAATATCTTTTTTTAATACTTGTCTGCCGTCTTTGCTTAGTAATACAAAAAAAATTCCTTTTCTCTCTATTCCTCTTTCTTGTTTTCTCTGATTCTTCTAGCACTAATAAAAACCTATTTTAAGAATAGCAATCCAATCCTATATTCAATGGATTGTTACAATGAAGGTCACAATTTCTATTTGAAGCCACTGTATAGTCCAGAGGAATATAAAGATTATTGTTGCACTCCATGTACCCCATAGAGTAGTGTAGCTTATCTTGATTCTCGTATTCTCTTTTCTCCCTCCTCAACACCACCCCCCACATGTATGTGCTCTTTCTTTCTCTCTCTCTCTCTCTCTCACTCTCTCTCTCTCTATATCTCTATCTCTCTCTTATCTGATATTTTAAATTAATGAAATTTTGTTTCTTTGTTCTGGGGCCTCATCTGCTGCAGCTCAGGGCTTACTATTGGCTCTGCGTTCAGATATCACTTCTGGAAGGCTTAGGGGACCATATGAGGTACCAAGGATTTAATCTAGGTCTGCCACATGCTAGGCAAGCTCCCTACCTCACTGTACTAGCTCTCTGGCTTAATGAAAGTTATATTTGAAATAAAATATTGAATAAAATTTGATACAAGAGAAAATAAAAGCATCACCTGCTAGGTTATTTTAATAAAAAATTTAGGGAGGTTGTATTTTATCCTACACAAAAATTAAAAAGAAGAGTACACAGTTTGGGGGGGAGGATGGGTTCAAAGAAGCTGACTTTGAAAAGCATTTGAAAATTTTTATCTCTTTCGAGTTTTGAGTTAATTCATTATTAGTTCCTGATCTAGCCAAAACACTATTGTAAATTTTCTATCTTAGAGAGTGAACACTGCCAACTTTGAGTACAGGACAAAATTTATGACGGTTTTCTGTCTACTAAGATTTTGGCTAAAGCATTAAGTGTGCATTTAGGGGATACTATAGAAATTTAAAAATTTATATTGGGGGTAGCTAAGCCAAGCATTTTACTTTCAGATTTAATTATAGCAGCTAATATTTTCATTAATCAGGCATACTTTGATAAATGTTCTACATACATTTAAGTTTGGCATCATCTGGGAGAAAGGAAATTTTTCCTGACTTCACCAATGATTTGAGATGATGACTGATTGTCTTTAGGTCATACAGGCAGATTGAGGCTCTAAATCCAAGAATCCTGACATTTAAGCTCTACTTCTTAATGCCTTATATATGTTAATTATTTTACATTAAGTTTCACATATGTTACTTTATTCTGTAAACACACTTTACAAAGGCTGTTGTTACAGAGAATTAAATTTGTATTTGATATAGGACATGAAGAGAATCTGAATGACACATAAATATGAAAATGGTGTAACATGGATTACTTAGAACTTTGGTGATACTTGGAACTGAGGTTAACAGAGAAATAAATTTTTGAACTATTATCAGCAAATTGATAAAAACAATAAGTTCATTGAAAGACAACAATAAAATTTAAAATATATGCTTTGTGCTTAGGAATCACTTCTGGTGGGGTTCAGGAGGTCATATGAGGTGCCAAGAATCAAATGTAAGTGAGCTGAGTACAAGAGAAGCAAACTTTCTGATGTACTATTGCTCCAGCCCCCTAATTCAAGTTGTTTTAAAAACAATAAAACTATATTTTGGTCATCTAAAATATGCCTTATGTTACTTCTTATAGTTTAGCCTCTAAAACAAATTCAAAAGTGGTAAAAGAAGTATTTGGATTTATTCTTAAGGAGAATGATAGATGCTCATTATTCTGTAGCTTGTTTTTTAAATGTACTAGCAGTTCAAGATGCCAGCACAAACATAACTTTGTGAGTTGTACTAGAAGTGTATTTTTTTTACTTTAATATCCACTTGTTCTTAAAAGTCTTTTCCTTGTTAGACTAAACTGCAATAATGCCTAGGGAAATTTGCAAAAGTTGCAAAACATATAGACTTCATCTCTCCTGTATTCTTTTATTTGCCTTTTTACATATGCACTATTTTTGCACTTTGCTGAATATCGTTTTTATTTTGATGTTGGTGGGTCCCATGGGTGGCTTATGAGAAGTGGGGAGGAGAAACACGGTCGCTTCTTCCCTATCAGCCTCTGCCAGGCAGGACCCAGGGTTACTGGGTTGTTGTCTTACCTCACAGAAAAGAATTTCAGGAGTAGACAAGCAGTGAAGTAAAACAGATTTTATATGGGGGTTTTGAAGGGGAGGAGGAAGAAAAAGTAGGAAAGAGTGGACAGCAACATGCCCAAGAGAGAACTTGGACTTCTCCAAGGGCAGAGAGCGCCCTTACACACATCCCAGCATTACACATGAAAGCATGAAAGTCCACATCTCAAGAGGGGAGATGCGGGCAACACATGTGTTCAGGCGCCACATGTGCTTGGCGCCACAGGCAGCATATATGCACCCTTCCTTTACTCAAGGTGGCTTTTTAGGGTTTCTCCAACCTGCCCACACATGGGGCTTCTACCGAGGCCAAAGTCTGTTGATAAGGAGGTTACCAGGGAGGTTGGGAGTGGTGATGGTCTCTTTGAAATTCCTTTCCTGGCCTTTTGTTTCTGCTGGAGCTTCTCTGGGTCTGTTGCTGGGGAGAGGGGAGCTTCTCATCAGGACTTAGTTCCTGTTTTCTACAAGGTTGGCTTTCACAAGTTCAGACCTATTATTTCCCAGGAAATTTATTGCTGTTGCCTTGGGAGGGAGCCTTCCCTATCTGCCTGCCTGCCTACATCAATTTCTTCTCACCATAAGTTTTTGTTTGTTTGTTTGTTTGTTTGTTAAATCTTGAGTTCAGACCTCAGTCTTTGCAGGAAGAGGAATTAGACCTCAGTTGTATCCTTACTCTTCTTTTCTTAGTAGTGGAAGTTGAAGTTGAGCCGCAGACGTTCTTACAGTCATGAACACACACCACAGATCCTAACTCCCTCAACCATCCCCATGATGCATCTCTAGTTCCTTAGCCTGTCATTAGCTTGTCTAGCACCAATGATATTGGCAGCTTGGCTCTTTATCACCCCAATGAGACGAGCATATGAGGAGAAAAACACACATGGACAGTCCAAGCTTTAGGTCACTAGCGCAGCCATCGGTGGTCTCACAGGCTAGTCATTCAGTACAGGATCACACCCTCACAACTGCCCCAGGCTCCCAACAGGAGCGCCATTATTGCAAAAGGGCAGTTACTGATCACTTCAACCTTCAATAGGTAGAGGTAGACCGGAGCCTCGGTATTTTACATAGCTATTAGCTGGCACTCTTAATTCTATTTGTGTCCTTACTGCTCCTATATCTAAATAGTCTAAGTAGTCTTGTTCTTTGCCTGCCTGGTACAGATTTATCTATTCTATTCTTTACTTCTCTAATAGTCTTTGCCAAGCGCATTTTTGCAAGCTCTTTGTTTTCTAATATCTAATCTACCTAGAGGAATATCCCATCTTTGGGTATTTTTGTTGTTGTTGTTAGAGGGGCAAATTCCCACATTAGTTGACTGACCTTGGAGAACTTCCTTAATTTCCTTGTAACTTAATTATTTTTCATATGAAATTCAGACATATTATTATTGAGAATTCTATTGGTTAAATAAAGTAAGCTATGAAGCTTCCAAGACTGTGAATTCAGTAAATGCTAGATATTATTAATGTCTCTCATCTTTATGTCTATATAATATTTTGTGAAGTTGAGAGACTAAATAACTAGTCTGCTTTTTTGAAGACATAGCTATGCACACATATCTTTGAACACCAGTAGTATCTACATTTAATTTTTGTGTACCATGTTCTTTACTTCTAATGAATAAACTTATGAAATAATTGATTAGAAGTAAAACACCTGATGGTTGATTATACATACTTCAGAGTTTTTTTTATACATACCATCACACTATCTTCCAAAACACTTATCTTTATTTTTATTTGGCAAGGATTATGGGATATGCATAGTCATATAAGTAGCCCTATGGTCTCTCTTTTTTTAAGGTGACTCTCAGAAAGATTCTATTATGTTGCTGACAATTTCATTTTGACTTCTAGAATTTCTGAAATGCCATTAGGATTTGCATTTTGGTTTTTGTTATAGAACTTTGTCTCCTAAATTATAAGTAGCTAAATGGCTAAGTCCTGTCTCTACTCTATCCAAACAGAGTTCATTCTCACCCTGATTTTCTCTTACCACCAATGGCTTACTTTGGTTTTATGTCTGACATTAATACTCCAATAGCAGTATAATGTGCCCTTTCTCTATTACTCAGTTATTCCCCCTCTTTGCCCCTGGTGCCACCTGCTATTGTACCCAAATCCAGATCTAGTCAAATATTATATTTACTTCCTCTTAGTTATCTTGCTATCAGAGATTTTTCCAGTTACTTTTCATCCTTTATTCAGTATTGGCTACACATTTTCCTAGGTGGAAAACACTGGCACCTGTGGATAATCTGAATGAGGCAGTGGGGTGTGAGGGGCACTTTATGTTTCTTCTATTAAAGAAAGTAGATTTCCAGCGGGTGCTAAGTAATCTGTTGTCTGAAAAGATGGCAGTAGGCCAAATAATGTTGGGAACCTCTGGCCTACCTCTGACTCAACCTGGAGGAATTTTACCTAAACTATCTTAAACTATAAAAAGGAGTCTTACACCTTTGCCTTCTAAATAGCAAAATGCATAGATGAAGATAGCTCTGTGCCTAATAAAAGTTTTATAGAAGTTATCATTATTGTCATTTGGGAGATAGACTATATATCAATCTTTTTTCATTATTTAGCATGGATTAGTTCAATCCCACGTTTCCTTATAAGGGAGACACTGTTGTGTCCTTTTCTCAAAAGAAAGAAGGAAGAAACAAAGTGTGTAGAAATGAAATCTTCACTGTGTGTTTATTGCAGCACTATTTACAGTAGTTAGAATCTGGAAAAACACCTAAGTGCCGGAGAGCAGATGGCTGATTAAAGAAACTCTGGTACATCTACACAATGGAATACTATGCAGCAGTTAGGAAAGATGAAGTCATGGAATTTGCATATAAGTGGATCAACATGGAGAGTATCCTGCTAAGTGAAATGAGTCAGAGAGAGAGGGACAGACATAGAATGACTGCACTCATTTGTGGAATATAAAGTAACATAATGGGAGACTAACACCTAAGGATAGAAGAGATAAGGGCAAGGAGGGTCGCTCAATGGCTTGGAAGCCAGCCTCACATGCTGGGAGAAAAGGCAGCAAGGATAAAGAAGGGACCACCAAGAAAATGATGCTTGGAGAGCAGCCCTCGCTCAGCATGGGAGATGTGTGCTTGAAAGTAGACTATGGGCCGAACATGATGACCACTTAGTACCCCTATTGCAAACCATAATATCCAAAAGGGGGCAGAGAGAGAGAGAGAGAAAGAGAGAGAGAGAGAGAGAGAGAGAGAGAGAGAGAGAGAGAGAGAGAGAGAGGGAATGCACCTGCACAGATGCAGGAGGTGATGGTTGGGTGGTGGGAGGGATACTGGAAACATTGGTGATAGAGAATGGGCACTGGTGGAGGGATGAGTACTTGATCTTTGTATGACTGAAATGTAATCATGAAAGTTTGTAAATCTGTAACTGTACCTCTAGGTGATTCATTAAAAAAATCTTTTTTAAACAAGAAAAAAAGAAAGAAAGAACAAATGTATAAAAAATAAGTTTGCAATAGGTAAAATATAGAGGTGGGTTTCACACTCATAATTACTGGCTTTTAACCACTACTGGATTAGTGGTTGCCCGGTAACTCCTGCTTTTCCAGGAAGAATTGCTCTATAACAAGTACTTCCATGATTTCCTTACCAATATTACCCCCTCACAGTAGGGAGCCCAGACTCTGCTAGCAACCCTGGCTGTCAGATGTGATAGGAGATAGATCACATTACTCATTCCACCAGCCCTGAGCTTTGCCAGATGGCACTTTCATAATCTACTACTGTAGCTTATGAAATCTGTACAGATACCCCATTTTGCCCCTTTTCTAAATATTTTAACTTCAATTGTTCTATTTAAGTCCCTGGTACTTTTTCTTGAGCTTGTTCAGCTTTTATCATCGAACATTTTTATTTAAAAATTCATATTTAATAACATATAAATGATTGCCTACTCTTAGGCTATTAAGCGATCTCAAATAGAGTAGATTGTGGGATTTGACATAAGGATTTAATCACCTTCTACTTGACTCCTCTAAGTAATTTTCTTCAGTCACTCTGAAATGCATAATGGCACCTATGGGTCTACATTTGTAGAAGGCCTGTCCAGGTATTTTAAATAAAGAATTCTTGTTATTCTGTCATGATATAAGTTCATCTTTCACAACAAAAACACTTTTTAAGTTCCGGATTAAAAAATTAAATACAGAAAGGCTAAGTAACTGCTTCAAGACTTCAAAGCACATTAAATTGTGAAATCTCCCCCAAACCCTGGTTATCTGATACCTGGGTCTTTACAGTTAATCCCTGTATAAAAACAGTCTCCTCTAATGTTACTGTGCCTTAATTCCTATATTGGAAACAAGCAACATTTTCTCCTCTGCAGCTTAATGGAAGCACCAGAAAATTGGAAAGTAACCAGTGACTTTGAATTCTGAACATAAAGGAATCAATAAAAACAAGTTTCAACTGAAATGTCTCAGCGAGTGAATCTATTTTATTTTGAGTCTACCCAACCAACCCCTCAAACACCCTTTTCATAAGGAAGTGGTAGCTGGAAGGGCAACTACTGTCTTTCATTGGAACCAACTTTCCTCTTTCATCCCAAGTGAACTGCAAGGTAATCAATTGGATGTTGGGGAAACTGGTCAGGAAGTAGCTGGAGTTATCTGACTCTGTCCCACTTGTGCTCCTTAGTAGAAATGAAACCTGGCGTTTAAGCATTTCCTGGTACGAATTTGGGGAGAAGAATAGGCGTTGGGCCACTCAAGCCCTTGGATTCGTTTATGGAGGGTTTGTCATGCAGGGAGAGCATCCTCGCCTGCCTTCCTTCCCTGGGGGTGGGCACTTCCGCCCTCAGCAGCCCACGCACCGCCTGCCCGCACACAGCACACCGAGATCTTTCCACAGAATGACTAAAACAGCCTTGGTGTGTTAGCGAGGCGGGCAGAGAATGATTAATTCACATTTTCCACAGAACGGATTATAAAACTGACAGCTAAAGACTAATATGCCTGTGATCTATTTTTAAGTTAGTTGAAAAGAATAAACCCACCACTCTTTCTTGTGCGTCCCCCCACCCGTCTCCCACTGCCTGCCCACTTCCTTTCAGTCCCGTTGGCACTGTCCTCTTGCTCATTCGCCAATTTCATACTCTTCCACTCCACACAGTATAATAGTCCCTTCTGACTTTTTTACTTTGTGTGATTCCCTCAATGGCCATTCGTCTGACTGTAAATGGAAAGATTTCATATTTTCTCTAGCTGAATAATATTTCATTGTGCAAGCTTCCCACATTTTCTGTACTCATTCCTCTGTCTTTAGGCATATCAGTTGTTTCTGTATTTTATTGCTGTAACTAACCATATGGGCTGGAGCAATAGCACAGAGGGTAGGGAGTTTGCCTTGCACATGGCTGACCCAGTTCGATTCCTCTGTCCCTCTCAGAGAGCCCGGCAAGCTACCAAGAGTATCCTGTCTGCTCAGCAGAGCCTGGCAAGCTACCCATGGCATATTCCATATGCAAAAAAAAAAAAAAACAGTAACAACAAGTCTCACAATGGAGACATTACTAGTGCCCACTGGAGCAAATCAATGAACAACAGGAGGACAGTGCTACAGTGCTAAGAAACCATACAACCAATGAAGTGGTTAGAATGTTTTGCTTGATATTTTCATAGTCTTTAGTTAGATTGCTAACAGGGAGCTTGCTGGATCATAGTTCTAATGTTATTTTATATCTGTTGTGTAACAAGATATCTTGTGGTTCAATATTATTAGTATGCCTTACATTTAGTTACCCAACTTGCTTTTCCATCTTTTGACTTTTAATCTTCACAAAGCCCTAGGGAGTTGATGGCATTAGAGTTTTGCAGCCAGTTCTTGAATTCAACAGTTTAACCTGTAAGCCAGAGTCATTTCTATCATGTTGTTCTTTATTTATTCATTGATTTGGGACGTTTCCAAGGCAGTGCTCAGGAGGCCTTGGAGCTGCCTCTGTCAATTTGAGGCCAATCGAGCTACGACTGACGGGGACCTCCAGTATTGTACCTGGCAATGCTCAGGGGATCACATGGTAAAAGGGACCAAACGGAGGTGGGCTGCATGCAAAACATGCACCTAAATCTCTGTTCTCTCTCTCTCTGTTCTTAGTATATAGTCTTCAAGTTCTTTTTACATTTATCAAGAAATTTATTTCTATGTGTCAAGACAATTCTAAATTTTAAGGCTAAAACACCAAACAAAATAGAAATCCCTGTCCTCGTGGGTGTTGATATTCTACTCAGGGTACTCAGAAGCAAATTAGGGATAGGTGAGAAATACTTAAAATAGATATTTAAAATAACTTTAGTTGTTTATGACTATATTAGGAATAATAAGCAGCTCAATAATGATAATATAACTAACTTACATAGTTATGCTGTTCTAAATAGAACTTGTCGAATGTTTAATTCTAATTTTGATAGAGAATTATAGGGACTTAAAATAGAATGGTTAACTAATAAACATCATTGGACTTTAGTATTGATTCAGAACTCTATTTTCAGTAATGATTATTGATTATAAATTATTTATTTGGAAAATATATTGAGTAGCCATTGGTTACCCTAGAGATAAATATTAGTGGAGAAATGCATAACCCCTGCTGTCAGGATGCTAATAATGTTGTGGGAAGGAAAATTAAAATGAAGTAAAGGTTATAATTGCATGCTTGGGAAAATAAATAATGATGTAAGAGAGGAACATAGTCACCTGAGCAAGATTCACAAAGACAGAAAGAGCTTCTGAGCTAATGTGATATTTACATCTTGTGATGAGAAGAATCTGAAGAGGGAAACAATCCTAGTTTTATGAAGCGATAGCACAGCGGGAAGGGCATTTGTCTTGCACGGGGCCAACCCAGGTTCAATTCCTCCATCCCTCTAGGATAGCCCGGCAAGCTACCGAGAATATTCCGTTTGTACAGCAGAGCCTGGCAAGCTACCTGTTGTGTATTCGATATGCTAAAAACAGTAACAACAAGTCTCATAATGAGGACGTTACTGGTGCCTGCTCAAGCAAATTGGTGAACAATGGGAGGACAGGACAGACAGACAAAACCATATGCAAAGTCTGACTACAAATAATATAATTCGTTTTCTAAATTACCAGAGTTCATCATCATGTAGATGGTTTAATTCTCTCAGTCACTAAAAGCAAGGAAAAATGTCATTATCACTTCCTTTATCCCCTTTCTACCATCTACTTTGAATGAACCTTCCCACTAAGGAAAACATGCCCCACTAGCAGTGTGCCTTCCATACTGAGTTTAAATCCAGTATCCAGCACAGTGCCTCCATGGTTTAGGAAAACTCCCAGCACACAATGAATGCTAAAAAAAGTTGCTGCTGTTTGGGGAAGAAATCCACTGACTTCAAGTCCCAGTGTCTGGGTCTTCGAGTGACTGTGGAGAAGATATTAAGAAGAAATATCTGAGCGTATCTGTAACTTTGACTTGCCTACTTTGGATGATATGCATTCAATTTGATTTTCAACACGCACAGACACAACGAGGATTTAAATCCAACAGCATTACATAAGGACATTGAGCAAGATGATAACTTTCTTTGAAGTTCCCACCTTTGCAAATACACTATGACTCAGTGCATACATGTGAATCATAGTAATAAAAAAAAAAAAGAAAGAAAGAGAGAAAGAAAGAGGAAGAACAGTGGCTGGAGAAATAGCACAGCAGGTATTGTGCTGGCCTTATATTAGGCCAACCCAGATTGAATCCTCAGCACTGTATATGTCCACCAAAGTCCTGCCAGAGCTGATCTCTGAGGACAGAGCAAGAATAAGCCCTGAGCACTATTGAGTGTGCCTTTCCCTTAAAAAAAAAAAAAAAAAAGAGGGGCCGGAGCGATAGCACAGCGGGTAGGGCGTTTGCCTTGCACGCGGCCGACCCGGGTTCGATCCCCGGCATCCCATATGGTCCCCCAAGCACCGCCAGGAGTGGTTCCTGAGTGCAAAGCCAGGAGTAACCCCTGAGCATCGCTGGGTGTGACCCAAAAAGACAAAAAAAAAAAGAGGAAGAACAAAATCAAAGGGAAGTTGAAAAAATTCCCTTATGCTCTATAAGGAAGTGTTTCTGTCTACCAAATGTGAGAAAATTAACTCCTGGTGGTACTTGGGGGACATGCTAACTCTGGAGATAAAACCTAGTTTTCCTGGGGGCTTGAAGCAATAGTACAGCGGGTAAAACGTTTGCCTTGCACACGGCCTACAGGGTTCGATTCCCAGCATTCCATATCATCCCCTGAGCACCGCCAGGAGTAATTCCTGACTGCAAAGCCAGAAATAACTCCTAGACATAGCCAGGTGTGACCCAAAATGAAAAAAAGAAAGAAAGAAACCTAGTCCTCTTGCATATGTAGTATGTTCTCCAGCCGGTTTAGTGCTCACACCAGCCCCAGGAGCTGTCTCTCCTGCTGGCAGATAGAATCTTTTATGGGAAATAAAATGATTTGAGGAGCAACATTCTGATAATGTCAGACTTGAGGAGATAGGTCGTGAAGGCGCTGACGTGGGCAGACACAGTATTAAGAATCTGGGCTGACAATCACTGCACAGAACTTCTGGAATAGTCACTTGATATATGGAAACGGGGCAGGCTCACATATTTCAGCAGTTATTGAGCTACAAAGGCATTGTGGAATTTTTTTGATTTAGCAACATTTTTAAAGTTAAATTTGGATTTTGTTTTTCTGAACCCTGCTCAGCTGTGCCCAGGGTTTGCTTCTGGATCTATGCTCACTCCTGGTGAGGCCCCACGGGATCAAATGGGTGCTGGAGATTAGACTCAGGTAGGGGCTGTCCAAGGCAAGCACCTTGCCTGCTGTTTTATTTCTCTCGCTTCTAAGTTCATATTTTTTCCCAGTCATAGCTAGTGCGTCTCTAGGGAAAAGTTCTGTTGGCTCCATCAAACAATTCATCTTTTTTTCTCCCCTAGTAACCAATGGATAAAATAATGCTTAATTATGTAAGACTAATTATAACAATTATAGCTTCCAATTATAAAATGCCTTCACATGCATTGGTATTCATTACCACCTTGTGAGGGAGATATTATTACAAACATAAACTAAATGTTGAAAATGGAAGTCCAGAGAAATAAAGCAACTAAGAAGTAATCAAGGAAACTTATCAAGAATTAAGAAATTATGGAGTTTAAGCTCAAGTCAAGTTCTCTGTGCCATGGCAAGTCCCATTTAATACCTCATGAAATGTGTGAGGGTATCTTAGGTACATACTGTACTTTTCAGGATTTCCTTAAGAAAGGGAACCAACAGGATAAAGTGGGAGGGAAGGGAACAAAAGTGAAAGGAAGGAAGAAGGGGAGGGGAAAGGCAAGGGAAGGAAGGGAGGGGGAAGGGAAGGGAAGGGAGGGGGAAGGGAAGGGAAGGGAAGGGAAGGGAAGGGAAGGGAAGGGAAGGGAAGGGAAGGGAAGGGAAGGGAAGGGAAGGGAAGGGAAGGGAAGGGAAGGGAAGGGAAGGGAGGGGGAAGGGAAGGGAAGGGAAGGGAAGGGAAGGGAAGGGAAGGGAAGGGAAGGGAAGGGAAGGGAAGGGAAGGGAAGGGAAGGGAAGGGAAGGGAAGGGAAGGGAAGGGAAGGGAGGGGAAGGGAAGGGAGGGGAAGGGAAGGGAAGGGAAGGGAAGGGAAGGGAAGGGAAGGGAAGGGAAGGGAAGGGAAGGGAAGGGAAGGGAAGGGAAGGGAAGGGAAGGGAAGGGAAGGGAAGGGAAGGGAAGGGAAGGGAAGGGAAGGGAAGGGAAGGGAAGGGAGGGGGAAGGGAAGGGAAGGGAAGGGAAGGGAAGGGAAGGGAAGGGAAGGGAAGGGAAGGGAAGGGAAGGGAAGGGAAGGGAAGGGAAGGGAAGGGAAGGGAAGGGAAGGGAAGGGAAGGGAAGGGAGGGGGAAGGGAAGGGAAGGGAAGGGAAGGGAAGGGAAGGGAAGGGAGGGGGAAGGGAAGGGAGGGGGAAGGGAAGGGAAGGGAAGGGAAGGGAAGGGAAGGGAAGGGAAGGGAGGGGAAGGGAAGGGAAGGGAAGGGAAGGGAAGGGAAGGGAAGGGAAGGGAAGGGAAGGGAAGGGAAGGGAGGGGAAGGGAAGGGAAGGGAAGGGAAGGGAAGGGAAGGGAAGGGAAGGGAAGGGAAGGGAAGGGAAGGGAAGGGAAGGGAAGGGAAGGGAAGGGAAGGGAAGGGAGGGGGAAGGGAAGGGAAGGGAAGGGAAGGGAAGGGAAGGGAAGGGAAGGGAAGGGAAGGGAAGGGAAGGGAAGGGAAGGGAAGGGAAGGGAAGGGAAGGGAAGGGAAGGGAAGGGAAGGGAGGGGGAAGGGAAGGGAAGGGAGGGGGAAGGGAAGGGAAGGGAAGGGAAGGGAAGGGAAGGGAAGGGAAGGGAAGGGAAGGGAAGGGAAGGGAAGGGAGGGGGAAGGGAAGGGAAGGGAAGGGAAGGGAAGGGAAGGGAAGGGAAGGGAAGGGAAGGGAAGGGAAGGGAAGGGAAGGGAAGGGAAGGGAAGGGAAGGGAGGGGGAAGGGAAGGGAAGGGAAGGGAAGGGAAGGGAAGGGAAGGGAAGGGAAGGGAAGGGAAGGGAAGGGAAGGGAAGGGAAGGGAAGGGAAGGGAAGGGAAGGGAAGGGAAGGGAAGGGAAGGGAAGGGAAGGGAAGGGAAGGGAAGGGAAGGGAAGGGAAGGGAAGGGAAGGGAAGGGAAGGGAAGGGAAGGGAAGGGAAGGGAAGGGAAGGGAAGGGAAGGGAAGGGAAGGGAAGGGAAGGGAAGGGAAGGGAAGGGAAGGGAAGGGAAGGGAAGGGAAGGGAAGGGAAGGGGACTTTATTTACTTGGGTTGCTTTGTGGGGATCTGGGCAACACACAGCAGTTCTTAGAGATTATTCCCAGCTCTGTGTTCAGAGCCTTTTTTCCTCGCCATACTAAGGGGGCAATTTAGTGCCAGGGATCAAATACGGTACTGCTGCATGCAATAAATTGTGTGTAGAGCTGTCTCTCTGGACTAAAAGATCGTTTTTATTGCAGTAACCAGTTTACCTCATTGTATACATTCTGAGAGTACTTTTGAGCATCCCTTTCTACGTAGTCAGGGCATGTCTACCACTCAAGTGTTGAAATTTCACTACACTCTACTAGATCCTCACTTCTCACTGCTTCTGTGCCTCCTACACCCCCCTGCACCCAGGAGTCACAATTCTGTAGCCTGGATCCAGTGATTCGTTAGCTTTGGGTGGTTGTCATCTATTCCCTTGGTTTTTAAAAAATTTTTGCTTTTTGGGTCACACTCAGGGATGCTCAGGGGATACTCCTGGCTGTGCACTCAGGAATTACTCCTAGCGGTGTTGGGGCGGCCATATGGGATGCCGGCGATCAAACCTGGGCTGGCCGTGTATAAGGCAAACGCCCTACCTGCTATACTATTGCTCCGGGCCCGATTTTTTTTTTTATATTCCATATATAAGTAAGCTCATCCTGTGTTTGTCTTTCTCTTTCTAATTTACTTTGCTTTGTATGAAACTGGGGTTCCTTCCATGTTGTCCAAATGGCACTACTTCATTTTGTCTTAGAGCTGAGAGACTTCTAATGTGTATGTACACCAAATCTTCTCTGTCTCCTCTCATCTTTCTGGGAATTTGAGTCTGTTCCATACTATTGGACTATTGGAGCGAGCGCTGCAGGGAGCATGGATATGAGCATATCTCTTTGAGTGCTTTTATATTTTTGGATCGATATCAAAGAGTTGGGGTAGATTTATTTTAAGAAGTTGGCTCACATTATTATGTAAATTTGGTGATACCCAAATCTCATGAGGTAAGCTGGCAGTCTGGGGTCTCAGGGAAAAGTTTTCAATTGTTTTCAAAGGCATTCTCTGGCAGGGTTCCTTCTTGCTTGTGGGGTAGGTCATTCATTTTATATTAAGGTTTTTAACTGATTGGATGAGGTCCACTCACATTATTGAGGATAATCTACTTTACTGAAAGCCTACCAATTTACATACTAATATCATCCCCAAAACACTTTCATAGAAATCTCCAGGATAACAGTCTCCCAATAGCTGGGCACTGTAGTCCAGCCAAGTTCATCCATAAAATTAACTATTACAAATCCCAAGACTTTTTCAGCCAAAATGTTCAAAGAGATATTAGATGCAATTAGCTAATCCAAGGATGCCTTTAGCAATGCCAGTGACCCAGCATCATACAGATCTTTCATTTCAAGTATTTCTATTAAAAGTTATTGGTCTGGCTTTTTGAGTCCCTTATTCTGTTTTATATCCACATGCCTCAGACTATTTCAGGGTCACCATAGATTTCATATACTCTGTTCATACACATTTCTTACCTGACCTGGCAGGTAAATGAAGCGTACTAATTGCCTCAGATGTGCCTGCAACTCAAGGGAGACGCTCTATAGAGAAAGTAGAAAATTAAAAAAGCAGTGTGCATTGTTCATTTTCTGCCCTGAGCTAATTTGTACATCACCACGGGAAGGTAGAAATGATCTCAGTTTGGCCAGTGGAAAAACAAAGGATCAGAAAGGAAATATAGCAAGCCTAGAATCATACAGATTGAATGGAATGCATGGGTGATTCCGTTCTTCTGCATCACCAACTTTTCTTTGGTGTACCTTTAATTTTTTCACGGTATCACTGTCATCACTGTCATCCCATTGCTCATTGATTTGCTCGAGCGGGCACCAGTAACGCCTCCATTGTGAGACTTGTTACTGTTTTGGGCATGTCAAATACACCATGGGGAGCTTGCCAGGCTCTGCCGTGCTGTCGTGCTGTCGAGATACTCTCGGTAGCTTGTCGGGCTCTCCAAAAGGGGTGGAGGAATCGAACCCGGGTCGTCCACATGCAAGGCAAATGCCCTACCTGCTGTGCTATTGCTCCAGCCCTCATTTTTTCATGTAAACCAAAAATTCTTGTGTCATCCTAAGGAAGCAGGCTGGTGACTTTCTTGATATATTGTCACACAGTACTCCTCGTTCTGTGCTCAGGGGACCATATGGGATGGGGTGCTGGAGCTTTGGCCTTGCAGGCAGCTGAGCCAGGTTCAATCTCCATCATCCCATCCCATATGGTCCCCTGAGCATAGAACCATCTAAACTATAATAGGATTACCTAAGATTTATAAAATAATCAAGATACTCTAAAAGCAATACATGACAAGTGAAAGGTAGTGGGAGATATCATGACACTCTGAAAGCAAATCGTGACAAGTATCTAGAATATCAAGATACGTGGCAAGTAAAAAGTAGTGTGAGTTGAAACTGGGGGTTTTAGTCTTGGTTTTTCCATTTATTATGTTGTGTTGCAGTACTGCTTGCTATTCAACAAGACTCTCCCGGGAACCTACTTCACATTCAGGCCCATTTTTCTCCCTTACTGGGATAAATCCTGATTGTATTTGGGTACCTAACCCGTCCACAATATATCAAGGATAGATATATTTGCAGCCCCACTATAATTTGTGATAGATCTCAGTTATAATCAGTGCAATCTCTTTGCCAAAGATTGACTGAGACATGCTCTTGGCCAATAAAAAGATATCTTCAGGCCGGAGTGAGTGATAGTTCAGCAGGAAAGGTGCATCCCTTACACCTGGTTGGCTAAGTTGTATCCCAAGCACCACATAGGGACCTCTGAGCCCACCAGTAATAATCCCTGAGTGCAGAACCAGGAGTAAGCCCTGAACACAGCCGGGAGTGGCCCAAAACACACCCTACATCCCAAAAAGGATCAACAATAGCAATAACAACAAAAGTGTCCTCTCTTGTAAGAAGATACACAGGAAAAAAATACCTTTCCTTTCTGTGCATATTTTCAGCAACTACATCAGACTCGGTCTAGAACCACCCCATCTCTAAACTTGTTCTTATAGGTCAGGTTAAAACAGTATTCTAATATTCTTCATTGTTCCAACTGATAGAGCTTTTTCTAGCACTTTCAACCAAAAGCAAAATGTCTATTTTGGCAATTCTATGATCTTGCTTTTCTGTTATCCACAACACACTAGAACATTGATTTAATAATAAAATCAAACAAACCATGTACTTCAAATCAAAATACTAATGCATCCCCGCCCTCTATCAGCACTAAAGCTCACATAAGTAAGCCCTTTAATATCTCTGGAGCTCAGTTTCCTTAACTGTAAACATAAATGGTAATAAATCTACTCCATAGGGATATGAAATGCATAGATATAAGCACTTTAGTATACTGCAGGTGCCTTATAAGCTCTAAATAAAGGCTAATTCTCTATAAATGTTTGTTGATGCTAGTATTCACTTCTACAGTTACTGTTTTTGTTTCAGACATTTTATAAGCTTGGAAAACAAATAAAAAGCATATTCTTACAATTTTAATGCCTGTCTAATTATATCTTTTTTTTACGATACTGCAAAGCCCAAAAAATTGCAAGTTGCTTAAAATTTCATTACTATATGTGGCAAAACCCAGGATTTCTTAACTTTCTCTAGTGCTCTCTTTAATACAACTTAGCAAATGTTCTGGAAGGGAAAGAATTGAAAATTTTGAGTGCTAAATGTAGCAAAGTACATGAAAAATGAAATCTAGTTGACAAACCAAGTCTAGAACTATAATACTATGAAAACTATATATTTAGACTTCTTTTAGGAAGGATCACTGTATTACAGAAAAGACCCTCTTTAATATATTTTTCACTAAAAAGTAAAATGTACAACATATCTTCAATGTTCCACTTTGTATCTACTGGTTAATACTAGTGTTAGCAAATTACTGTGAATTCTATAGATATAGAATCCTAGTGATAAAGTCTTAACATGAACATCACTTGTATCACTTGCCATCCCTTTGTTCATTGACTTCTCGAGCGGGCGCCAGTAGCATCGAAATGACCTCCACTACCCAACCACCGCCACGCTACAAGCCGCTTTCCAGACACATTATAATCATGAATAGGGTTTACTAAAATAGAATTATCAGCAAGTTGTAGAAAATTAAATCTATGAGTTCCATATTTTTCTTCAGTAACACTATGTCACTATAATATAAAGCAGCATTCTTCAACCACTACTAGTCAACAAATACAGAAACATTGAAAACCACTGATCTACCTCCCAAATTTTAACAACTGGTGCATGGATGGTGCTGTACAGGTGTACAAAGGCTGACGAACATTGATATAAAACACAACACACTGAGCAAAGTACAAATCTCTCTTTAGTTCATTAATAATATTTGTGACTACCAACAAGTATCTCACATTTACAGGCAACAGAGGATGTCATCAGACTGGGAAATAAATATGCTTTTTAGTCTAGAAAGTCTTGAATTAAATAATGTCATTTTAGCCCTAATTTTTAAAGTTCACCAAATATTTTGACTTAGAGAGAAATTAGAGATAACACAGGGAGTTTGCATTTAGCTCATGATGACATTTCCCTTTATTAATATACTTTACTGTGCTACCTTTATTGCTGTTAGTTAACCAAGGCGGATATTCCTGAAGCTCACAGTCTACTCAGCTCCTGTTGGCTGTTGCCCAGTATCCTTTCTGCTTTAGACATCGCCCCAGAATCCAGATCGCATCTAGTCATCAAGTCCGCCTGGACTCCTTTTGGCTGTGACAGTTTTCAGATTATTTTTGTTTTCGATGATAATTGTTCAGCATATGGGTCAGACACTTTATTTAGGATGGTCCTATATTGGGGGATCGTGATATCTTATTACTATTAGATTGTCGGTATAGACTCATGGATATTTATTTTATAATTCCAAATTTGCTGCAGGTCGACTTTAGGTTGATCTTGCGACCACTCACTACTTTCGGACTAACCTGAAAGTTAGTGGACTGCAGCGATAGCACAGCGGGGAAGGGCATTTGCCTTGCACGCTGCTGACCTGGATTCGATTCCTCCGTCCCTCTTGGAGATCCCAACAGGCTACCTAAGAGTATGCCACCTGCATGGCTGAGCCGGGCAAGCTACCCTGTGGCATATTCGATATGCCAAAAACAGTAACAAGTCTCACAATCGAGACATTACTGGTGCCTGCTCGAGCAAATCGATGAACAATGGGATGACAGTGCTACAATTCCAAGTTATAAAGTAATTAATTTTGTGCTGTATCATTCCCATCATTTGCCGTTAGGTGATCTTTTATTTGATTCCTGTTTCCTTGTGTGCATTCTTACACAAAGTCAACTCCCATGGATTCCCTCCAATGAACCCCCATGATCAGATTTCTTTACTTTTCTCACTCCAAGATAGTTGGTCTCACATGATGTATTTTCTGTTCCAGTGATAGAATGAACTATCTCTATGGAATTTTGATATTGTTCATTAATTAATAATAGAATAAAAAATAAAAGAAGTGCATTCGTGAAATTATTGGGAATGGTGTGTTATCCTTCTAAGCATTTGTAATTATAGTCCTATAGGTATACATATCTAGAAATACTTCCCTGAGCTATTATCTTCATTGAGTTATGCTAGTCATAAATACATACTGTCTCCAACTCTAATTTGTTACACCTGGATTCTCCTAGTGCCCTACTCTTGTTTCTTATAACTCACCCATTCTAGTAGTAAAAAGCCTGGTTTCCAGCATCAGTTATTCAGTCACTTATAATGGCAGTAATAGATCAATTGTATGCTTAATTAATTGTTTAACGTATAGTGATCACATAATTGTTAAATAATTTTCTAATGAGAAACAGCTCTACCGACTAAAGTTGCATTTATGTGTAGTTACTTTTGCTTTATTATTATAGGATTCTTTATTTTTAAAAGTTATTTAGGTCACAACCTTTTCCTCTACCGATTATTTAAAATATATCATTATAATTGGTGTTATAATAGTATTATAATATAATTATTTAAAATATAGTATTATAATCTTCAAATTGTTATTAATGCTCTTTAAATAAATATAGGACTGGACAGGAGTGACAGCATAGTGGGTAGGGCGTTTGACAGAGGTTCGATTCCTCTGTTCCTCTCAAAGATCCCGGCAAGCTACCGAGAGTATCCCACCCGCACGGCAGAGCCTGGCAAGATACCCATAGCGTATTCGATATGCCAAAAACAGTAACAAGTCCTGCAATGGAGACGTTACAGGTGCCCACTCGAGCAAATTGATGAGCAATGGGAGGACAGTGCTACAGTGCTACAAATAAATATAAACATCCTTTTTTCAAATCAACATGAGAAATTATTACACAGTGCTATGTGAATACTTCCTTTGGTATGGTCTTATTTTCATGTATTAAAGAGAATGGAATGGAGGCTGGAGCAATAGCACAGCGGGTAGGATATTTGCCTTGCATGCGGCAGACCTGGGTTCAATCCCTTGCATCCCATATGGCTCCCCAAGCACTGCCAGGATTAATTCCTGAGTGCAGAGCCAGGAGTAACCTCTGAGCATCTCGAAGTGTGACCCCAAAAGAAAAAAACACTGAAATGAGTACACATTTGAGAGGGTTGGGCAAGACCTGGTGGTGCCCTGGAATGTAGCCAGGGTTACTCTTGGCTCTGTTCTCAGGGGTCATTCTCAGCAGTACTTGGATGATAAGGTAGTTAGAGAGATTACATCCAGATATCTGCATGCAAGGTATATATACCAACCTGTTGAACTATATCTATGCCCATAGACATTTTTGAGGCCTATGTGATTTAAATTTTGTCAACCCAAATCTGCTGTAAAAAAAAAAGAAAGAAAAATGAAATTTTGCCATTTACAGTATGAGGGGGCTGGAGCGATAGCACAGCGGTTGGGCTTTCGCCTTTCACGCGGCTGACCCGAGTTCGATTCCTTCGCCCCTCTCGGAGAGCCCGGCAAGCTACTGAGAGTATGGAGCCCGCATGGCAGAGCCTGGCAAGCTACCCGTGTGTATTGGATATGCCAAAAACAGTAACAATAAGTCTCTCAATGAGAGACATTACTGGTGCCCGCTCGAACAAATCGATGAGCAACGGGATGACAGTGACAGTGACAATATGAGGAGGCTAGAGGGTATTATGCTTAATGAAATAAGTCAGATGGAGAAAAATAATCACCATGATTTTACTTGTATGTGGCACAGAGGAAAAAACCAGGTAAATTAACTAAATAAAATTAATTATAAGCTTTTTATTTTATAAGTGCTTACCAAAGGAAGGAGAGGTATACTCGAGTAACATGGGTGAGTTGTATAGGTAAATATAGAAGTTAATTCTTATTAGGGAAACTAATGGATATCATGTGTAAGCATTGATTTATAATGTCAAATAACTTAGGTTTATGTTACAATGCAGTAATATTTAAGAAAAATTAAAATAATTGTTTTTAGCCCCAAATCTTACATTTATTCCCTTAGAAGATACCACAGGTTTTGAATGCTGAATTCAGTTTTTAAAGACTATTTTCACTGAAGAAATTCAGTGTTTTTCATTCATCCACATACACACTTTCACTGCCGTTTTTATTATATACATCATTACTTAAGAAATTTGTAATGCAGTTCAGAGACGACTGCTGGACTAGAGCTATTACCGACTGGATTCCACGGGACATCAAAAGACTGCGTGGCCACCCACCAATGAGATGGTCAGACTTCTTTGTAAAACCCTGAATGAAAGATTTGAGGCTCTTCCTGTTCCTGGAGTGAGCAGATATTGGGCTACACTAGCATGAGGCAGGGACAAATGAGGACGTTACTGGCGCCTGCTCGAGCAAATCAAGGATCAATAGGATGACAAGTGATATGTGATTACTTAAGAAAACTTTAAAGAATATAACAAAAGCAATATATAAAGTTCTTTCATATATGTGTGTATATATATACACATACACACATACATACATATATACATACATACACACAGAGACAGCATTTGATTTCACAGAGCATTTGAAGAAGTTGGGAAGACTTGTGCATTTTAATTTGCAATCTTAGCTGTTGTCAATGTCATAGTCACATAATATGAAACTGCCACAGCATGAACCAGAGATAATGTACAAAGGTTAAGGTGTTTGCTTTGCCCATCACTGACATGAGTTTAATCCCTCGCACTGCATATGGTCCCCTGAACACCTCCAGAAGTGAGCGTGTGGGAAATCCCCCTGACAATAACCCCAAGGTTAGGATAGTCCCCTGGGCAAGACAGTTCAGTTCCTTTAGAATAGAAGCAGTCAAGCAAAAATGCAGCTAGGAAACAAATAGTATAAAGCAGTTTAGAGTCTTTTAAATGTAGAAGGCAACACCGACAAGAATAGAATAGGAAATTGTCACAACTTTTTTCGTTAAAGGTGCTGTTTGGCTATGTGAAATATCCCAGTCTCTTCTCTAATGTAGCCATTGACTCAGTTGCTTTCCAACATGTCTCTGTCAACTCAAACCATGACTCACATGCTGAGTGGGGTGTGATAATATATTGAATAAATGAGAATAAATGACCAGTTATACGACCACCGATGGCTGCCCAGGTGACCCTAAAGCTCGGACTGTCCTTGTGTATTTATCTCCTTGTGTCTCTTGTCTCATACTCTATCCCCACCCCTAGCCTACACTGGATGGAGGTCAAAGGAAGTAACTCATTTGGCTTTAGACATAATCCCTTTGCTTCCTTTGCACGGAGCCAGGAGCAAGCTCTGAGCTCTGGTAAGTGTGGCTCCAACCCCCATTTCCAAATAATAAAACTACAGTAAAATGCCAGAGCAAGAAACAACTCCAATCATCTCTCTCCCCGTTTAAATTATAGTTTGATAGCAGGTTTATGTCATTTGCAAATAAATCCATTATAATCTTTTTTTCCCCCGCAATTTCATAATGGTTCTAAATGTTGAAAACAACTGTTCTCATCAGTAGTGCAAGACTGACTGCAATTCTTAATAATTAAAACATCATACACAAAGCTATAACCACAAAACTATAAAAGCAAAACTGTCCTTTGCAACGGATCAGTGGTGTAGAGCTAGATGTGATGACGTATATTTCACAATCTAACTAAATTTTGCAGTCTTAAGATGGAAAAATTGAGACACGTGAGAGTGATATTATCACCAAATATTATCTCACTCTCACATATCTCAGTAATTTGGGCGGGGACATAGTTTTCAGAAACCACTGTTCAATCTACTTCTGAAGAGATGTATCTTGTGAAAAATTGGATGAATCATTGATAGCATGAGTGAATGTTCGTTATATGATCTTCCTGAAATTTGGTAACGCCAATGATGAATGTGGTGAGTGGAAGAGCTCCCTGGCTTTTAGGAAAAGAACTTAAGCATGTGGAAATAATTTGTCATCTATAAGAGTGATATTTTAGAACTTTTTGTTTTGCATAAAAGATACTCAAACTTAGCCAAAAGGTCTAGAAGTAATGTATACATAAAAGATATAACTCCTACATTTACTGTAATTCATATTATGCTGCATTACAGAAATAGCACTTTGCCAGATTTTTCTATACATTGGAAACTCTAATTCAAAAGATTAATGAAAATAAGGATTTCAAGCAAATAATAAGAAAATATTTTTGTTTTATTCTTTTTATATCATAGAATTAGTTATTTGGTATCATACTGTCCAAAATCCTCATATTTTATGTACTATTATTCTAATCTTCAAATTTTTTAATTTCTTTTAAATTATAATTTTGTTGAGGGGAGAAATTTGGGCCACATTAGCTGGTACTAAGGTCTTACTCCTAATCTATATTCAAGGTTTACCCTGGCTCTGTGGATCATGTGTGGTACCAAAGATTGAACTGGGGTTTGCTACATACAAGATATTCACCTTAACCCTTGTACTGTCGCTCCATCCTCAATTTCTTTTAAGTTTAAATTGATTTCATAGTTTGTAAATTCCAGAATGTAGATGACCATAGCGACCATGTTATTTTTTAGTTACTTTGCTGGACCTTTTATTTCTGCTTCATTGGTATCTTGATATTTTTACATCATTAAGAGATAATTGTATTTTTCCCCAAAATTTGATCAGTAAATAATGAAAATATTTTCAAGCATTACCATAGTTTTAAAGCTTCTATTTGTATTAGATTCATAAACTTCTTTTTCTCATATAAAACTCTTGAATATTTTGGGGCTGGCGTGATAGCACAGCGGGTAAGGCGTTTGCCTTGCACGAGGCCGACCCAGGTTTAAACCCCAGCATCCCATATGGTCTCCTGAGCACCACCAGGGATGATTCCTGAGTGCATGAGCCAGGAGTGACCCCTGTACATTGCTGGGTGTGACCCAAAAAGCAAAAAGAAACCTCTTGAATATTTTAAGTTATTTCACTCTTTTCTTTAGACCTAGGGCAAAATAGCACAACTGGGATTTATTCAAAGACAAATTATGAATTCTGTGTCTAACTTTCTACATATTTATATGAGAGATATTTTCAAATTCAATATTTATAAATCTTAAAATTCCTCACAATGTATATAGTCTACCAGTGTTATTTAGTGAAGTCATTTCATATTTAAATTTAACACAGATCTAAATCTTGGCAATTTTATTTGGGGTTTTAGGATGATACCATTCATTATTTTAACTGTCCATAAGTAGTAGGTTATATTCTGTATTGACCTTTCAAAAATTATAACTTGTAAAGACTGTAATAACCCTGCTATTTAGTGAGAAACAGATGAATTACAGAAGTTTTCTATTAAGAGCCAATGCTATAGGGAATAAAACATTAAGAAATTAGTACTGTAGCTTGATTTAGTGATTTGTTTTATTGGACTCCTTCCAGTAGAAAGCAGACCCAAGAGAATGACATGGATGATGTATTTGGTTTTGGTGAAGGACTGTGCTAGCTTTGATGTATGTGATCACTTTTTATTGTTTTATGATTTTTGTTATAAATATTTTATAAGTAGATATAAACCTATCAACATTTTTTACAAGCCCCTGGATTTGTTGCCATTGGCGGTTTATAGATAGCATGTAGCGTGGGGATTAAGAAACTTACCATTTTAGGGTTTGTGAGGCAAGAATAGTACAATTAAAAAGTGTTTATTCTCTAACAGAAAGTTAAACTTTACTACACCTATCATTGTACAAATAAGGTGGAATAGAGATATCATACGCATGTCATAATAATTATACAAATAAAGTAGAATAGAGATATCAAATACAGGTAGCAGAATGGATATAAAATTAGCCATTCTGCCAATGTGTGAGAGATCTCACACATCGTAGGATGCTTTTCTCAACAGAAGTGGATTAAAGATAATGGAATATATTCAGCAACGGTATTAACAACTTGTTTTGTGCAAGATACCTGACTCCATGCAATATAAAATGCCAAAATTAATGAGAAAAATTGTTTTCTCTTGAAGGAGTTAGGCTTTTGAGGGAACATACTATGCAAACAAATTGATAATCACTGTTGGGATAGGTGGAGAAATATTTTTGAACTGCAGTTCTTATTAAATCATGGTAACGATTGCTTTGAGTACTCAAAGGTGATCCCTGAAAATGGTAATAATTGTTGTGGGTACTGAAAAAAAGGAAAAGGACTTCTAATGGCTTCTCATGTTTTATATGAAGTAAAGTATATTATGAAAAAATAAAATCCTCATAAACAAGTGAGATGGCATAGATATCTATTAGTTCTTTATATCAAAAATGATCTTTGAATAGAATGTGAGGTGAAAAGATAATGCTGGATGTGGGGAGTGGGGTGATCTATTTCTAAGTCAAAAAGCAACATCGTAAAAATTTAAATCAAGCATAAAGATTTAAAAATCTTATAGAAGACTTTATTTTTAACGATACAAACCAAAATTACTTTAAAAAGCATAAGATGTGTGTCTCTGTGTGTGTGTGTGTGTGTGTGCTAAACTTACTGAAGTGATACCCTCTCATTGGCTGATGAAAACTTTTATATACACAGCATGTACAAAATGTCACTCTTCACTAACACATTTAATATTTGCAGTTTGGTTTTATTCATTTGTTTGTGCCACATCCACCAGTGCTTGGGAACTATTGGCGCCAGGGATCAATACTAAAACTATCATGTGTGAAGCATGCAACCCCAGTCCTTTGAGTCAACTCACAGGCCCAACATTTGTGGGGTCTTTCTGATTTTATTTTTTCATAACATACTTTACTTCATGTAGTCTATTGGAAATATTTTTTCTTTTCCAATACCCACACCCAGCAGTGTTCATGACTTAAACCTGGCTATGCATTCAGGGATCACTCCTGACAGGGATCAGGGAACCATATGGGATGCCAGTGATCAAACCCAGGTCAACCATGTACAAGGCAAGTGCTCTACCCATTATACCCACTGTGCTATCTCTCAGGCCTCTCAAAATTTGTGATTTTTAAACTACCAAGGAGCTATTCCAAAAATCCACCTCGTAATAACTTGTGATTTTACTGAGGTATCACATCAGAGTTACTGCTTTGACGTATCGAGCTTGTCACGGGCAGCTTGCAACAAGTCTCACAATGGACAGTAACAAGAAGTCTCACAATGGAGACGTTACTGGTGCCTGCTTGAGCAAGTCGATGAGCAATGGGATGACAGTGATACAGTGACAGTGATCGCATTATAGACTATATAGAAGCAGGTCAGTACTGGTTTCTTGGTCCCGACATTAAGAAGCCATGTCAACTCTTTGTCCCAAACCATAGGTCCTAAAGTCTCCAGACCACGATGCCACATATGGAGCCATAAAACACCTCCTAATTCTTCAACCTGAAATCCTAGTACAAACACAACAAATTAGGTGGGAAAGTAACATAGAAGTCAACTAAACTCAACCAGCAAAAGCAATAATACTAATGGCTCAACTGGCAACAAACAGCAAATAAATTATTTGAAGGGATTTAACAACCCCATTTCAGAAATAACAATTTTAACATCACTATCACTGTCATCCCGTTGCTCATCAATTTGTTTGAGTGGGCACCAGTAACGTCTCTCATTGAGAGACTTATTGTTACTGTTTTTGGCATATCCAATACACACGGGTAGCTTGCCAGGCTCTGCCGTGTGGGCGAGATACTCTCGGTAGCTTGCCGGGCTCTCCAAGAGGGGCAGAGGAATTGAACTTGGGTCGGCTGCATGAAAGGTGAATGCCCAACTGCTGTGCTATCGCTCCAGCCCTTTTAAATTTATGTTAAAATTTTAATGTAAAAATTGATTTTTATGCTTATTGATTTTTTTATATTGGAATGTTGTTATCTAACCAATTTCAACTCTAGGACTATGTCAATAGTTGTGACTTTTAGTTACATTAAAATAAATATATATGATTTTAAAAAGAAGTCATCAGTTCTCTAATCTTAATCTCAAACACGTTTAGTTTAACTAATTAAATACATCAGTACTGTAAGGGTTTCTCTTGCTATGTAAGGTTAGTCCCCCTCTGAATATCAAGGAATTAATTTACTCAAGTATTAGAGTGAAATGTATCCTAAAATAATTGCTTCAAAAAAATCCTGTCTTCAAAACTCTTTAATTTTCCAGATAATTGCCTTACATGACGCTAACCTGGGTTCAGTCACTGACAAACCCAGTTAGTCCCCCAAGACCCACCTGAGCACAAAGCCAAGAAAAAAAGGTTAACTTTTATCTATTCCTCACAAAAAATAAATATGCCAAACATCATCATTAAAGCATATTATACAACTCCAACAAAGTACAATATGCATTTTGTCTATGAATGAAGTTTTAGAAAATATTTTTTAAAAAATCTGTTCTAGTAGATTGATCACATCCATCTATTTATGTTAAAACTAAGCCTGGTCTTAGATTTAATAAGTCTTAGTTTTAATTGCCTCTCTTATATATTATTTTACAGATTATTTGAGCAATGCAGTGGTGGGGAGGAGCAGTGTTGTATAGATTATTAGCACCAATCCAACTAAAAAAGTCATCGTATTTAGAACTAAATCTGTGTTTAGAACTATATATCCTTTTTCTTGTTTGAAACTAGGAATATTTCAAGAAACACAAATCTAAAATGTTTATTTTTTAGTTTCAGAGTGAGTTGAGTCCTGGAATATGTTCTGGATATGCACATACACTCAAGGCAGGTCAATTTTGGGTTTGCTTTTTCCTCTATGTCTTGTTACAAAGAGATCTGGTTTTCTGATTTTCACTATAACAGACAAACAAGTATTTGTGACAACCTCTGGAGTAAGATCAAACAGCAGAAGAGTCTGACGTTCTGTGGTGAGAGTAGTTGCTGGTTTGGAATTTAATATTTTTCATTGGTATGTTTTAATGCCCCTTTCAGATTGTAGAATGGTGATTAGGTTCCAGTCTAATGTGTTGGTGAGATTTTCGGTGTACTTAGAGTTGTTTGAAAAGACAAGTGGAAAAAAATAGCAATCAGCCCTGAACTTAATTTGCTAGTACTCGTTTCTATTCTTGGTCACTTTCTTCTTAAATTTGCTTTTTCATTTCATCCTGCAAGGACTAGAAAAGCACCAAAGACAAGTGAGAAGCATCACTACATCTTCCAGAATTCTATGAGTTTTAATTTTTAAAAATCTATCGTAATTTATCTCACATGTTTACAATACTATTAAAGCTTGTGGTTTTGGTATACACTATTATCATATTTCCACCAAAGTATCTAACTGACCTTCCACCAATTTCCTTTTGTTCTTTATTATCAATCTTTACCTTCCTACTCTCTCCACCCCACCCACCACTCAATTTGCAATATCAGGCAGGTTTTTTGTTGGGGGGGGATTAATTTTAGGTACCACCCTTGTTGTGCTGAGTGATTACTGCTGCCCCATTTCTCAGGAATCAATCCTGACAAGCTTAAGGGACTTTATGCAATACCAGGAATTGAACCCACATATACTGAATCAAGGCAAATGCCTACCAGCTATACTATCTTTCTGGCCCATAATCTGTTTCCTAACCCCGGGCTAAGAATTTGTCATCATTTATTTCCTTATTTTATTTTTTCTGAATACCACAGATGAAAGAAGTCATTTCAGATTTGTCTTCCTTCTAATTGATTTCCTGTATCACCTTCCAGTTTCATCCACATTGCTTGTAACTGCAAGATATTATCTTTTCTTACAACTACATAGAACTCTATTGTGTATATTTAGCATAGTTTCCTTATTCAGTCATCTGTCATTGGACCTTTGGGTTATTTCCATATCCCGATTAATGTTAAAACAATTATAGGTGCACAGATATCTTTGAATTCATGGTTTTGTGTTTGGGAGGTGAGTGCCCAAAAGAAGAATTGCTGGAACAATTGAAAACTCTCTTTAATTTCTTGAAAAATCTCCCTACTGTTTTCCACAGAGGCTAAATTCAATGACCTTCCTGGTAACAAATGAATCATTGTTCCTGTTTCATCACATCCTTACCAATGTTGGTGATTTCCAGTCATTTCCATGTATGTCATTCTCACTGCTATGAGACCGTCACTTTGTTGCACTGTTATTTATAAGTTCACATTTGCCTGAATGTGTTATGGATAGTGAGCAAATATTTCCTTCCATTCAGTGCAGTGTCTTTTTATTTTGGTCTGAGATTCTTGTCACATAAGTCATTTTTAATTTGATGAATACTGTTATCTGTGCCAATGAAATTACATCACTGAAAACTCCTTTGAGTTTTCTCCTGGAGAATTCTTCCTATGTTTCCCTTGATCCTCTGAAGCAACATTTCTCATCTGAAGACCATATAGTTCTGCTGTGAGTTCCCTGGATATCCCAAAAGGGCCACAAATGAAGGGGGATCACAGTCCAAATAAAGTTGAGAGACATTGATCTTGGGTATAAATATAACTGTATCACTATATCACTGTGACCCCATCGTTCATCAATTTGCTTGAGCGGGCACCAGTAACGTCTCCATTTATCCTAGCCCTGAGATTTTAGCAGACTCTCTTTACTCGTCCTTTCCAAAGGTGCCCCATTGGAGGCTCTTTCAGGGTCAGGGAAAGGAGACCCATCATTGTTGCTGTTTTTTGGCATATGGAACATGCCACAGGGAGCTTGCCAGGTTATGCCGTAAATTTAATAACACTGTCCTAATGGAGAAGTGAATTCTCCATCAGAAAAAGCTCAAAATTGGGGGTCACGAGCCGTTTCAAAATTGTATACATATGTGTGTAAAGAAGCATCTGTTTTCTCACATTTTATTCCAACTCAACTGGACTTTTGTATTTATATTTATTTATTTATTTATTTTTATAAAGTTATTTACAACAAACTATTACATTCAATACTCCATCACCAATCTCACCATCATTACACCTTCTCACCACCATTATTTTGAATTTTCCCAACTACCACCTAAGCCTGCCCCAATAACAGGCTCTAAATATTTTATTTTGTATTTTTTGTTATTAATACTTAGCTAAAATGACAAAACTTGTGTCCTTAGAAGAAAGTGAGTGAAGATTGTTGTACCTCACCCTGAAGCCATTAAGCCTTGAATAAAAGATTACAGTTTGAGCCTGTGTGCTAATATTTTCAAAATCAACATTGATTGCCTTCTACATTACATTCCATCCAATGTGGTGTACTACTCCTGTTATATATAAATATAATAGTATGGTTAAAATATTTCTTTAAACTGTGATGGACAGAGTTCTGTGAAAAGCATTGTCAGTAAATTATGTCCAGTCAAACTAGAGTGTTCAAAATCTCAATCTGACTGAATGAATACCAGGTGTTGACTCTTCTGTATCTATAATGATCATCCTTGTCCTGAAAAACCACCTTCTAAGAAATAAAGTTTTCACACTGAAGGTCTATTGGTGGTAGAAATTCATTCCAAAGGGATGTGCCTCTCAGGCTTGAGAAGATTCTTCTTAGTGTTCTGAAATTCCCTTCCAAAACTAAATTTCATGAGAGTAAGAATCTGTTCAATTGTAGGATAGTTTGGACATCACTCATGTTGAGTGAGTTCTTCAGTTTTTCAAGTGACATTGATGACAACTATCACAGACAAGTAACCTTGTCATATTAAAATTGTCCTTTATGTGGCATCTTTTTGGCATATTCAACAAATTCAATAAATATGTGTAATGTTAATAGGAAACTCAAAAAATTTTGCTTGGTGATGGAACTTCAGAAGTGAACAAGACGTGAAAGACATCATCCTCTGAGTCATAGATCCTGCCAAGTATTTAACTAAATAGCTTTAAAGCAAAAACCAGCATTTTCTCTAAGTTGCCATATATAGCGTTATCTTTACAGAGAGAAAAATGATAAAAATATAAAAAGAACAGAAATCATGTTCACACTGTCTGATTTTTATATAATTTGAATTTCTCTGCAGGAAAATTTCAAGTATGGGTATTTAAGGATTAGCAGAAACAGTATGAAGATATTAGGCACTTTACTTGTGATGACTATTTCTAGTCTAAAAAAGTCTATGAAAAGAAAATGAGACTGCAAACTTCATAATTCGACTTTCTTTCATTTCCTGCCATTGCCTCTAATCAGTTAGACAATAAAAGATATTAGCCCCTGATTATTCAACTATAACTCCCTCTTATGTATTCAGAAGGTGAATAATTAAAATAATAACAGGGAAATATTGAATATTGTATTAAACTTTGCATTTTTGTCTTACTGAAGGAAACATTTTGCTGTGGTAATTCAAATGATTGGGTATATTGATAAATCTCCTGAGAGGAAAAGAAGAGGTAGAAATAAAAAGAAGCTTGAAAAAGACTTGTAGAGATAGTAGAAAAATCTAAAATTATCAGAAAGAAAAAAAAATCAACATTCATTTCACCACTCAGAAACAGAGGGTGACAGCAATCCTAAAAACATTTTGTTGATATAAATTCCAGTATTATTACAACTCAGTATTGTATCACTTGTATCACTTACAAGTCGTAGATGGATTAAATAGCTGTGCTTTGAACCTTTCTGTTTAACTTCAAAGCCCTGCTTTCAGTCAAAGTGAATAATTGTTCTTGTCATTTCAATTCTAATGAGTTACATATATGTATGTATATTTAAACAATTCTACATTTTTTCTCTTTTGTATAAAATAATGTCTAGAAATTATTTTATTCTGTTCAGTGTTATGAAGAGAACACTGGGTTTTTATAAGCCACCTTACACAATTATTTCCCCAAATCTTTGCAATATGTACATAAAGATAGAATATTAAAATGATCCTAGGCATAGGTCATCTTACTACTCTTTTTTTTACTTTTCTGATCTTTTTCTTTAATACAATATTTCAAAGAAAATGCAGATATTTACTAAGTAAGATGGTTCAGCAGCAATTTCCTCGACTTTTCCCACTTATATGTGGAAGAAATAGGAATTTTTTCATAATATTTGTCCATGATTTAAACACTTCCGTGATCTAGTTTGCTTAATCTTTTATGATTATTGTTGAGCTTTTCCCGCTTTTCATCTTTTTTTTATAAACCAGTGATTTGATCTAAATGCTTCATGAGACTCAGGTTAAGTTTTGCTTTTGCAAAGAATATTTTATTGATCACACCAGGAATCATAACAGGAAACAAACAAATTGCTTATTTTCAGTGATAAGATTGGTCAAAGGTTTCTGGTATATGTCCTGTGGTCTGTTTTCTGTCACCACCTCCTTTTGAACTTTTTCAAATTCTAATCTGAGAGCTTGGAATGAGGAATTCATTGTTATTTTCATTTCTATGGTTACTAGGTTTTTTCCACATGCTTATTTGTCTTTTTTCTTTACCTGCTGTATTATAAATTGACTCTGTCTTTTGTACTTAGCAATATTTGCCACTCTGGAAGAATAAACCATTTTTGTTGTGTTTTAATATTCTTAGATTAGGCACACAGTTACATTTCTACATAGAACATTTTTAAGGACAGCATTTTATAAACAAGTTCCCAATCTAAAAACACATTTGTTATAAACTGTTTTACTTATTTGTAGCACACAGCCAGTAGTTGAACTGTTATAAAACTGGTGAGAATAAGCAGTCTTCAGGACAAAATAGCTCACAAATTTAAGAAAAAAACAGTTTCTACACTGAATATCTTAACAAATATTATTTTCTATAATAAACATCTTCAGACTCTCAGTTACATATCAACAGTCCTCAGAGTTATGTTTTTGTTTTTTTCTTTTTCAGCTGACTCTTTACAGGAAAGAGCATTACTTTTCTTCTGAAACACACTTAAGAAGTTCAGTTCATGAAAAGAATACAGAATCGAGCTGGGGAGATAGTACAGAGGTTAAGGCACTTGTCTTGCCTGCAACTCTGGTTTGCTTCCTGGTACCTCATATGTTCTGAGCACTGTCAGGAGTGATCCCTAAATAAGGACTCAGGGATAAGCACTGAGCAGAGCCAGGTGTGGTCCCAACAGACACCCCTCCAAAAAAAAAAATCCCACAGAACAGATATAAATATAATCAAAATATGCCAACTACGCATAAATACTTACTATTTTTCCCTTAAAATAGTAATAAATAAAGATTAAAAAGTTATGCCAAGAGATCACTTTTACTTCAAATTATATTGGTTTATAAAGTGTGTGTGGTTTTTTCTGTGTGTGACAAATATATGAAATGAAGTCATTTGATTCTTATGGTACTTAATTTTAAATATTTTCCATTTTTATTTATAATATGTTTCTTAAACTTCATCTTAGGGACTAGCAATATTTCTCCTAGTTGTCCTTTGTTTTCCCCCTTAGACTTGTAGTTTTATTTCCAGAGATGTGGATAATATGTAATCAGTGTAATCAGTTATCATGTTAGGACCCTGTGAGCCTGTGGTCACAGTGTTTTTGTTCAGCAAGTAACCCCGCTCCATGCTTGCTCTGTGTGAGAGCACCTTATTGAATATGTACCATTGGTCTCATGGCCTGCCCCACTACAACTCATGAGGAACAATCTGACACTCGGTCTCCATCAGGTTCACAAATCAACAGCCTTCTGTCCTTCGGAGCCCTGGCCCGCACCCAGCACCATGTGTAGGGACCAGCAATAGTCTATAAACATTTGGCACCATATGCCACATAAAGGAGGCTTGTTTACAGGCTGTGAGATGAATCAAGAAGACACAGCAGCATCCTGCTCCCTCTCAGCGAGAAATGTCTCCTGCTCCCTGGCCAATCAAATCACTTGCTCTTCTGAGTCCGCATATGCCCACAAAATCACCTCAAAGGCACAGCAGAAACAGATATGGCAGTCTTCCCTAAAGGTTTTTTTTTTGGGGGGGGGGTGGGTCACACTCAGCATTGCACAGGGGTTACTCCTAGTTCATACACTCAGGAATTACTCCTGGCGGTGCTTGGAGGACCATGTGGGATGCTGGGAATTGAATCCGGATTGGCTGCGTGCAAGGCAAACACCCTACCCGCTGTGCTGTTGCTCCAACCCCATTCCCTAAAGTTTTGTCAGAAGGAAACCCCATACATTTAAAATATTTAAATAGTGATGATTGGCTATAAATTTCTTTTAAAAAATTTATATATTTTTTGTTTTATTTTGTCTTTGGTTTGGTTTAGGTCAACACATGGGGTGCTCAGGGCTTACTCCTGACTGTGTCCTTAGAGATCACTCTGGGAACCATACCTGGTGTTGGAGGTGGACCCCCAGTTGGCCTCAGACAAGGCTGAGGATACCAAGAGGTATCCCCAAAGTACCTCTTGGGCCCTTCTTTGCTTTTATTCCTTTACACACAAATTGATGATAACTTAGTTCATCTAATGTCATTTTCCTATATTGCATTAAAATTAACTTATTTCAGCAAACTGTAACTAAAATAATGTCAAGCCAGATTTTATGCAATAAAATGCTATACTGTACCATTAACAAAATTAAAATCAAAGCCTTGACATGAGACTGAAAATTCATTATTCATGCTTTCTTCCAACCATTAACTGTATTGTATATAATTTTCTAGACTGTTTTCTTAGAGTTAAAAATTCTAATATCGGGGCTGGAGTGATAGCACAGTGGGTAGGGCGTTTGCCTTACACGCGGCCGACCCGGGTTCAATTCCCAGCATCCCATATGGTCCCCTGAGCAGCGCCAGGAGTGATTCCTGAGTGCAGAGCCAGGAGTAACCCCTGTGCAATGCTGGGTGTGACCCAAAAAGTAAAAAAAAAAAAAAAAAAAAAAAATTCTAATATCTTGGGCACATTTGAGTACTTGTGAATTACGTTTGTGAGTTTTACAGTTGGGCTATTGGATATTTTTTTGAATTTAATATACAGGATTTAATTACTAGAAAGTGGCCATAGTCTAACTTGAACATGACCCATTATTAAATGTTCTTAATGAGGATATTAGGTTTATTAAAAAATTGTTAATACTGACATATAATCTTCCTATTGGTTTAAGAAAACACTCATAAAGATAATGAACAGGTCAGGAACTTTAGATATTACTAGTTTGAAGAATAGTACCTAAATTAATTTGCATATTTATACCTATTATACAATTTACCTAAAACATTTCTAACATTGTATATTATATAAGCTTACTGTAACGAAATGTATAAACACCTGTTCACAGGTATTCTGTTTTGTTGACAATAAGTCCATGTTGAAGAAATCTTTGTCTCTCCTACTCAAATGAGGAATCAGATGCTCAAAGTTTACAGGACTTATCCAAGACTTAGAAATAATTTATCTAATATCACACAGCAAGCAACTGTTTATCTTCATACTATAAACTATCTATAATAAACAATAACCTGGCATATTCTTGTCACTTTCTCTCTCTTCCATGTGCTAATTTCTCTTTCTGAAATAATCTCACACCTCCCCACTCACCCCCTCCTTCCTATCTCCACTCAGGGAATCTGTTCCACAGTTTCTCCCTCAAACTTCGTCTAACAGTCAACATCAGTTGCTTCTAAAATATACACTAAACATGAAGGCCAGGGTGTTTTAATTTACCATTAATGCCAGGTTGTATTTTGTCACTTTACCATGTGTGTTACACTATATACCACTGGTTTGTTGTTTTGCTTTTATGTCCAATAGGTGAGGTCAGAATGTCTCGTTCACCACTGTATTCTCAGCCCCTCACACTGACTGGTAGACAGTGAATGCATTTGATTGGGAACGTTTGTGGCTTACATGAATGTCTGTTTCCAACAGCTGAGCAATGCAACACATTCACAAATATAAGGATTTTTTGATAGCTCCTGAGATCAAAGATGTCTTGAAATCTTCCTCATCAATTTAAGAGACGAAGTTAGAGAAGAGAAACCTTCCATAAAAATATCGCTTTCTAACGTCATTGGGTTATACTTTAAGAATAGCTGGGAAAAAATATAAATAAATAAAACTAAAAAAGAATGCTACCAAGAGGAAGAGATCATGAAAAGCAACGATGAATTTTCAGTAAAAGTTTTAGAAAAATACATTTTATCTAGATTCACTCTCTCGGGCCAGTTTTGTCTCTTAAGCATTAAGCTAGCTTGTTTCTCTCTAAGTCTCTTATCAACGCAGGCTTGCTCTTCAAGCCGTGTTCCCCCTTGAACACATTTTTATTGCTTGTCCCTGTGTCCCTTTGATCTCTTTTTTCTCCATCTGGACTAACCCTTTGTCTCCTGAACACATATTTCCTCTCTTTCTTTCCCTTCACATCTTTCTAAGTTTTGTTCATTTCACTAAACAAATGAGCATTGATCTAACATACGATTGTGAAGAAACAATGATTATCATTTTTAGCATTTTATCAATTGACAAATATTCATCTCATTGCATTTAATAGCTCTTTGCTTGAAAATTTGATTTCTTTTTTGAAACTCACATTCATTTAGATATTTCCATGGATTCATCATACTCTTCATTGGAAATGCTATTGGTTTATTTCCACCATCAAGAGCTTTTGATGATAGCTTTTGTGCCGCTGAAGTGATTCATAAGGACACCATCTAAAATCAGTGTGACAGACACAGGTCCTCTTCTCATAAGACTATATTGTAAAGACATACGCAGGAGCTTAATAGTAAAATGTTTAGGGACTGGAGCTATAGTACAACGGGTAGGGCGTTTGCCTTGCACGAAGCTGACCTGGGTTCGATCCCCAGCATCCCATATGGTCCCCTGAGCACCGCCGGGAGTAATTTCAGAGTGCAAAGCCAGGAGTAACCCCTGTGAATCGCGGGGCGTGACCCAAAAAGAAAAAAAAAAAACAAGAAAGAACAGTTTCTCCAAAGAGTCAAAGCATCCTCCAACAAGTGGCAAATAGTAAAATGTTTATTGTCACTGTTTCCAGAGCCAATTCCATTGTCAACAAATTTCAAGCAATATTATGCACAATTGAATATGATTTTGGAGTATGTGATAACTGCTCCTTTCCACACCACTAAAACTGAATGCAAATCAGCTGGAGAATGTACTCATTTTTACTTTCCAGTGCTGTCGGCAGATAAAACCTTCATTTGTCCTGGACTCTCTGGCATGTTGATAGCACTGACCAAACACCAATTTGGTCTGTGTTCTTTTGTGCAGGAAGGAACAGGAGCAATTTAAATTGCCCTAAGGCAACTTTGATTGTCTTTATTCATGTTCACTTTCTTGGCACTGATTACTTATCTTGGCTCTCCTATTAGCTTCTGTGTGACTTAAGGGATATAGAAATTTAACAACTTGTGTGATCTATCTCATTTGTAAAATACAACTAATCTACTAACTGGGGCAGTGAGTGGAATTCCTAATCACACCAGGTAACTAATTACTTGAATGACTATTTGCTGCAACTTTGAGTGGTAGATGTGAGTCATATACAATTTTTTTAGTGTATTGTATAAACAGCTCCACTCTACATCCTGTATTTGTGAGCTCATGAGAGTCTGAGGGTATTTTTCTACAACTTTTTCATATTTTATACCAAGTATTTATCATAAAATACTAAGATAAAATATCAATAAACTTAACTATAGACCCATGCTGTTATTCCTTCTACCTTAAAATTATTCATTTGATTTTATCTCTCCAATCCCTTTTGTTTTTCTCTGCTTTTTGGATCACACCCAGCGATGCACAGGGGTTACTTCTGGCTCATGCACTCAGAAATTACTCCTGGTGGTGCTTGGGAGACCATATGGGATGCTGGGAATTGAACCCGGGTCAGCCTCAGGCAAGGCAAATGCCCTACCTGCTGTGCTATCACTCCAGCCCCTCCAATCCCTTTTTGGTAAAACATTCCCAGCTTCTTCCTCCCTTCTCACATGCATCTATATTGGCTTAAAACAATCACGTTTCTCAAGCCTCCCTTGTGACTGAGTTTGCCCTGTAACAAAAGTTCTAGTCAGGGAAATATTAGCAGAAAACTGCTGGGAGATGCCTGAAAGAGTTATGATTTTCTAATAAAACAGAGGCTACTATTTTTCCCCTTTTTTCTATGATATTGAACGAAATCTGCTGAAGTCGCAAGAAAAAGACCAAAATAATAAGACAAGATAGAGTTTGTTATTAAATCAATATTAGTGTCTTCCTTTTTTTCATAATTCTAATAATGTGAAGAAAAGTAAACCCTTATTTAAATCACCTGAGGTAGATTTAAGCTATACATATTCTTGAAGCAAAATATATGTGCAGTTTTATTTTCATGAATATACATATGGAAGTGAAATAAGAAATTTGAGGGAAGGTGCAAAGTGCTGAATTGTGTGAAATGTAGGTTTATGTTACCATGCTAGTGAAAATCATTACTTTAGCAAAAAATTATATAAAATTGTAAAAAAATTTTATAATCTTTTGCCATTATAATCACACCATATGGAGAAAACTCCAATGACCAAGTGTCAATCATTTTCTTTTTTTAACTTTATTAAACAACATGACTCACAAAGTTATTCTTTTAAGGTTTGGTCCTTGGACTTCAGATCTAGTTTTGTCATTATTGCTTACTCTGTGGTTTAGGACTGGAGTGATAGCACAGAGGGTAGGAAATTAACCTTGCATGTGGCCGACCTGGGTTCAATTCCTCTGTCCCTCTCGGAGAGCCCAGCAAGCTACCGAGAGTATCCCACCCGCACGCCAGAGCCTGGCAAGCTACCCAGGCTTGCCAAAAACAGTAACAAGTCTCACAATGGAGACATTACTGGTGCCCACTCGATGAACAATGGGACGACAGTGTTACAGTGCTACAGTGCTGTGGTTTAGATATTTAGCTCTACCACTTCTTTAACCAATGCCCTGACCCCTGCTTCCCATTGCTTCTTGTCTATCTCTTCTTCCCCCCAACTCCCAGCCCCCTCAATTTCTTTTCTTCTCTGTTCTTTACTTCCCTATATTTTGGGATCTAGGCATCCCCCCTTTCAAACATTGCATTCCCTCGTCCAGTTATTTTACATGCCACTATAAGTGAGATCATCCTGTGTTTGTCATTCTGATTTACTTCATTTAACAAAAGATCTTCCAGTTCCATCCATGTTGCAGAGAATTGCATGATTTCATCGTTCCTTAGAGCAACATAGTTTTCCATTGTGTATATATACCACATCTTCATGGTCTGTTTATATATGGTTGGACACCTAGGTTGATTCCATATGTTAGCTATTGTACTACATGCCTCAATAAATAACGGTGCACAAATGTCTTTTGGAATGAGAGCTTTTGTGTCCTGGCGGGGGGTAGATAACCAGGAGTGGAATTGTAGGGTCATATGGCAGCCCAATTTTTAGTTTACTGAGATATCTCTACACTATTTTCCATAAATGTTGAATCAGGCAACTTTCCTACCAGCAGTGGATAAGAGTTTCCTTTGCACCACACTCACACCAACACACGGGAATTGATCATTTTCTAACAACGTGTCACCTGCTTTCACTCCATGTTACAGAGAAGTCAAGAAGTTTAGCTCTCTTGGGGATGACTACAGGATGAGACTTAATCACCAGCTATGTGTTACCAATATTCTTATTAATGGACTTATTATATTACTGTAATTTAAAGGATAAGAAAAATATAAATGTGATTACTAAGAGAATTTAATAACTAATACAAGTATCATTATGAATGCTGTATAGAAATAGCCATTTTATATTATAAAGATACATAATTTAAATTTTCGCTTTTAAGAGTCTTTCAAAATAATCAGTACTGTAAACAAAATTAAATATCAGTTTTAGCTACCCTAAGAGTAAAGTTTTGTTGGTAATATATAAATATTTTAGTTATCAAAATATACCTGACATATGCATCACATATATCACTTGTCATCCCGTTGGTTTTCGATTTGCTTGAGTGGGCGCCAATAACGTCTCCATTTGACTCTGTCGAGTGCTAGTGTAGCCCAGTGGTATCTGCTCACTTAGGAACAGGGAAAGCCTCAAACCGTTCATTCAGGGTCTTGACAAAGAAGGCTGACCATCTCATTGGTGGGCAGCCACGAGGTCTTTTGACGTCCCATGGAATCCAGTTAGTAACAGCTCTAGTCCAGCGGTCATCTCTGAATCTCATTACATGTCTGGCCCATCTGATTTTTAACACTTTGGCAAGCGAGACAGGGTTCCTGGTTCTTGATCCTCAACGGAGGTCAGAACTCTGGATTCACTCTCTCACTTGAGTGAAATGTGATACTCCTAGCATGGCTCTTTCGATTCCTCTTTGGAATAGCCAAATAGCATTCTTATCCTGTTTGCGTAGGGCCCAGGTTTCTGAGGCGTATGTTAGTGCAACCTGACATAGGTAAGAAATTTTAATACAACTTGTATTTAATTATTCATCATTAAATAATATTTTAATTTTGGAAGTCAAGGTCATTCATTGCACTTCGAGTTTAATTTCCCTATCTGTTTACAATCTTAATCCTATACCTGTTTATTTCCAGCTAAATTCTATTTCAAATCAGTAAAACACTACGCAGTAGTCTGATACCAGTTTCCATTTTACTGTTCATCTTTAAAAAAAAAAATACTCTTTTTCACAGCTTTGGTGGGTGAATGGATTGCCCACTGATACTGAATAAGGTTGGAAGCAACTAGAGATTAGAGTTTAACTTTAAATAACTAGGACAGCATACTAACATCAGTCAAAATAATAAAATTCATAAAAATATCAACAAAACCAAGCTTATAGTTTTTCTGAGGACAGGATTACATCTGACTTTTACCAACATAACACTTAGCACCTACTATAATGGCTGACATGCAGTAGGCTTTCATCAATAGTTATTTATTGCTTTTAAAAATAGCATTTATCAATAGTTATTTGTTATGTTTAAAAATAAAACGTTACCATTTTAACCATAGTTTAAACTAATTAAGAATAGATTAAAGACATGAGAACTTAATCATAAAACTCATAGAATAAAACAGATGATACACAGCTTGATACCAACCTTAGTGATGTGTCTGGGTACTTCACTCCAAAATCAAGGAAAACAAAACCAAGAATCAACAAATGGGACTGTCTCAAACTAAAAAGCTTCTGCCTAAGAAACTTGCATCAAAATGAAAGGAAATTTTACTAACTGGAAGAAGATAATTATCATATGTTTAGCCAGAAGTTATTATCAAAAGATTAGAAGTAATCCAACAACAACAAAAGCAACCTAATTAAAACATGGGCAAAAGATCTGAACATCCAGTTCTCCACAGAAGACATGCAGATGGTCAAAAGGAGCATAACAAAATGCTCACCATCTCCGATAGAGAAATGCAAATCAAACCACAACGAGGTATCACTTTATACCTGTAAAAATGGCTGTAATCCCAAGATAGCATATCGGCGAGAGAGAGAAAGAAGGTTTCCCTTACACACTAGTAAGGATAACTAGTACAGCTATGAAAAACATTTTGAAGATTCCTCAAAACAATTAGAAATATAAATTATCACACTTCTGGAATAACTATCTACAGAAAAATAAACATTCATTTGAAAATATATATTAAGAAAACCCATGTTTAATTTAGTGATGAGCAATGGGATGACAGTGATTGTAATTTTTTTTTTTTTGCAAATACCAAAAGCTGGGGTAAGACCCAGGGACACATCAACAGATGGTTGGATAAAGATGTACTATGTGCACACAATGGAATACTACTCAACGTAAAAGATGAAATCCGACGATTTGTAACAACATGAACAGACCTAAGAGTGTCTTGTGCTGGTAAAAATAAGCCCGATGGAAAAAACAAATACCATATGATTTCTCACAAATGTGGTATATAGAGAAAATAAGCAGATGAATGAAATCAAGCAAATGTTTGACCAATAAGGGATTATGAGAAGTAAAGAGTATGCTATGAGCAGGCAAATTGGGTGAACAAATTGAAAGGATAGAATGAACTTTAGGGTGAATTAAGTATATGTATTTTTCTAAAAGAAATACAAAATTAATATTGTAGAATAATATACCTTGCCTATATTTTTATGTTTAGCAGTATGAGTTAACTGCATTACCAACTTGAAGTCTACCCCAAGAACTAAGACTTTATATGTATGTTGGATGTAACTAAAGGACCCAAAGCAGTGGGTTTTCCCTAATGGTAGATCTAAACTTCTGTTCTATAGGAAAAAAAAGTCAACACTTAAGAATTTTCACCATAAAACCTTCCGAACTTTACCCCAATACCAAAATAGATATTAATATAGTGAATATTCTAAATGTTCTAGTCTAAATATTTTTTAAATATTATAAATATTCTAGATAGTTATAGGGATTATCCATTTAGAAAGACTTATGAGACTTGTTACTGTTTTTGGCATATCAAATATGCCATGGGGAGCTTGCCAGGTTCTGCCGTGCAGGCGGGATACTCTCGGCAGCTTGCTGGGCTCTCCGAGAGGGACAGAGGAATCGAAACTGGGTCGGCCATGTGCAAGGCAAAAATGCCTTACCCACTGTGCTATTGCTCCAGTCCTTGGAGACGTTACTGGCGCTCAAGCAAATCAATGAACAAGGGGATCCATTTAGAAAGAAAATTAAAAACGCAATACTCAGTCTGCCAAGCAGGAAGTTTAGTGTTAGACCGTGATGATACAGTTCTCGGGGACGCTTTCCTGCTGAAAATTACTCAGGGTCACCCCATTGGTGGGCTGGAGCGATAGCACAGCGGTTGGGCTTTCGCCTTTCACATGGCTGACCCAAGTTCGATTCCTCCGCCCCTCTTGGAGAGCCCGGCAAGCTACCGAGAGTTTCGAGTTCGAGTGGCAGAGCCTGGCAAGCTACCCATGCGTATTGGATATGCCAAAAACAGTAACAATAAGTCTCTCAATGAGAGACGTTACTGGTGCCCATTCGAACAAATTGATGAGCAATGGGATGACAGTGACAGTGGTGGCCTCTGGTGCTGCATCCAGTAATGTTTTCGGACCATGTGCCAGGAATCAAACAGAGGTCAACCATAGGCAAGGCATATGCCTTAACTCCATACTATCTCTCTGCTCTTCATATGTAACTTTTTTTTTGGGGGGGGCAGTGGGGTTGGGCCACACCTCATGGCTCTGTGATCAGGAATCACTATTGAAGGTTCTTGGGGAACCGTATGTGGAGCTGGGACTCTAACCCTTGTTGGCCAAGTGCAAAACAAATGCCCTACTGCTGTACTATCACTTTGGCCTCTTCACTTGTAAATTTTTCAAGTAATATTTTCCCCTTTTTGGGTGTAATATTCATATTTAAATGAATGATCACAAATAACATAGACAAAAATCTGGAAGTTTTAAAAAGACAGAAAAATATATATAACATTTAAACGGCAGCTGCACTAGGAAAACTACATTTTTAGCATCACACAATTTACCTCCTTATTCATTAGCATATTTTATAAATATTCTGTGTAGTTTGTGGTTGGGTTCTACCATTTTTTGATTACTATTGTTTGAGCAAATATGTGTTTTAAAATTTTAAGATGTAATTTATCAAATATAATTTTTTGGTGGAATGTAGTGGTTTGGGATCTTTGTTAAGAAGTATTTGGTTGCTACAGTGATCAACATATTTCTTATACTAAATATCAAAGTTTAATTTCTGTCATTTTTATATTTCAACCTATTAGAGTTGCTTTTTCAATGTGATGTCAGATAGATATCAAGTTTTATTCCTCCTCATGCTTTTTTTTTAGTATTTTACTTTATTAAATTGTGTGAAAATTTTTATTTGTTGTTGTTCCTTTGACAGACTCAAATACGAGAAATCAGTTGATTTAGTAGAAAACCTTAGTTTTCCTGCTCCTTCTACTAGTCTCAGAAAATTTATGAAAGGTCAAACTTTCTTAAATTATTAGTAAAACTTAATGCTAAAGTTCCATGATCAAGGGTTTTTCTTTGTGCGGAGTTAGGCTTAATTATAAATTATATTATAAATTATATACCTTTAATAATCTCAGAAGCATTCTTATTTTTTTATGTCTATGTTTTGATAGGCTCTATTTTAACACAAGCTGTTTCACATTATGAGCATAATGTTGTTTGCAAAACCTACAGTAATTTTTAATGTGCTAGATTTCTACTAATGCTTTCACTTTCGTTTTTGGTATTATATGTGCATTTTTTATTTTGGGGAGACTCAAGAACATTCATTTTACACTTTGTAGGTCTTTCTAGGTATCAATTTCCAGTATTATTAATTTTCTCTAATCTATGCTTACTTCTTGTTTTACTTAATTTCTTCAATTAATCCATTTTCTTTACATGTTTCCCAATTTCTATATTTTCAAAACTTTAATATGCTGTTCTTTTTCTCAATACTTTAATTAGATGCTTGATTATTGGTTTTCACTCATTTTAATTAATTCATCAATTTATGGCTATAAATTGCTTGCATGCCTGACTGTAATTAAGTTTATTTATAAAGAAATACAACTAAAAATGACTAACAACTTTTGGCATGTAGTTGAATTTTTGATATTATTCTTTCTAAACTATTTTCTATTTTCATTTCTGTTTCTTTTTTAAACCATGAATTTATTAGAAATTTCTTTCCGAATATATTTCTGAATTTTCAAATATCTGGAAATTTTTTCTACTAATGGTTTTTGGTGAAGAAAATTATAAATGTTCAATATATATTTGAGTATAATGTATATGTGACAGCTGTTCTATAAATATAAATAGTATCTTTACATGTAGTGCATTATCATCATTATCTAGTGTTCTATAAAAGTAGGTAATATATTTCATATTTTATTATTAAAATAGCTGTTATTATTGCTGATTTCATTGTTTATTTAATTAGAGTTGCATAAAAATATCTGTGAATATAGAGTATCAGCTTTTGCTTATTGTAATGTCAACATTTGTTCAGCTTTTCTGGGGTGATATTATTAGTTCCATAAATTATGAGATGATTCCAATATGGAGGTTAGACTCTCTTGAGACCTGATTTGCCCGGAAATGTCTCCCTTAACCACCCTTTTCTTAAGAACTTGATCATAATTTTTCTCTTAACCCCAAAAGACAATCAAAGGGACTCTTCCATAATTTTTATTTCTTTTTAGTCTTAGTATGCGACCCTAATAAAAGTTGGTTCAAAGGCTACACTAAGTTTTCTAGGTCTTTATTATACTAGATCTTGACACAATTTTTTTAAATTCTTGATATTTTTACCAACACCTTTACCTAGACTTTCAAAGTATTTGGGGATGGTTTTAAACATATTATCACTTAGGAAAGTTGCTCTAAGTTGTATCTATCAAGATAATTAAATTTGTTTCATATTTCTTAGCACAGCAGGTAGGGTGTTTGCCATGCACATGGCTGACCTGGGTTCTATTCCTCCGTCCCTCTCAGAAAGCCCAGCAAGCTACCGAGATGGGAAGTGGGAAGGGAGGGCCTATTCCCGACACCGTGAGGCCTGGAGTTTTCAGTCACTAGTCCCGCATACCTGGGCTTTTCAGCAGGTTCATTCTCATGCGTGTGGGGCTGGGACAAGCCTGTGACCACGGGCTGCGAGCGTGGCTACGATTGGGTTCTGGAGGCTTGTGGCAGTCGAGGTTCATTAGGGATGGGCAAAGGTCCAACGCCTGCTCCTGTCTGAGGTGCCCCACTGAAATCAGCTTGGCACAAGGTCTGGAGACATCCCTGCAGTGAGCTGCTCTCTTGGGAGATTCGTTTGTGAGTGTAGGGTTTTCTTTTTTAAATATGGTTCATCAACAACAGAATGGCAAGAAGCTAACCTGTCCTGCTAAAACTGACAGCAGGCGTAGGATTCCCTCTCTCACCCTTCCTTTGAACATCATTCCAGCTAATTCCGAAAAAGGCAACTTCATGAAATAAATGGGATATTGACTAGGAAGTGAAAAATTGTTTGCAGGTAATGTGAACATATATGTAGAAAATTTAGATGTGTCACTGTCACTGTAGCACTGTCGTCCCATTGTTCATCAATTTGCTCGAGCAGGCACCAGTAACGTCTCCATTGTGAGACTTGTTGTTACCGTTTTTGGCATATCGAATACGCCACAGGTAGCTTGCCAGGCTCTGCCGTGATGCGTCACTATCAACCAAAACATTCTGGAACCAAGATGTAATTATAGCTTCGTGTTGGATATATGATCAATGCACAAAAGCAATTATATCCTATACAGCCACAATGATGAATTGGAACCTTAGATTAAAACTGTGATACCACTTACAATAACCATCAAAAAATGAAATATTTAGACATTAAAAGCTTAGTCAAATATGTGGAACCTCTGTGTAAGGGAAAGCAAAATATATGGACGTTCTGTCAATGAATGAAAAACTAGAAATTACTGATAGTGAAATAAAAGAACTAAATTAATAAAAAACAGTCATGTTCATTGATATGAAGACTCAATATTATGGACATAGCAGGGTTTTTTTCTTGACTTTCTTGAACTATAGAATCGGGATGGCATAATATAGGTGAATGAGTAGACAAATAGATCCATGGAACAAAACAGATTCTCATAAAATTTACCTTTTACAAAGAAATAATGGATCATTGTCTTTGACAAATAATATGGGAGGAACTTGCCAAAAAAAAAGGTGAATGTAGACATAAGATTTTCTGATTTCTAATTTTCTGATTTTAGTACAAAATAGGTCATATACCTACATAGCTATAAATTCCAAGAAGATGCCATAGTCTACTCATTTTGTTCATTGCTTTCTCTCTCTGAGATTTTATACTCTTTGTTTTATACTTTGTTTCTATTTTATATTTTATTTATTTCTTTTTTAATTTTATTGAATCACCATGAGATAGTTACAAGTTTTACAATGATCATATACCCATCCCTCCACTAGTGCACATTCCCCACCACCAATATCCCGGGTATACGCCCCCATTCCCACCCTCCCCCTGCCTCCATGGCAGACAATATTCCCCTACTCTCTCTCTTTACTTTTATACCCTTACCTCATTTTTTTTAAGGATTCAGATTAAGGATTGAGGTTCTTTTCCAGGGCACTCTTTTCCAGAGTTCTCCTCATTTTACAGAAACTCTGTCTTGTAGATTTAAGAATGATCTCTTACTTTTGAGATGATTCAGATGGTTTCGCGGTACAGGTGGTGTTTCTGTGCTTTTGATATCACTCCGGGCAGAGAATCATAATTGCTAACCTGTTCTATTCATCTTCCTTCTTTCCCTTCTGCACAAAACGCTAGGGGGTTTTGAGGATTGAAAAGTAGTCAGAAAAAAAAAAGAAAAAAGAAAAGTAGCCAGAAAGAGAGAGAAGACGCTGTTTTGTTATTAAAGTTTGGCTGGCAGAAGATAACCCTCAAATGAAAGTTATTAGATTACAGTTTAGTAGTTAGTTAGACTTCTGACACCACCTTCTCCACTTCCGCAATGCACTACACTCTGGCTGGCTGCTTGCTGGAGAATCAACCCGTCATGAGCCTCCTCAGGTTCACAATCTATTTTTGACTCTGTAGCTGGACAGTGTTCATCTTAATCTAAAATCACATCATGTCCAGCTCCCTCCGCAAGTCACTCCAGAGGCTCCATGTTGACCTGAGGTTAAGATCCAAAACCTTGATCGTGACTTACTTGATTGACCTCTGGTTTTGAATACAGCCTTTCCCCCGCTCTCTTTAGTATCTTCATTCTGTTTGCACAAGGCAGGCTGCATCTTGTTTAGAAAACTCCTATAAAATGAGTTCTTCCTACCTTACAGACTTTTCGCAGACGTTTTCCTCTGGCCAGGATTCCAGACATTTCTTGCTATAATTTTCTTTTGAACGTTAAGCCCTGTGAATGGCCAGTCATAGCTGTCCCCATGGGAACGGGGCTCCTCTCCAAGCCACACCCACAGGGTCTCTCTCCTCCCCTCCAGTACTTTCCACATTATTCCACTCTCCTGGATACTTTGATGGCCCCCACATTGCAGTTTGAGCTATGAGAGAAAATGAAGCAGTGTCCTACCCCCACCCGCCCCCCTTACTTTGTAGAGTATCTGTATGTAGCACTGTAGTCCTGTTGTTCATCCATTTGCTCGAGTGGGCACCAGTAACGCCTCCACTGTGAGAGTTGTTGTTACTGTTTTTATCATATTGAATACACCACATGTAGCTTGCTGGGCTCTCGGAGAGGGATAGAGGAATCGAACCCAGGTCGGCCACATGCAAGGCAAACGCCCTACCCGCTGTGCTACCGCTCCAGCCCAGGAACCTGCGCATTCGGTCAAAGAGGATGGAATATGTATATGGTCTATAAATATTTATTGAATTGATAACAAACTTAGTGCCATGTATAATTTTATAACATTCATTGCTAATTTTGTGTACTTTTGATTTCACATACCCAGTATATAAAATTCCACTTTATTGATTTTATTTTTTAATAAGCTGCTTTGCATTACTCTTACATCTTTGACTACTCTAAATTAATATCTAACTTTACATTTTGTTACTGCTTTGTTTTTAGGCCTTCCCCATGTGTTACTTGATAACTAATTGGTTTATTAAAGGAGCAATTCAACAAGTAAGTTAGTTGCCCCCTGAAAACTCCACCAAAGCAAAATTTCTTGATTGTCTTGATTGTCACTGGAGTATCAGTGATTAAAATAGTCAACATATAAGGAATTTACAAATAAGAATGTAAGAAAATTTATGGTTTTATCATTTATAAAAATTTTAACTTTCTGTTTTAATTTTATTTTTAGCTTGAATTCAGGTAAAAATTTTACCATAGACTAGTTGATTTTATTTTATATAAAAATTAATTTTTATTATAAAATAATTGATTGTTTTTCTTTTTTCCTTGCATGAATACTTTAAAATTGATGTAATGTACTCCCCAAATGAAGTATGTACAGTTTGTGATCTCAAACAGGTACTGGGAGTTTTTCATGAGATCATATCTTATAAGTATTCTTAAATTTTTCATTCTTAAGCATAAAATTTTCATAAGTTACTATATGCTTATGTAGATATGAAGTCAATAGAATCAATGGTAATATGGCTATTAAATTTTATTCCTTATTAATTTTTGCTTACTTGCAATAGGAAATTTTTCTTAAAATTATTTGTATCTCCTATTTCTATCCTCCATAAGTTTTCTTTCAGGGGAGATACCTAAGGGTTAGAGTGTGTGTTTTTCTTGCTGTAGTTCCGGTTAAATCCCCAGCACCTGAGGGCCCCCTGACTAACATTGAGAGCAACCCCAAAACCAAAACCAAACTTGCAAAGAAACAGTTTAATGTATTTCTGATCTTTTTCACAATATATATTAATACTCTTTAAGTTACATTAAAAAAATTGCGATTGTAGATTATACCATTTCTCAAAATTATGTCATCCAATCTGAAAATGTAATGTCATCTACATCAAGTATTTTATATTCAATTTAAAAAATGTTTTCATTGAAGTGACATCGATTTATAAGATTATATTAGCTTCGGGTATACGTCATAATCTTTTTACAACTCCATATGCTATATTATGATCTCTACTATAATATAGTATGTATAGATGAACTGTAAACTGAGTTTTGACCACCACTATATAATCGGCCTTATTTACCTATTCTGCCTGTTCTCTATTCCTATTAATAGTATTTTTATAGTTGTTTTTTAGAATTTGTGTTTGTTGGTATATTCCATAGAATACTCGAAAATTTTAATGTCTTATAATTTTAGTTTGGTTGGTTCATAAATAATTTACAGTCAGATGTTGTTTTGCAATCTATTTTCAGAGTGAGAGGAGGATTTAGGTTATTTATATTTATTGACATCACTGTATCACTGTCATCCCTTTGTTCATCAATTTACTCGAGCGGGCAACAGTAACATCTCTATTCTTCCCAGCCTTGAGATTTTAGCAGCCTCTCCTTACTCATCTTTCCCAGCGATTGGAAGCCCTTTCAGGGTCAGGGCAATGACCTATCATTACTGTTTTTAGCATATTGAATACACCCATGGGTATTGCCTTGCCAGGCTCTGCCCATGTGGGTGGGATACTCTTGGCAGCTTGCCGGGCTCTCCGAGGCACACACACACACACACACACACACACACACACACACACACACATTTGTTGCCTACTGTCTTAACTCCATCAAATATGGTGTGGTAATTATGGAAAATGGGTAGGAAAGATACTACATTATTTTTATTTATGCTTTGACTAACTACTTTTGGCATTGAGGTAGGATTTCATTCCCGGCCAGAGCAGCTAGCAGAGCAGTTAGGGCACTGTCAGGCTAGAGACCTGGATGCAAAGGTAGACTGATTAGAAACCCTGGGGTCACCCCAGCATCACAGCATCGTATTGTCCGAGTTGACCATCTCCAGTGGGAAAAATATGGTAGTATTGGGACCTTTGAGACCTTGTTGCCTTAAGCATTCACAAATATTATCATTATTATTATATTTGGGGGAGCCATACCCAACAGTGCTCAGGGCATCTTCTGGCTCTGTGCTTGGGAATCACTCTTGGCAGGACTTGGGTGAATATGGGGTGCCGAGTATGGAACCCGGGTTGGACACATAAAGCATTTGGAGTACTTAGCTACATTTTAATTGATACTCAATTTTAAATTTCAGAAGGCATTTATTTGCCCCTATCTCAAAGTTAGTTTTGTAAAGGCTGAGCATAACACATATTAAATACATATTTACATGATTTGGTCAAGGTGATTCCTAAATTGTAATATCCATTGACCAACTTTATTCAGCCATGGGTCTGCGATTCTCATGAGCACAACTGTCATAGCGAAGCTCTGTGGTGGCCAATCGAAGTCAAGAGGATGTAACAGAACAGCTGTGTCTAGAAAGAGGTTGCCACGTGGCCCAGACCTTAAATCTTTGACTTCCTTAATCTTACATGATTGTCTCCAGCTTGATGAGAGAAAAGACAATGTATTATTGAACACTGCAATAATCGGTGATGACTTGATTACACGCCAACAATGCACAGGGCTTCTTTCTCGACATTAACACCTATACCTGTTAACACTTGTCTTCTTGATGATAGCCATTCTAAGAGAGTATTTGCAATAACTCAGATGTGGATGTATCTATAAGCTGTTGATCCATGGATGAATGGGTAGTATTAATTTAGAAGTTGTCAAATATAGATAAATGGAGAGACACTTAAACACTGCCATTCGCAACAACATGGAATGGACCATCCATCATGTTAGAAAGAGAAAGACAAATAATTTCTGATTTTATGACTTTAAGTAGCTTTTAAAAGCCAAACACATAGAAACAGATAGTCCAATAGTGTTCCCAGGTACTGGCAGAGAGATTGAAAATATAATGGCCAAATGGTGGAAACTTGCTATTATCAAGTTAATTAAGTTCTTTAGCTCAAACACACAACAGATTGGTTGCAAAGATACTGTATTAGACATTTTAAGTTTGCTAAAATTAGAGCTGATTTGTTTGCTTATTCAAAAAATAACTGCTAATTATGAATGATATAGATACTAATTATATGGTGTTAATCATCTTGAAATACATAAATACATCAATCAGCACATTACTTACCTGAAACTCACTTAGTTCTGTATTCATTTTTCTCAATAAAAATCCACTGTCTCCATTTACAGCATGAAACAATCCAATAAATGGCATTCATATAATGAAAATAAGCACAATGCATATCAGTTTTTTAAAGGGAATAAATCATGCAGAAAATAGAAAATAAATTAAAATAAGATTATTTAATATGTGGGATTAATGATTTAAAGTTTGAGGTAGAATATTCACTGTATCACTGTCATCCCTTTGATCATCTATTTGCTCGAGTGGGTGCCAGTAACATCCCCATTCGTCCTAGCCCTGAGATTTTAGCAGCCTCTCTTTACTCATTCTTCCCAGCGGTGCCGCATTGGAGGCTCTTTCAGAGTAAGGAGAATGAGACCTCTCATTGTTACAGTATTTGGCATATCGAATATACCATGGAGAGTTTGCCAGGCTCTGCTGTGCGGGCAGAATGCTCTCAGTACCTAGTTCTCTCTGGGACGGAGAACTAGGCTATAAGAGGTCAAGGCTGCGTGAATTTCCAGGAGCATCCTTTTATAGTCTCTGGATATTGGCCATTGATGGGATTACACAGTATCAGGGGCAGTTTGTGGGTGTGGCTGCCAAGCTACTGGAAAATGGGGGGTCTGGGTGGAAGAGGCCCAGTTCTGATCAGAGCAAGCTTGGAGATCTCAGCCCTGGGTCCTGCACACCTGGATTCCTCTGCTGGTACCTTTATGTGTGAGGCTCATCCGAATGTGTGGTAGAATATTAACATAGAAAATATAAACTTTGTTTAAGATATAGACATTGAATGAATAAATAAAGGTTGAACCTACTTCCTGGTTGGGAAGAAGCCACTAGCCAGCAATTCAGCTCTTCCCAGCACAGCAATAGTTATATATCTCAAAGGGAGAACAGCTAAACTCATGTTTTCAGTAATATATCCAAGTAGTTGATTTTGTTCAATAATGTTATATTCTAAATCTACCAGATTTGTTTTTTTGTTCCTAGCCTATATTAAGTTTTCCATAAAACAGTTTGCATTCTTCTGAGAGAGGCAAAAATAGAGCATGATATATAGCTAAATTTTAAAATATCCTCTCAACTAATAAATAAATAAAACAAAAACAGTACAGCTTTAAACATTTACACACACACAGAGAGCATCCAGGATGAGAATGTCTGGGATTAAATCAAGACCTTTTATAATCATTTCTTTTCTTATTGTGGATTGTTTAGAATCTCCAGTGCAATTATGAAAAGTAAATGTTAACAATAGACATATTGATTTTGTTTCTGGGCAAAAAATATGTTTTTGCTATTCACCATTTACTCATTACTTTGCTGAAGATAGATAGTAAATGCCTTTGTTAGGTTTTGGTATTCCTAGTTTGTGGACATATAAAAAAACTCAGAGTTAAAATTTATTTAAATGTTTGCACCTATTGAAGTAGATACACAGTTTTTCTCCTTAAATATGTTTATTAGAAGGTATTACAATAATATAATGTCTAAAGGTAAACTAACCATGCATTCTTAAAATAAATTTATATTGATCATAAAATATAAATATTTATATCTTACTGAATATAGTGTGCTGATATTTTATTCATGACTTTTAAGCAATGTTTATGAATGAAATTAGACTCTAATTTTCTTTTCACATTGCCCTTGTCTTGCTCTTGATATAAAGTTTCCAGTGACTTCATATTAGTTGAGGAACATTTTCTATTTGTCTCTTTTTTTTTCTTATTTTATTTTATTTTTATTTTATTGAATCACCATGAAATAGTTACAAGATTTCATGTTTGGGTTACAAGCTCATAATGATCAAACACCCATCCCTCCACCAGTGCACATTCCCCACCATCAATATTCTGGGTATACCCCCCCTTTCCCGACGTGAATCTTTGTCTCTTCTTTTTCCTTCATCTTTCCTTTTCCTCTTCTTCCTTTTCCTTCTCTTTCTCTCCCTCTCTCTCTCTGTGTTAGGTGGATTATGTACACTTAGTGGTAGGGGTCAGGGGATAAGAGGCAGCAGATTGTGCTGCTATTTGTCTGCCTCTAAGAGTTGAATGTAAATTTTGTTTATTTTTGATATTCAGAAGGACCTTAAGAATTAAGTGATCAGAACCATTTGTGCACTTCTCAGGCCTAAGGGTGCTCAGCAGCCCCCCAAGCTATATCATGAAGATGTGCTGGTCAGGGTGGAGGAGGTTGGAGCAGTTCTGTGGCAGGGATGGAACTCAGAACCTTGAACATACCCTACCTGCACTCCATCACTCGAACCATCTCCCCATCTCCCCTGAGTATAGATTCAAATCTCTTTGATAAACACAGATTTTGTAATTTTTCCTTGAGTCTAGTTTTCATAGAAGTGTCATTTCTTTTAAAATGTGAAATAACATTTTTCATAACTGCTGGGGTTATTCAGCACAACTAATTTTGTATTATTAGTTTTTTTGTAATACAGCAGAAAAAGAGGGGCTCAGGATTGGTAGTTTGAAGATCTGATTTCTTATCCTATCTTTGCCAGTAAATATACATAGTGACTTAGGAGTTTTGGTCTCACGTATTTTATGTTCTTACCTAAAGTTTTGGACAATGGGATCATTATTTGGGGGATTATATATGAGATATTTTACCTAAATTCTCAAGAGCTCCTTCTCTTTGTCCTTCCTCTTATGACTCTTAAGAGATGTCTGCCCTATTAATTATTTTAATAATTTTATCTTATAAACCCAGTGAAATAGTGAAACTATTTCTGAAAAGTTAAACTGAGTTTTGTTAAAGAATCAAAGCTCTCACCCCATCCCTCCCCCACCCCACCTCTGTGGCAGGGCATTCCCTTTTTTTGTTCTTTCTCTCCTTTTGGGTGTTGTGGTTTGCAATAGAGGCACTGCGTGGCCATCGTGTTTGGTCTATATTCTATTTTCAGTGCTCATTTCCCATTCCGTGTGGGTCCTCGAACCACACTTTACCTGGTGTTCCCTTCTCTATGCGAGCTGCCCCTTCCTCCAGCGTGTGAGGCCAGCTTCCAAGCCTTGGAGCCAACCTCCGGGTACTTATCTCTACTATTCTTGGGTGTTAGTCTCCTACTCTGTTATTTTATATTCCACAGATGAGTGCAATCTTTCTATGTCTGTCTCTCTCTTTCTGACTCATTTAGCTGGATATAGAAAAATTTTGTTCACAGAATTGTCCTTCAGAACAAACCATTTCTTAAAACTTTTAGCAATCTTGTTTTGGTTCTTCTCCATATTAACAGGGTCAGGGCGTATGCCTGTATTACCATTGCTTTCCTTAGAATTTAATTCTGTTTCATTATATAACTTGGTGTCAAGAAAATATATTTGCTTCAGTTTTTAGACACACTCATAGACTCATGTCTTCATGTCTACTACTGAACTGTAAGATATACTAGTGCTGTCTACAAATGATCCATCTAGACCTGAACTTTTATTTGTCATGATCTGGTAGGAAGGAGTTGCTAATGGTTGTCATTCACTTTTTGCTGATGACACATCTTTTTCTTTGTTAATGGTACCAGATAATGTCTGTTTATCTCTTAAGGAAAATTTTTTCCCCTAAGTCTTTTTTCATATGCTTTTCTAGAAGATAAATCTCATGGAAAACTATCACGTAAGTAAATATTGAAATCTTCTACTTATGTGTAACTATCACTGTCACTGTCATCCCATTGCTCATTGATTTGCTCAAGTGGGCACCAGTAATGTCTCCATTGTGAGACTTGTTGTTACTGTTTTTGGCATATTGAATACGACACCGGTAGCTTGCAAGACTCTAGGAATGTGATTCGTAAGTCATTAGAAATGTAGCTCAGTGGTAGACATCATGTTTTACACGTATGAGACTGTTGGGTTCACTTCCCTGAAAATCTCCATTTCCAAAAAAAAAAAAAAGCTAATAATAATCCAAATTTCATGGTATAAAAAACCTGTTAAGGAAATGCCTTGAATTTTAAATTTATGTGATAATTAACCTTATGTCTATTCCTAATAAATACAAATAGTGTAACTAAAACTCAATCATTAAACAAAATAGTATTTTACAATCACTGTCCATGTAGAATACAAATATGTTCCTGATAAATAGCTAATTCTTAGCTTAACACAGGAAGGATAAATTTCTCTTTTGATATATCACTTACAAATATAAATTGAATCAGTATAATTTTGTTAATTAAAAATGAGAGAATGAAGCACTAAATTATTTCTGTTTTCATTTCATTTGTAATATGAAATATAAAACATAATTTAAGTTTAAATTAAATCTTGATGGCTTTATTATTCTGAGTTGGGAGTTAAATTTTAGAAAGACAATAACAGCTTGTAGCGGAACAAAATACTAAAAAGTCATCACATCTACAAAGTTATTATAAACAACAGAATAGTTAGGAAGAAAAATGACATTAAAAACATTTTTTTTCAGAAAAAGGGATTTTGTTAAAATTTTTCAGGAATCATAAATTTTTGAAGTGATGGAAATCTTTAGTGTAAATAACTGTATTAGTACAAGCAGGATTATTTTCATGCACTTAAATTAGGCAGTATTGTAGATGTTTTCCAAAAATAATTCAAACTTCAAATGTATTCCTTTGAATCTTTCATGAAATAATTCACAATTAATAACTTTTAAGTCTTTTGCACAAACACCATAAAAGTTTTTACAGACTCTTTATATTTTTCTTCCTATTCACATTCTAAATAAATGTAGGCAACCTCAAATTTCCTGAGGTCTTTTGTACACATAACATTGCTTTAAATTTGTCTTTGTCTTTTTAGTAACTTTTTATCACTATCTCCATCGTGTTTAGGAATCTATGCAAAATGTGTTTATTTTGACATACCCAAGTATAAACATGGAGATATACTGTCAAGTAAAAATCTGCCAAATTCAATTAAGAGAGAAAAATAAAATGGCCACATTAAAATTGTACATATTTTTAAATATACATATATATTTTTAAACTGTATGTATTTTTTAATTTTATATTGATAACTTTACAATTTCCTTTAGAGACAAATTAAGTATCTCTCAAAAAAAATTATGTACTCTTAGAAGGACCACACCCAGTAGTGCTCAGAGACTTCCAGAATGAAGTATGTGATGGCAGCTAAAAGAATTGAACCCAGAAGCTACCAGATGCCAGTCCTGTACTCAGGAGCTTGGGCTGTCTCCGTGGCCCTTCTATTTAATGTTTACCTCTTTGTATTATGATTAGCATCATCTCAATTTTTATTGTGACCTTTAATCAAAAACAATCAGCTTTCGCTCTGCTGAGCAAAAGAAACAAATTAGAAAATTAAATATTTTCTAGAATCCTAAATGGGGAAGTGATTGGCATGCCTACAATCATGAAAGGTGTTTGGTTAGACCATCAATTTAGCTATTCAACATATGAAATTTTCAATAAATTTAAAAGTGCTCCTTGTGTGCTTGGTTCTTTTCCTTAGAAATTGTTCGACTTGGGGCTGAAGCCATAGCACAGCGGGTAGGGCGTTTGCCTTGCATGCGGCAGACATGGGCTCGATTCCCAGCATCCCATATGGTCCCCTGAGCACCGCCAGGGGTAATTCCTGAGTGCAGAGCCAGGAGTAATCCCTGTGCATTTCCAGGTGTGACCCAAAAAGAAAAAAACAAAAAAGAAAGAAATTGTTCAACTTGTCTAAGATCATAATGAGTAGCTCATCTGAAAAAGAATCAAAAGTTTTCCACTTAAGAACCAGAGCCATAGTACAGGGTGTTTGCATTGCAAAGGGCTAACCGGAGTTCAATCCCTGACTTCTCATATGGTCTCCCAAGCAATGCTAGGAGTAATTTCTGAACATAACTCCTGAGCATCGCCAGGTGTGATCCCAAAAAGATCCAAAAAACCAAAATTAAAAAAAAAAAGTTTCCATTTACTAAAATCTGGAAATTACATTTTTAAGTCTTTTATTAGGACTTCATGACAAAGAGTTACAAATATTTTTGTAACTGTAGTAAGCTTTATGAAAGGGTTTAAGTGATAATACAGAGGTAGGACATTTGTCTCGCACAAGACCAACTTGGGTTCGATCCCCAGAATTCCACAGGGTCCCTTGAGCACCCCAGAAGTGATCCCTAAGCACAGAGGCAGGAATAAGCCCTGAGAATCACCATGGTGGCCCCCAAACAAAACTAACCAGAAGAACTTTATGGAAAAATCAATTGTTTTTAAGATCTACTAGTAGTATAAGAATTCTGTAATTAAGAACTCTGAATTATTAAATTTCGAACCTCAAATTTACTGTTTGTCAAAACATTATGCTAATGCTACTTAAGAGTGGTGTTCACTCAGATCAGAGAGATATCAGTGTGGCTGAATTTAAATTGCATCTCTTGTTTTGTTCAAAATATCTGCAATATTGCTTGAAATTACCCTAATATAAAGTAATGATTGGCTAATCTCTAAAGGTTACCGTCAATAAAATAATGAAGAAGAGGAAATAGGAAAGATACATCTAGAAAGGAAAATTAGAGAAATGACAAGAAATTACCAGGAAACAAAAGAAGAGAATCTGTTGCATTTAGTACAGGGACTTAAGTTTGAGAGAAAGGAACAAAAATTCTATTCATTAAAACTTTCTCCTCCACTCTTGCTTTTATTTCTAACTCACCACCCCGCAAGGTGTTTCTGAAGTATACACAATTGTTAATATTAAGATTTTCTCAAAGTAATTATGGAAACTTCAGATCCCCCATATTGTAGCATGCAAGTTAGAAAGATATGCATATGTGCTTAAAACTTGAAAAGAAATCATGCATTTAAGAGAATGACCTAATAGACAGAAAGCAAAATAAGAAGTTCAATGGTCAGTAAATATAGTGCTTATAAAAACATATGTCTATGGAATCTAGCCAAATACCGGCCCATGCCAAATTATGATCCAATATAATCTTTAGCCCCAGTCAAATAAAACCAAATGAAGCAGCTCTCAAGAAAGCATCAACAATTTTAATGAATATTTACATAAGTTTTGAAAAGACAAAAAGTTATTCCATCATAGGCTGGTTTGAAATTGGTCTGTTTATAAGCTCTAGAATATATTTATCAAGCCTGAAACTATTTTTACCCATAGACTTTTTTTTAATAGACTCATCATGGAAAGTGGCAGATACAAGTGAGGAGCACAATGGTTGTATTATTATATTTCTACCAGAAGTAACAATTTTGAAGTATGATTTGATAATTAAAGGGTATCAAAGCCAAAAGAAATTTATTATGCAGAAAAGTAATCAGGAATCAAATTCATGAAGAACTGATTTCATTCTTGCATTTGAGGCCACCCCTGAGTGGGAGATCCAGCAAATACAAGGCAGGTTTTTTTTTTTCCTTGTTAAAATTTGAAGTCACAGCCGAAAGGTTATATTGACTGGACCACAGTCCAGAAATTCTATACTTTCTGCTTCCCAAAGGAGTACCCAAAAGTCTTGTACTCGGTAAAGTATGCATGCTCAATCTATGTAGAAAGAGAGAAAACATCTTGGGAGAATATTAGCAAGTTAGCACAAAGAGATGACCCAGGGAAAAGATGCATAGGATATTGGGACCTGAGATGGGTGAATTTAAGGTGATCTTGCATGGTGAAAAAATGGTTGCCATTTGTCAATTTGTAATGTATTAGCTTTTAATTGCTGGGCACAGCCAGTCAAGCATGCCTAATTGGTCTGGGTGAATAAGCCATTATAGTCTTCATATATAAATTATTTTAGTTTGCTTTGTAAGTAAACTGTTTGCTTTTTAATTAGCTCACAGTCTCATCTTCCTGGCAAGCTATTTCCCGTAACAAATTATTGTTGTTACAAGAACAGGAAGGTATGTTTGCACCCTGGATTGTTAAAAACAGAGATAGAAAATTGTTTGTTCCTATTCTTAGTATTAGTATCAGCATATCTACAGTAGAAGACAAATCTATTCAAGTCAATATAATGTAACTTTAACTCTCAATGACTTAGAATTGTCATTTCTTCCGTTAGCAAGGAAAATTATTCATTTTCACGGCCACATGAATTAGATACTTTTGAAAATAAAACCACACATTAAGTTCATCGTACTGTGAAGTGTTATTTTTAAGTGTCCTTTCATTATTTAAAATGCAGATTTTAAGTGGCCAGTCTCAGTGTATGAACAAAGAATCTGATAAACTAGAGAAGAAAATTAGGGTTTCTTCTGTTCACAGCTGTGTCAGTAACTCACCATGCAATTTCAAGTACTTACTGGTTCAGTGACCTTCCTGTGTGGGTGTACTATGCCACCATTTACCCTATGTTTGTCCTGTGCTTTTCTATCTTTCCAGAATCAAGAGAATCTGAGCTTTAAGCTGAATTTTCTGTTCTACTCCACTGATCTGAAAGTCTACTTAATCCAGTCTTTCTTATTCCAATTCCATATCATTTTGATTACTGTAGCTTTATCATATGATTTAGAATTATGGAGTCTGGGGGCCAGAGAGATAATACAGAGATTAAGGCACTTGCCTTGCAAGTAGCTGGCCTGGGTTCCATCCCCAGCACCCCGTATGGTCCCTGAGTCTGCTGGAAGTGTCCTCTGAGTTTGCAAAGCCAGGAATAAGCCCTAAGCACAGCTGGATAGGGCACCGATTACAACATACAGATGAAATGTGATATCTTCCATCTGTTTGTATTCTTAAAATTGCTTTGCCTGTTTAGGAAATTTTAAAAGTTCGTACAAGTTTTACTAGCATTTGTTCTAAATTGTTTTAGAATAACATCCATAGTTTGATGGAGACTGAATTGAATTTGTAAAATACTTGTGGTAAGATGTTCCTTTAGACAATGTTGATACTTCAGTATATGAATATTAGTATTTTTCCAATTCATGAACATGAATATTTTTTCTTTTTTTTTGATGCAGTCTTCTATTTGTTGGAAAGTGACTTATAGGGTTTTGGGGGGGATTTTGTGGTTGCTTTAGTTTATTTTGGTGGCCACAGTTGGTGGTGCTGAGGGTTTATTGTGCATTCGGGGATCACTCCATGTCAAATTTCAGGGACCATATGCAGTGCCAGGAATTGAACCCAGGTGGGCCACACGCACAAGGAGTCTGACCACAACCTACCCTCTGCACTATCTCTATGGAGTGTGACTAATAGTTTATTTTATGTAAGTCTTTTGCCTCCTTTGTTAAGGTAGTTGATGTTTTAGAACTCTATTCTAAATAATGAAATTTTTCTTCTAGCTTCTTTTGCATACAGAAATACAGCAGTTAGTGTGTATTGATTTTATGACCTACACTTTGCTCCATTGGTTTATTGTTTCTAAGAATTATTATTTTCTTTTATTTAGTCTTAAGGATTTTCTGTTTATATGGTTATATCATCTTCAGATAATTACAGTTTCACTTCTTTTCCAGTTTGGATCTCTTTGACTTCTTTTGTTGCCTAAGTGCTGTGCCAAAGCCTTCCAAACTTAAATTTAATACAGGTGAAGAAAATTTTTGTTGTTGTTGTTTTGCTTTTTAGATCACATCTGGCATTGCTCAGGGATTGCTGCTGGCTCAGCACTCAGACATTACTCCTGGCCATGCTCAGGGCACCATATGAGATGCTGGCAATCAAACCCTGGTCAGTCACATGCAAGACAAACGCCCTGCCCACTGTACTATCGCTCTGGCCCAAGGAAGACTCTCAATTTTGAGTGTAACATTGGATATGGATTTGTTGTAAATGGCCGTTACAATTTTAAGTTGTGGTTCTTCTATTTATATTCCAGTTGGAATTTCTATCATGAATCCATGTTGTATCTTGTCAAAATCTCACTCTGAATCTACTGACATGAGTATTTGATTTTTATCATCATTCTGTTGATTTGTGGTGTACTTTGTTAATTGTGTACATTGAGTCATATTAGAATCCCTGTGATACATCCCACTTGATTATGATTCTGACCCTTTCGAAGTATTGTTGAAATAGGTTTGCCACAATTTTGTTGACCATCTTTGCTTTGAAATTCATTATGGATGCCAGCCTAAATTTTTATTTCTTCCTAAGAAGACTGCTTTTAGTAATAAGATAGTGACTTCACAGAACTCATTGGAAGGATTCTCATTTCCTCTATATATTTTTTCAAAAATCTTGAAAAGTACCAGCAATGAATCTTTGCAGTTTTGACCAAACTCTTTGGTCCATTTGGGCATGGGCTTTGTTGTTTTGGGTCTGGGGGCACACCTTATCCTCTGCTGTGGGACCATGTGTGCTACTGGGATTCAAACCACAGTCCATGTACCTACACTGTAGCACTGTAGCTCTGTCGTTTCGTTGTTCATCGATTTGCTCGAGCGGGCACCAGTAACGTCTCCATTGTGAGACTTGGCGTTACTGTTTTTGGTATATTGAATATGCCATGGGTAGCTTGCCAGGCTCCGCCATGAGACTGGGATACTCTCAGTAGCATGCCAGGCTCTCCGAAAGGGACGGAGGAATTCAACCCATGTCGGCCATGTGCAAGGCAAATGCTCTACCTGCTGTGCTACCGCTCCACTCCTGCTCCTACACATGCCAGGTAAATACCTTAACTTTGGTAGTATTTCTCTGGCTCCTGGGCTTCTGTGCTTGGAAAGACTTTAACTACAGTATTGTCTTATTGTTGCATGTGGCCGACCCAGGTTCGATTCCTCCATCCCTCTCGGAGACCCTGGCAAGCTACCGAGTGTATCTTGTCGGCATGGCAGAGTCTGGCAAGCTCCCCATGGCATATCTGATATGCCAAAAACAGTAACAACAAGTCTCACACTGAAGACGTTACTGGTGCCCGCTCGAGCAAATCGATGAGCAACATGATGACAGTGACAGTGATACAGTGATTGTCTTGTCTTACCCATGAGTGATTTGTTCCTGTGTTCTAATTTCTCCTAATTCGCTTTTTTCTAGTTTATGATATCAATATTACTTTTTCTTAAATGTCTATTGGCCATATGACTATCTTCTTTGGGGAAGTATCTGTGCATTTCCTCTCCCCATATTCTATAGGGTTTTGGATTTATTGTTGTTGAACTATGTGAGTACTATACATGTATATGTGTGTGCGTGTGCATGTGTGTGTGTGTGTGGTGTCTTGTATATTAACCTCTTATCTGATGTACTGAATTCAAATTTTCCCATTCATTTGGGTGTATCTTAGTTTTATCCTGTGTTTCTTTTGCTAGCAGAAACTTTAATTTGATGTGTTCCCATTTGTTTATTTTTTAATCCAATACCTTTGACATTCTCTGAGGCATTTTAGCACAAAAACTGAACCAACCATATAAAACAAATTCACACACTATGATCAATCATTCTAAGGATGCAAGGATGGTCCAACATATGCTAATCAACTAACATCAAACATCAATAAAAGGAGATATAAAAATCATATGATCATATCAATTGAGGCAGAGAAAGTTTTCAACAAGATCCAACATTCATTCATGATTTTTTAAAAAAATAAATGAACAAAATGGTTGGAAGGAGCCATCCTTAAAGGGAGTAATGGATACCTATGACAAAGCCATAGCCAGTATCATTCTCAATTGTGTAAAATTACAAGTCTTCCCTCTGAGACAGGCACAAGGCACTGATACCCACTGTCTCCACTTTTATTCAACATAACATTAGAAGTCCTAGCTACAAAATGAGGCAATTTAAAAAAAATATTTTTTAATTTAAAAGTAATTTAAATTAAATTATTTTATTTACAGCACTATTAATATTACAGTTTCTGAAATATTAACCCACCATCAGAATATCACCGTAGTTTCCCCCTGTCAGATCTCATGCCCACCCCCCCAACTTAAAAAATAAAATGGTAAATATTCTTTTTAAGGGACCCTATTTTTCACATTGATTCATTACCTGCTCTAAAAATAGTCACTAACATATCACTGTTAGTGGCATATTAGACATAATTTGAAACATATCTTTCTAAATTATGTATAGTAATAGTACATATTATTAAATATGTTAGCGATTTTAAGTCTCATTTTCACCATTATTAAGTAGCTGATAATTAGAGGTTTCTGAGTTTTCATTTCCATGAGGGAATAAATAAGTTGCTGCCAGTCAGATGACAGGAAATATGTATTCCAGTGAAAGTGCAGTTTTTCCCTATCTCAAAGTATAAACATTCTTTGCATTTTCATGTCATTTTCTCACACCTTTCCAAGACATGCATACTAAATTTGCTTTTAATTCTTGCTACTAAACTCATAAGTCAGTGGGCTTCAATATCAGTTTGGAAAATTAGAGGGTGTTTATTTTGCACTAATTGCTCTCCTTACTCTCCCTTTTCTGACCCTCTACAGCCTTGTGGCATACTCCATAATATTTGACCAGTTTCTGTTTAAAATTAAAATCTGATTTGAAATTTTAATCATAGGGCAATGTCCTTCTCTCTTTTCTCCGAGTGTAGGAAGCTTGAAGAATCTGCTCTTCTATCCTCCGTTTTCCCTTCACCCTTCTCATTCTTCTCTTCTTTCCCCTCTTTCTTCCTCATGTTTCCCTCCTTCCTCTTAAATGCTGGATCATGGAAGAAACAGATGTAAAAAGGGAGTGAGAGTTTCTAACTTATTTGGCTCCTTTCAAAGATCTGATAGTTTCTGTCATTTTTTTTCCATCAATGCCAGGTGGGTGGTAAGATTTTATTTACTAACTTTTCTTTAAGACCAAGGTATCATTTCCTCAAGGACCCTGGAGTGGGACCCACCTTTATTTTTTAATAGGAAAAATCCTCCCCTAGTTCATTCTCTTCAAACTTCTTTGGATCTCTTTCTCCCTGAAAGTACAGCCCTCAAATCTTAGCCATCCTTGACCTGTTTCCTAATGAATATTATTTTTTTCTTTACCTTGATGAATGAGTAGAAATGCTTGATCTTTCCTAGCCCTTGTAGTAGATCTATCTAAACTGCCCAGACCTTTCTCTCTCTCTCTGTTCTATCATTATTCTCAAAGTCTTTACTCTCTTTACTTAACACTCCAAAGGAATAACATCATTGATTTAGAGTAGCCACCCACTATTTGTTTAGGCAAAGGTTTAGTAACCTTTTTATGGGCATATGGGGTATATTTTCTGACTATAGCACTGTAGCACTGTTGTCCCTGTTCATCAATTTGCTCAAGTGGGCACCAGTAATGTCTCCATTGTGAAACTTGTTACTGTTTTTGCCATATCAAATCCGCCCCGGGTAGCTTGTCAGGCTCCGCCATGCAGGTGGGATACTCTCAGTAGCTTGCTAGGCTTTCTGAGAGGAACAGAGGAACTGAACCCAGGTCAGCCATGTGCAAGGCAAACGCCCTACCCACTGTGCTATTCCATTCTCTGTCTATAGTACAATTAACTTAAAAATAGCTTTTTGGAGCTAGAAAATTCTAAAACCCAATTTAAAATAGCCCACAGGCAAAAAGAAACCACAAACATATCAGAAAATATTTCAAACGGAGTGAAAAAATGCATCTGCATTTGTGGGTTATAGCTAAAACAATGCTAAGAGCAAAAGGTTTGGCTTTTAAAGAGATTACTGTTTTACTGACTTTTATTACAATTTTTTAATCTAGGAATATGCCCAGAGTGTATTAAGGAATAAATATTCTACAGTTTTTGGATGTATGATTCTGTACAACAGATCAAGGTGGTTGAGGGTGGTGTTCATGTCTATATTTTTGTTCATTTTATACCTATGTATTCAGGTGATGATACCAAGGAATTGGAATTGATTGTGTGTTTCTCTATTTCTTTCATTTATATATTGTTTCATGTGTTTTAAAATTATTTTACTTTGTGCAAAAACATGATTTGGACATGCTTCTAAAGAATTATCTTGTATATCGTTATCAAATTTTGGTCATTTTTACTTATTTTTTGTTTTCCAATGTGTATCGAGTTCCACGAGTTTTGGTTTAAAATTTTCATAATAAATCATTTTCATATTTTATCTTTTAATGTACATAAACTTTATATTTAAAGGTTATTTAATAAGACCTTCTAAAATTTAAGGGAGTGCAATATTCCCAAGTACTATTGATATTAAAAGGGTGAAAAAGTAGAAACCAGTCTCTGTAACAGATACATGCAAAAAATTAAAGTATTAGATGCAGAGGAATCATACAGTAAGTAGTACGTTTACCTGCATGCTACCAGTCGAGGTTTGGACCCTTAAGCCCTACTAGGACTTATCCCTGAGCACAGAAACAAGAGTAAGCCCCAAGGATTACCCCCCATAAAAATTACTGGTAAATTGAGACCAATCACTGTATCACTGTATCACTGTCACCCCTTTGTTTATCGATTTACTTGAGCGGGCGCCAGTAACGTCTCCATTTGTCCCAGCTCTGAGATTATAGCAGCCTCTCCTTATTCATCTTTTCTAATGACTGGAGGTTCTTTTCAGGGTCAGGGGAATGAGATTGTTATTGTTACTGTATTTGGCATATCAAATACGCCACTGGGAGCTTGCCAGGCTCTTTCATGCAATATTAGTATAATTCATCATATTCAAAGAATAGAGAAAAAGCAAGTTATTATCACAACACATACAAGAAAAGCTTTTTAACTAAATTTATTGTCCCCTAATCTTGAAAATCTATAGCAATCTGAAATAAAAAAGAACTTCTGTCTACTAGATGTCTCTATAAAAATCCATAGCTAGCATTACAGTTCAGAATTAATTGAATATATAACCATAGAGATTAAGACAAGACTATCTTTTCCCATATTCAATATTATATCAAAGTTTCTAGACCCAGTAAAGAAAGATGTCATAAAGTTTGTGAAGTGTAGGATAACATAGCCTCTGATAGTTTAGGTTTATTGGTTTACTCCCATCACAGTGCTCCCATTACTCTGTGTTTATTTGTAACTTCTTTCTTAGTGTTCTGTTGACTTGTAAATATTGTTTTTCTCTTCTCCTTGAGTAATTTGCATAGTTTATTCAGAGCAATGTCCTTTTTGTATGGACACAGGAAGACTTAGCAAATGCTATGCTTTAGTAACCTGGGAGTCATTTGACTCTACAGGATACTTTCCTCCTGGGCATCTGTTCTCTAGACCTAAGCCTCAGCTGCCCTTACTTCCTAGCACCCCCAAAGCAGGGTCCCGACGAGGGACTGGAAGGACCCAGGGCTAGCGGTGAGTTGTGTGCTACCCTGGCATCGAGATGGGCCTGGCCAAAGTGCCTCATACTTAACCATAAGTTTAGAGCTTGGTCATGGACAAATGCTGTCATGATCCAAACAGTGATAACTAGATTTGAACCCTGCTAGGGTGAGGAATGATTAATCTGGCCTGAGAGCTGTAGTCTGAGTCTGTGGCAAGATGTTGCCAGGAGAGCTGCCTTGCAAGCCTCAATGTATCTCTTGCTATGTCCATACAAAAATAACTAGTATTAAGATGTGAATAAGTGTTTGGACTAAGGAAAGGAGAAAAACCTTTAGATGTATTATGCCTGCTGACTGTCTGGAAGGGCTTTGGAATGCCCTTAGGTGTGTTCCCTTGGAACCTGATGGCCCTCAGGAAGGGCTTTCTTATGTTGATTTTGCTACCTGGGTGTGTGTAGCCTACCGGGCAAGGTGGGAGATAATAGTAGGGGGAGAGACTAGTGAAGGGGGAGAACCCAGAGGGTGGTAGATCCAGAGAGAGGACAGAGCTGGGAGTGTGGGAGATGAGAAAGATGGAAGATTGAATAAACGGTAACTAATCAGCAACCAGCTTGGTCCTCGTTCTTCCTTCGCCTGTCCTTGGCCAACAGCCATCCCGATCCAGCCCATACACAGCGGTTCCAAGAGCACCGAACACAGACGGTGAGACAGAGCTGCCCAGAGAGCCCTTGAGTGCACACACCCGTCGGCGTGCATAGTTTTTACAGCAGAGGAAGGAAAAACCCTTCTTTATTCACCCAGGACGAGACTGACTTTAAAGAAAACATAAAAGAATTTATAAAACTACTTGGACTAAGTAAAGTTAACAAGTTTAAAATAGGTGATTTCAATAGCCAAGAGAACAATGCATTTTAATTTTCTAGTCATAAGAATTCCAAAAAATGAATTTTATGAAGAACTGCATTTACTATGGCGTCAAGCATCTTAAAATCCTGTCAGATGATGGAGCTTTACAATACAACAGCTGAGATGTTCAGTTGCAGGAGGCTCCCTTGTCTTTCTGTTTTCCTCCATTGCGTGTGTTCTTTCCAGAATCTCAGTGAGTTACGAGACCTGACCTATTTTTATCTCCTCTCTATGTGTTCAGGACACTTTCTTGACATTTTTCCATCATTCGCCACTTTTTCATAGGTCAAGAAATTGAGGCAGAAGGAGCACACTTAATTGTTCAGATTATTCAACTAATCGGTGTTTAAATTATTACTCCAAGACATGCAGTCTTAGTCCCTGGCCTCTCGTACCTCTTTTCTTTCATTTATTAATTTTGTGTGTGTGTTGAGGACTCACCTAGTGGTGCTCAGTTCCTACTCCCTGCTCTGTGCTCACGGATCCCTCCTGGTAGTTGTCAAGGGACCATATGTGATGCTGGGGACCAAACCTGGGTTAACTGCTGGGAAGGCAGCTAACTTGTACTTGTACCTTAAGACTTGTACTGTCTCTCTTGCACTGTAGCTCATCAAAAGTACATTTACTTTGGTTGAGAGAAGCAAGCACTTTAACAATGGGTTTAGTATTGGAATGATGAATGCATGAAGCTATGACTATACCTCAATAAAAATGTCAGAAAATATTTTTGTGATAGTTGATGTTGAATTAATGAATGTGTCTTATCAAGAAGATAAAACCCCATTTATTTTTAATGATTTCATAAAATTAAAGGCCATATTTGCTAATATTATTTTAATAAAGGCCCCAGCTAATATTTCTTTTCAATAATAATAAATTTTGATCCCAGATGTTTTCTAAACAAATTCATAGGGTACTTTTTTCTTTGATTTCAAAATCATCAAAGTTAGAGATCATGTTATATTAAATTTTAGAATTTAGAGTAGCAAACTTGTCATTGCTCATTATGAATGATCTATCCCTGACATTCTAAGACTTTAAATTATATTATTTATAGAAGTGATTAAATGTACTGAATGATCACTGGTCAGAATACTAAGAATTAGTTTGTTAACTCTGCTCCTTTTTTTTTGAACAGGGAAATACAGATAATAACTGTCACATTTTTAATGTTTTGTGGCTATGAAAATAACAGAATTCCATAAAATGCTAGATCTTCATATATTTAGTTTACCTTATTATTTTATTCATTTGCTAATTATTAGTTTTTCCACTTTATTTAAACACCAGGATGTTTAAAAACAACTTGAAAAGTTGTTCGTTATGCATTTGTTATAGGCATTTAATATTCCACTTAATCGTCCACTTAATATTTCATTTCATATTCCAATCCCACTACCATTGTAACCTTCCCTTCACCAATGTCCCAATTTTCCCAACAACCCCTCAAGCCTGCCCTTGTAACAAGCCCAAAATAATTTATTTTATATTGTTTGATATCACTAAATGACCAATGGAATCACCAAAAAATACTTCAGTTAAAAAAATTGTGAAAAAATTGTTATATACCACCATAGAGACATTAAGTTCTTGTCTGGAGGTTCATTAAGCTACTGCGGCTAGTTGAGCATCTATGTGAATATTTTTATTAATTGAAATTAGTTGGCTTCTAAGTTGGCTTCTTTCGTTCCCATCCAATCTGGTGTGCTCCTGCTGGGATGTTAGTAGTGTAGAGTTTGATGATGTTGCTCCAGAAAATCCAGAGTACTGAACAGGGCAGTGAGCTTACATAGCGGAGGTAGCGGTGTAGCTGCTGGGGCTTCCAGGGTTAAGGGCTGGACTGGGAGGCTGCCTGTTCCTACTCTGAAAAGGCCTGGAGTTTTCAGCCAGAAAAAAAAAAAAACATTGTACCTGAAATTTTGGGCAACTTGGCCTCTCCGCAGTAAGCATGGCAGCAGATATCTGGGTGTGAGTGCTGCCAGGACTTTGGCAGGGTGAGAACTTGACCTGCCTCCCCTCCCAAGGTGGCTCCGAGGTCTCAGCCGGGGACTGGTGTACCCAAGAAATTTTTGCAACTTGTTCATCTATTTTGAGATTTAATCTTCGATCTCTGCTGCTGGACTGATAGATGAGCTTACATAGAGGTGGGGGTGGGATGTGAGTAATTCGTTTTTTTTAAAGATAAGTGTCCAGTGAGTTTTGTTGTGTATATTTTGCCTTTAATCATGGTTTTAAATTTTTCTCCATCTTTTGGGAATAAAGTAAAAAAAATAGCATAAACAAGAAATTTCATTATCTTCCAGACAGTTATGACAGTATGTTTCACCTGTATAATATCTAGAATAGCACAGTCTGTCACTGTTTATTGATTTGCTGAAGTGGGCACCAGTAACGTCTCTATTGTGAGACTTCTTGTTACTGTTCTGGGCATATCAAATTCACCACGGGTAGCTTGCCAGGCTCTGCTGTGCGGGGGGGATACTTTTGATAGCTTGCTGGGCTCTCCAAGAGGGATAGAGGAATCGAACCCAGGTCAGACCCATGCAAGGCAAATGCCCTACCTGCTGTGCTATCACTCCAGTCCAATATCTAGAATAGTTTGAATAAAGAAACCAGCTATTAGGGAATTGCCTTTCCTGGGCTTCATAGTTTTTAGATCTAATGAAAGTTAAATGTTGAATTCCCACTTGAATGTCAACATTTTCTAATCTTGCCTGAAATCCTTGAGGGAGTCTCCTTGCATGTCTTACAAACAACAGAGGACAAGGAAAGATGGGAACGGGAGGCAGAAGTCAATGGACATCTGTACGGAGGGGGATTCTTTGGTTGCTGTCTTGTCCTGCCACCCCGAGCAGGACTTTCCTCTGTGCTCTTCTGCACAGCACTTCTTGACTTTGCACACAGCCCCTACTCCCTGCATTACCTCATCTTTAGTTCAGAAAATAAATGTATATATTTTTTCTGGGAGCAAATGGGAGCACAATGAACCTATGTAGTAGTAATAAACAATCTTGGAGCTAAAACTATGCAGGTAGACATGACTGATTTGACACACCAGAGTGTTTTTTTAGTAACATTGAAATGGAGCTGAAGTATTACTATTTTCAGCTACTAATTATTATTTTCGGCCATTAATCCTATTGTCCATCCCATTAAGAATGAGGATGCTGCTTGTTGAGGCATCAAATAGCGGCTCCATCAGACACATATACCAGTGTCCCAATCTAAAACAGAGGCTCTCAAACTCCTCTGGCCGACCACCCGCTTTTCATAAATGCTCAGTATCCTGTTGGAAATTATTTTTAAGCAAGCAAACAAAATTGCACCCAAAGATACTACCCCTCCCCGCCTTGGTCTCTGCAGTGTAACCCCAAGGGACAGCCTTTCCCACTTTGAGAAACACTCGTCCAAGATGAAAAAGAAGAAAACCTTTTCAGAAAGAAGAAAGAATTGCAGTCGGAAAATAATAATTCTAGAATATACATTCTTATGGGGCTGGAGCAATAGCACAGTGGTAGGGCATTTGCCTTGCACACAGCGGACCCAGGTTCGATTCCTCCACCCCTCTCAGAGAGCCCAGCTAGCTACCGAGACTATCCCGCCCACACGGCAGAGCCTGGCAAGCTACCCGTGGTGTATTCAATATGCCAAACACAGTTACAACAAGTCTCAAGGTGGAGACATTACTGGTGCCTGCTCGAGCAAATCAATGGTAACGGGATGACAGTGACAGTGACATTCTTATGAATAAGTCATGACGTACTACTTCCCCGACCCTATTAGCAGTTGCAATGATTAGCATAAAATATTTTCAATGTATTTCACATATTCTAATTATCAGAGGTACAGGCATAGAGGTAAAGAGCACTGAGGCATTGTGCTCGAGGTGGGTAATGGAGGTGGATTTGTACCCAAGTGAGCAGCAGAGGGGCTGAGTTGTCATACGTTACTCGTTAGCCAACACTAGGTCTGTACGTGTCCCATAGAGTTGTGGTGGGAGGGTGTGAGAGAAAATGAAAGGGGAAAAAAATCTTCCTCTTAAATATTCAGTGAATATAAGTCAGAGAATGATTTTACTGTGAAAACATTTTAAAATATTGTTACAAGCATAAATGAATTCCTATGGTGTTTAAAACAGGAAAAAATCAGATTACAGGGTAGAAATTGGTTAGGATGGAAAATCAGTAGAATAATGTTACAATTTCCCATGTTATTGCCTAGCACTTTAATTTCATTATTATCTTTAAAGATTACTGATTTAGTCTTTATGAAAAGTCTGTAGTCAATACTTATTTAGATTTACCTATATATCTTATTGTTCTTCACTGCACATTGGTTTTTGTACCTCGTTTTCCTCTAGACTTAACTTTATTCATACAGTTCATTCTTTGAAGATTCAATGAAAAGGAACACTTTTAACTTTCTAATAAAATTCTTTTTATTTATCTCTCAGTCTTGAATGTTACAACTATGGATGAATCTCTACATGAAAATACATCACAGTCATCATTTTATTCTCTGTAGATTCTGTGGTTTCTTTCAAGATTTGGCTCGATTTTTATCTACACAGAATGTTTTACTTAATTATAGATTTATCATTATATTTCCCGGGGCTTATGGATTCTTCCAAATTGAAGCTTATATGTTTATTTGTTTCTAGGGAAAAAAAAATCTGTCAATCCTTTGAATATGGCTTCTATTTCATCATCTCCCTTTTAAAGTCTCATCATATGTATATTAGTGAAACACAGCAGTCAACCATGCCCTTAATTTCAATCATATTTCACATCAATATTATTTTGCATTTTGCAGATGAGGTGTTTTTTTCAAAAACAATCTAATAATTAATAGTTTTCTCTTTGATTAGTTTTATGCTAGCATCTGTTCTCTACATTGAGGTCTCAATTCAGTTTGGCAAGTGTAGTTTTTTTTTTTAATTTACTGGAGATATCTAGCTAACTAGTTAATTAAACATATTTTAGCACATTTACATTCTTGCTTTTGAAGGGTGGTATATTTCTTTTTTCTTTTTTTAAAATTTATTTATTTTTTAATTAGTGAGTCACAGTGAGGGTACAGTTACAGATTCACGTATTTTCATGCTTGTTTTTCCCTATTGCAATGTATAAGAGCCCATTCCTCCACCAGTGTCCATTCTCCACCAAAAGGGTGGTATATTTCTTTACTTATGTCTTTAAACATTTAAACAAATTTTCCCTCTGAGGCTTTTATATTTATCATTCTGTGGAATAAGTTGTGCCATTTGTTGGTGTATGGAACTACCTCGAGGTAAATCTGATGCTTCTTTGAATCAATAATATTAGATTTTGAGTTTATTATCCATCAGAGTGCATTGTGTAGGAATACCATTTATTCTACTTGATCCGGATGGTAAACCAGTCTCTACAGTGTAATTGTCATACAGTTCTGTCAGGACACAACAGGAATAGTCACTTTCATTATGTAAATGAATTGACCCAACATGAAGGCCAAACAAGAATATAATGGTTCCCGATACCCTTTGTATCACATACTTTGTCCATTTTTCATAGTTTTTTTTTTTAATCCTACCATCCTGGGTGGGTAGCTCATTGCATTCCCAAGTGAAAGAAAAAGCCATTCTAGTCTTTTCTGAGTCTCATGAATAGGACAACACTTAGAGTGCCCAGCTCTATTCCTGGTACTCAAGTACTGTCTCCTTGTCATTAGAATTAGCTCTAGAGGAAAACATGTCTGTCTTGCATTTTATAAATAAATGTGCCTGGCATTTCATAAATAAATGTTAAATAATAAATGCAAGGCATTAGTCACTGTGATTTTTATACTTCTCAGGAAGAATTTATTCATTTATATTAGTTTATAATAAAATCAGTTGAGCGTGTTTTATGACTGAAGTCAAATTGAATATCAAGTTAGGATTACGTGAACCCTGTGCTTTCTATATATTATACACATCTGTTGTTTCTTTGTAATTCAGGACTTAGCTATTTTCAGAACTCTGGTTCATTGAGTCTTTCTGAATTTCAGGTCTCTAACAGAATCTTCGATTCCATGTATCCATACAAAAAAAGGGGTATTAGAGGAAGATTTTTCATATCTTTTGCAGGAATACCTTCCCCAGAAACCTTTCTATTGATTTACTGGCCATACCAGAACGGGTTAATGTATTCACTTGAAAGAGTCTTGGGAAATATCTATCTGGGATAGAATTATATCCCCCTAAATGCCTTCAAAGGACACAATACACACCCTAGCACCAAGCAGATTCTTTTTTCCAAGCAAATTTGAATTTAGTGTGTGAAGAAGTGGGAATATCTTTTGAACTGGCATGGGCTAGGAACTACCCAGTTACTGTTCAGTGCTGAGGCTATTGATCATCATAGAGCCATGGCTCACTTTTTCTTTGCTACAAACTCTACTCGGAGATAATAATTTTTAAGATATTTTCATCCTTAACTTTTTTTTACTATTTCTTTATTTATGTATGGAAATTATGTAAAACATAAGTGAATCATTTGAGAACATTCTCTAAATTCAAGAAGAATAAAACGTTAACTCCAATTTATACAAACCTTGCCTCACCAAGACTTTGAAACAGATTGGATTCATTCAAAGAAATTGATTTTTTTCTCAAATATATATCTTTATTCTCTGAAGAAATGACTGTTTGTTAAACATGCAACTATTAAAATTTATAAATAAATGTTAAATATTAATTCAAGGCATTAGTCACTGTACATTAACTTGTCACAGGTTAGCTTGTAACATTCACTGATTTTTCTGAATAAAAATGAAATGCCTTTACCTGATATGGAATTATCCATTAGTCTTAACCAATAATCTCCTTTTTCATTTGATTTCAAGGCACTTTAATGACTGAATACCGGATAACTGATAGCTTCTGATCCAATTACATACTCTTTCTTGATTCTACATACTGGTGTTGATGGCAACTTTCTATTTTGCTTATCTTAACCCCATATTGGTCTTAATCTTACACTTTTTTTGTAATGAATTTCCTTATACTACTCTCCCGGTTATAATAGTTTGAGGTGTTCGTTTGGGTTATGCTATGAAAAATCAGGAAAAAGTGGATAATGAGACATCTATGAAGGTCTAATATGAGAGGGTATGAATGGGATGAATTTCCTATAGATTATTGAGAGTCAACAAATAATGTGGTTACTATTTTGAGAAAATAGTAGTGTGCCTATATAGAAGTAAAGATTTATTAATGATTGTATGTTTCTTGTCTTAGTGATTTTCAGTTTTCTCTTAGGACGCTTTTATTCATATGTAGGCACATAGTTTTCCTCGATTCTCTCTCCTGCTTTCTGTATTCTTGAGATCTTGGTTCTATTACCTACTGCTTAGATGATATTGAATAAGCAATTTTCTCTCTGTTCACCAGACTACACTACACAGTTACTTTGCTTAATCAATTGTTTTTAATAGTACTTAACATATGAGTACACAAAATTATTAGTTATTATCATTATTGTTCTTATTTTTATTATTTCCTAAATTTGAAAGTGACTAAACAATGCATTTTCCCCCGAGAGGTGAAAAATGTCCATCTAAATAACCAATAGTCTAGACAGATTTATAGGGTGATGGAAAAATGGAAGTAGATGCTGATATGTTTGAGAGGCTTCAGGCTTTGAAGGCTTGTATCACTGTATCACTGTCATCCCATTGCTCAAAGATTTGCTCAAGTGGGCACCAGTAATGTCTCCATTGTGAGACTTGTTACTGTTTTGGGCATATTGAATACACCACGGGTAGCTTACCAGGCTTTGAGAGCCAGCGGGATAATCTCGGCAGCTTGCCAGGCTCTCCGAGAAGGGTGGAGAAATCTAACCCAGGTCTGTCGCATGCAAGGCAAATGCCCTCCCTGCTGTGCTATTGCTCCATGTCGTGTAATATCACGAAATAGTATGTACAACTAAGAAGACAGTTAAAGCCATAATCCTCTGAGTCTTTAAAGAAAACTGGTGGTGAGAGTCGAGAGTGGGTGAAGTTTAGAAAGTTCAAGTACTCTCCAACAACAGACCACTCACCCACGTGCAGGTCAGTTAGAAGGGTCAAGGCTCTTTACATGCAGCAGACCCAGGTTCAATCCCCCGGACTGTGGATCATTCCCTGAGCACCACCAGTAGTGATCTCGGCACAGACCCAGAGCCAGGAGTAAGCTCTGAGCATTTGCCTCAATGGGACCCCCCCACATTGAAAAAAAAAAGCTAACAAACAATAAAAATGTTAGCTCATAAGATGTTTTAAGTTCATTTCATGAAGAATAAGTCTTTTCCACTCAGTTGTACTCTATGCAGGAACACTTGATTTTGAGAATAGACTTTCTAAGCCGGCATCAGACAACCAATAACTCCAGCTTGTCACTGGAAGCAGCCCAAGGTTTATCCAAGATCTGCTGAAGAACGCTCAGATGACTTTAAAAATAGTCTTCAAATGAGACTATCTCTCAGGCTAATTCTTGATGTTCAGGAGTAATCACATGAGCATGAAGCTTGTGCCCACAGAAGCCTGCGTCTCAGGATAGCTCTGAATACTTTATGAATGAGGACAAACAAGTATACAATAAGAGATCACAAGACATACCATGAAGATCTATCAGTATTTCTTAAATAGTAAAGTTAATGTGACTCTTCGCTAGTGAAATTCAAGGACAAAACACAGCAGCAATAATATTATTTAATTATTTAGCTTTGTTTTCTTCCCGGCAAATACTTTCCTTGTGACCTTACTGCTAATTGCATTTCGTTCTCATAAAGAAAAGCCCATTTCTTTATAAAATAGACTTCGGAGTATTCTTGAAAACTTTCTAGTTAAAGGCCAGACATCTAAGTCATTTGTTACAGGGTGGAAATACATTATTTCAGACATAGAGCCAATCTTAAATCTGCTGCTAATTTGTGTCTGTGGAGTCTTCATGTTTGATACAGGCCAGCCAGTAAGTTTTTATGTGATACATGTTTCTAATCATTCCTTTTGAATAAAATTCCAATTTATAATTTCATATAATCATAAAAAGCTAATTGTTTCTTTTGAAAATGTGGAATGCTTCAGACATATGGGAACTCTGGCAGAATTTGAGAGTATATTGCAAGCATAATTACTTCTTTGCTGTCAGTAGTTTACCTAATTTAATAGTATATATTTCACATTTTTCATTTGATTATAGCTGCCACAGATAGGAATGCTAGCTTCACTGGAAATGTACAGAAGTGATGACAGATACAAATATCAGTTACAGATTTATGGACTGAAGACTTTAGCTAAATTATCCTTCAAGGTTTGCACATCTAGATTCATGGACATAAGTAAGGAATGTCAACTTTTCTAATTATGTGACAAGTCCAAAATAACATCTTACTATATCTAAGGTTTTGCACACTCTTAAAGACATAAAAATTGGCACCTTTAAAATATTCATTCATATTATTTATGTACAGTCTCAAATGTCCATATCTATCCAAAGAGATAAAAAATTAACAGTGCATTGTTTTACAGGTTTAATCCATTTATAAATCAGTATGATATAGGAGCATTACTTTTTGAAAGAAAAGAAACTGCAAATTTCTTTGTATTTGAGACTGCAATTGGTATGCATCCTTTTCAATCATAGTGGAATTTTGAAAGTCTAATAATAATTGTCAATCCCAAATGATTGTGTGCCATAACATCCACTTGGGTTATTTTTAAAGACTTGGCTGATAAAAATTAACTAGTTAATTTATTTAAAAGTCAAAAGCATAGTGGGGAAAAAGCACAAATCTTTATTGTGGAAATAAGGTAAAACACTAAAATGCAGCAGTAAAAGAAGCTTTATAAAAATACCTAAATAGTGAAAGTTTTAAATTCTCGCCACTGATTTAGTTAAGGTGTAACTTCACTTTTTATTTTAGTATATCTCTTTACTCATCTTACAAAAAAAAAAACCAAAACTGAAATTCTAAGATCATTTTTTAGGTATAAGTATAAAAATGTACATCAACCATTACTACAAATGGTGGATAAGAAAGGATAAAGATATACTCACCACAATTGTGGTTATTTAATTGGCTTTTCTTAATTTTTAAAGAGACATTGCCCTACATACCTTTATATGGGTTGCAGATATAAATCATTATTGTTCAACATCTATACAGTTAACTCAACCAATACACTAATTTCTATCCACCAACAAGATACCTGTCCCTTTTCCCAGTTTACCTGCCACCAACCACCTTTGCTTCTGCTAGTTCCTTCAATTCTATTGTCAAAATCTAAGGGCTTTCTCTTTTTTTTTAATTGTTCCTTTATTTTGTCTTATCTTCTTCATCAGATTGGAATCATGTCATGTATGTCTTTTTCTATCTGACTTAAGACATTTAGCTTCATTCCTCTGAGGTCCATTCATACTGTCATAAATGGCAAGATTTCATCCAAAAATTGATTGGTCAACTTACTTTTTATTTGACTAATATTCTAAAGTGTGTATATTAGTCAGCTTAAAACCTCAGCATCTCTAGCCACTCATTCCTATACAGGCACTTTGGTTTTTTCCATATCATTTTGTTCGTGAATAATGAGTATTCTCATTTAAATTCTTAGTAGAAGCTTTTTCTAAAATAAAGGTCATGGTAACCCTTCTTAGAGTTGCCAATAACATCACACAGAGGGTGTGCCAATGATACCAGGAACACCATATTAGGGAAACCATATTGCCCTAATAATGATAAAATTAATTTGAATTTTTAAACTTAGCTCAGAAATAAAAGACAATGAGCAAGAACATCTTAAATCATCTCTCTAATCATGAACTCATATAATGATGGTAGTTAGCATTCTTCAGAGAATCTAGCTCTCCAGTTTTTGAAAAGTCATTATGGAACTCTTACCTGTACACCTCTTTTGTGCATTGTGGGTTTATTTTTATAAAATATGATAGCTACTATTAGTCTACAGGAGACACTGCACATTTTATTCTCTGGAAACAAGTGAGGGAAGTTAAGACAAGTTAATAGTGAATATGGCAATTAGCAGTTAATAAATGATAAATTGTTTTCATAGTATTAATAAACTATGTATCTCAGACATGAAATTAATTTAAAATGTGTGTTTTGAAAATCACTGTCACTGTTTCACTCTCATCCCATTGTTCATCGATTTATTTGAGTGGACACCAGTAATGTCTCCATTCGTTTCAGCCTTGAGATTTTAGCAGCCTCTCCTTACTCGTCTTTCCATAAGATTGGAGGCTCTTTCAGGGTCAGGGGAATGAGACCTGCTATTGCTACTGTCTTTGGCATATCAAATACACCACAGGGAGCTTGCCAGGCTCTGCTGTGTGGGTGGGATACTCTACGTAGCTTGCCAGGCTCTCCGAGATATATCGCACTATTGTCCCGTTGTTTATTGATTTGCTTGAGTGGGCACCAGTAATGTCTCATTGTGAGACTTGTTACTATTTTTGGCATATTGAATACACCACAGGGAGCTTGCCAGTGGAAACATAAATGTTTCTATGATTTTATGGAAAATGGGTAGGGAGTGTCTTATGATGTATGGCCATGTGGTCCAGGAATATGTTCACACATTCATGAGACTCAGCCCGAGCATGTGGAAAGCGGCCTGGAGCGTGGCAGCGGTTGGGTAGTGGAAGTCAGCTGCCGGGGCTGGGTCCCTTGGGGTAGGAAGGGCTCTCACTCCCCCCCCCAAGGGGTGCCCCGAGTGAAAACAGCCTGGCACAAAGTCTGGTGGCATGGTTATGGGGGCCTCATTTTTATGCTCCCTTTGGGAGAAGCAGCCGTGAGTTCTGGAGGGTGACCAGTGATTATCTATTTTGAAAAGAGATAATCAAAATTAACCAAATTGTGATACTACCCAGCATTTCAAGTAAATTGGTCTCTGTACCTGTGGGTCATTCCTGAATAATCAAAGTTTTCTGCTAAGCTAGTGCTATTTTCTATCTCTCACAGCTGATTGGTCACATGGAGCCACTTGCAAATGAATCCCCAGAGTGAGTTAGACACTTTGACAAGTTATAAATTTGCTCAGATTTGGGGGATAAATTTCTATTTGATATATACCTAATGAGGTTAAATTTTAAATTTCACAAATTTTATATGCTCGGGCAACATTTATTATTAAAAGGCATATGTTCTCCTTATGAATACATTTATTTTCTAGAATAAAAATCCTCCTAGCCTCATGTAAATCAGCATGCGTTTCAGTTCCTTACTGGAATTTCCCGAAAGTGTGGTATCAGGGCACTAAAGTATCCTAATGAGGCCTCTGGAAATCATCGCTGCATTTGCTGTTGTCCTGGATATTAGCTGCATGCTGTGTGCCCTATCAAATCCTTGTTACAATAAGAGAGAAAAAGTGAAAAATGGGAAGAGAGAGCCTACAGGACTGCCTTTTCATAAACGTCCTTTTTATAAACTTTTAGTAAATGTTCCTGTAAGTTCCTATGAGGAACATACAGAACTTTAGCCAGGTCATTGCCACATCAAAATGTGGCAAATGCATATTTGATGCTGTGTATTATTAAAACACACATTTTATAATCATTTCATTCTTCGGTGTTTGGGGGTGGAGGATTTTAACGTTGAAAGGTAGACTGCTTTGAATAAAATCGGGTTCTTTGTGAAGAATGGTGCAAAGGGTCCAAGCAGCTACTTAAATTTTTGTTTTATTAATAAGTAATAATCTCACTGGTGGCAGAGGACAAGAAGAGCATGTTTGGGGCATTGATAAAGGACAGAGGGGATTCTGGTATGATGTTTGAATGACGAATTAAAGTATCATTGAGGACTATATACCCTGGTCCTTCAGTAACAATCGGGGAAGCATAAAATTAAATTTAAAAGAAATGAAGCACTCGGGGCTAGAGCTATAGCACAGCAGGCAGGGCGTTTGCATTGCACGCGGCCGACCCCGGTTCGATTCCCAGCATCCCATAAGGTCCCCTGAGCACCGCCAGGAGTAATTCCTGAGGGCAGAGCCAGGAGTAACCCCTGTGCATTGCCAGATGTGACCCAAAAAGTCAAAAAAAAAAGAAATGAAACACTCATAATAGAGTAATAGCCAGAATCAAAACACTCTTGTCACATTTTGAAAATCTGTTTATGACTTTGCCCTAAAACTTACTAAAATTTTGACGACTGCAGGTAGTGCTTGGGGAATATACCTCGCTTGGTGATTGGGGGTTACTTCTGGGGGTGCTTCAGGGACCAGGTGTGAGGGACTGGTCCCTGGTTCCTGCTTGCCAAGCCTGCACTGCAACCCTTTCAGCAACTTCTCTGAACCTATAATTTTTAATTCTCCAATTTTTGGGGTGGAATACTGTCCTATTTGCCTACCGTCTTTAGAATAATAAATTATTGGTTGGGAATAATAATAAATAATAATAACAACTCAAACAAAAGTGTCAGTTCCTCATGATGCTAACAGGATTTGATAAATGATTCTGCACAAAGAAAATGTTACATGTTTGTGACATGAACTTGAAGTGCTAGGGTTGAATGAAACTGTTTGAAACACGGTGGTGATTGCTCCTGTCACTTGTCCAGTCCAGTGGACTGGCCACTGTTTCTTGCTTAGTCATATGTGTCAAGGCCTCAGTGCATCTGAAATAATTCATTTTAGCTTAAAATCCAGGTCTAATGTTAGCAAAACTTTTACCAGCGTTTGTCTATTAAACATCTGTCAAATTGAGTACTGTTTTATGCCAATCACTTTTATTAGCTCTCAGTCTATAGTGGTGAAGATTGCTTAGTTCTACTCTCAATTTTGTTTAGAAAATAACAGTGGTAACTCATGGGCTACCAGGATTTAAACCTTCAGAAGTCCCGTTTAAGTGGTATTATCAATGAAAGATGCCTTTCCCAGATTGTTGTAATGAGCGGGTTTCAAGTTAACTACCTGTGTATTACAATAACTTTTCCCTTTCTGACATCCTTGGAAAATGAGATTTTTCTCAAAGACAGCGTGAGTTACCTTGTAAGATTGTTTGGAGTATTATAGCCCAAACTCCCATATATGCTTTGAAGACTTGGATGAGTTTTTTATAATAATAGTGATACATTTGTCATTTGATATCAGCACCACTTTATGAGATAGTTTTTAATACCCCAAAATTTACTTACTGAAAAAACTCAAAACATTGCTTATTATTCTCATTTCCCTTGTGAAAGATTTGCTATTCACAGTCCAAAATTTGAGAATCACTGATTTGGAAAGAGATGCAGCAAATACCTAGAGGGCAAATTAAAGACCTAAAAATCACACATCCCTTCTCAACATCTTAATGATTGTCTAATCAAAATACCAAGAACATTGTTACTTTGTAATATTTGAAATAATGACATTGATCTTATTTAGCATATAGTAATAAACAAGAAAGAATAATATTTCCTTAATAAAGTCACCCATTGGGACTTTCATTTCCTCTTGAGATCTTGCAAATTATTTAACATATCTTCAAGTATTTCTCTCAATGTAAAGTTGTAAAAAGGTATTTCAATAAAACCTTCAAATCTTAAAGATCTATTAAGTTATAACAAATTGCTATAATGTTAGTATTGATAGAGATTTATTATTTAGGACAAAATAATGGAAAACATTAAGAAATAATGACAGTGCTTAGCTACTTTGTAATTAACAATAAAATGGAAAGGAAAAAGGGAAAATGGAAGATAAAAGTATTTTGCTAGGAGCACAATTATAGTGGTTCTAAGCTTTTAAAATCTGCAGAATAGTCTCTAAATTAGATTCTTAACATATGAATGTGCGTATGTGAGAGACATTCTTTACTGTTACTGACCAAAATTTATACTGACCACATTTTAACCAGCAGTTGCATGTAACTAACAGGGAAATATTCCTGAGATACTTAATGTAAAAAATAAAAAACATAATATCATTTTAAACTTTTAGAAAGAACATTTTAATCATGTAAAATAATTTATTGAAATCTTAATGTCACTGTTTTGAACAGATAATTTTGTGTAACTAATTACCAGTGCTGTGTAATATCTCCTATAGGAGGAGTAAATTCAGATCAGATTCCTCATTTTGTCCAACTTGAAGAACACTACAAAGATCTCAGTAGATCCTTCTAAATCAAAGACTCATGTATATGAACTAACACAAGTAAAATGCTCTTGGTTAATGTTAGCTAATTATCTCTTATGTCTAAACAGATTGTAAGTGATAATATTGAACAAATCTATCAGATCATGTTACAGACTCACCCATATCTGTAGAAAAGTCTTGATAGGAGAAAGGCAATAGAAGCATAGGAGATGAAAGAAATGCCTTTAGGTTCACCCAAGTGATTTTTGAGTGTGTGTGTGTGCGCACGCTGAGAAATTTTGTCTAGAATAATTCTTTTTTTTGTCTAGAATAATTCTGCTAGAATAAGTTTTTATCATGTTACATTTCAAAATTCTTTTATTTCAGAATCTTCCCCAAGTGCATTGATTTATCTACCCATCCTCTATGCTTGCTTATAGAACATTTCTGCCAAATGAAATAACTTTCCTTAATTTATTCATACAGAAAAAGTGGGAATTCTACTTGCTAACATCTATACACTATTTTATTGATTCACTGTGGTATAGTGTATTGCAACTGTCTTTCTACTCACCGCTTTTACCCTTGGCATTTAATGGTTCTTACTTGAGCCTAAAGTACTAATATATATTCCTAGGAATATTATTCTGATATAATACAAAAAAGCTAAGGTCAGCAAAATTCTTGTAGCTTTCAGATTTGAGAATTTAGAATTTTGAGATTTGAGAATTGTAAATTTGAATTTTATTGGTCCTGCTTCCTATCCATGTGATCTCCTGTAACTTTAAAATGTTTTAAAATGTTTTAAAATGTAACTTTAGCATTTACCAGCCTCTATTTTTTTTATATTTTAACACAGTGGGAATGTTTTTAAATAAGCTTTTATTGATTTTTTTTATGTATTATGACAAATGACTATTTTAAAATATGATTTCTATTACTGTCAACATGAAGTACTGAAAATAAATAGCATGAAATCAAATTTAAAATTTGAACAAAATATAAGCTATATTTTAAAATCAATTGCTGAGGGACTATAAAAATAAGAAAATGGTCAAAAGTTAAATCAAGGAGAGGATTCCATAAGATGATTAATAATTGAAACTAGGTTTCACCTTAAGGATAGGTGCTAAACCTTAGTTCTCTTGAACTTTCATGACTGGAAATAACCAAGTAGAAAGGAAATAAAATTTAGATGATTCCCAAAGTAAATATATTCTAGTCAGGGCACTAAAAATGTCTGAAAAAGAAAATTTTCAGGAAAATTGGCTTTTCATTTAAAACCACAAACATATAATAAAACAGAAACCATAAGAAACTTGGTGCTATCAGTCATCAGGCAAAACCCAGAAAAATTAATTTACAAAGTTGCAAGAAACAAGAATTTTCTAAAATGTATGTTTTTAAAAGGCTATTAAGAATGGAAAGGTAATAAAATGGGAGTCTTTAAAAATTATCAGGGCTATTTATAAATACCAGGATATGCAGATATGAAGAAGCTAACGAGGAATGATGAGGCAGCCTTGGGGCTAACCAGAGCAGTGAGTTCTTTTCCTCTCAATGTCTCAAGAAACAGAAATAGAAACTGCAGGTATAGTCGCCTGAGAGCTAGTACAGGGAGGTTAAAACACTGGCCATACATGCATCCTTCAACCGGCACTGCATATGGTCTCTAAAGGAACCTCTCAGCACCACTGGGTATCACTCAACCCACACCCTTCCCCACAAAAGATAATAAAGAGAAATTTTAGCTATAACAATGGGTCACCTGAGAAGAAGTACAAATGTTGGTAGACAAATGAGATGCTGACCAATTGCCTACAAAGCAGGCAACCAGTGGAGCAAGTGCTTCTATTTTTCTCCTCCTAGGCTCAATATTCTCCTGGTAACATTGGTCCAAAACATCTGCATCCAGAAGGGAACTTTGCTGATCCTTGACATAGAAGCTAGAGTGCCAGGACACAGAGTTGAAAAGAGAATTAACAGGAAAAAGGTAATAGAGAAGATGTTCTTGAGAACGAGAGTCAGAATAAGAGGTTAGAACATTGGCATTAGCCTTGGAGTAAGGCTTCGCTTATATTAATGTAGTTATATCACTGCATCACTGTCATCCCGCTGCTCAGCGATTTGCTCGAGCGGGCACCAGTAACGTCTCCAATGTGAGTCTTGTTGTTACTGTTTTTGGCATATCAAATATGCCACGGGTAGCTTGCCAGGCTCTGCTGTGTGGGCGGATACTCTCGGTAGCTTGCCGGGCTCTCTGAGAGAGGGGCAGAAGAATCGAATAAAAATCACTTCTCGGCCTTTTGGCGAAGATCAAATGTCGTATCAAGTGTGTGTAGTTATAAAAGGGAGAAAAATGAAGACAAGCAAATATTTTACGATAAAATGAATAATAAGTTTTAGAATTGCTGAGACAATCTTAGATCAGAAATCAAGGGCAATATAGGCCAAAAAGGATATCCACAAATATCATAGTGAAACTGAAGAAAAGCAAAGATAACAGAAGGATCTTAAAATCAGCCAGAGAGAAAATAAATTATTATCTCCATAGAAAAAGTGGTGGAAGCAATAACCAATTTCTCAGTAGCAATAATGGAAACATAAAGTGGAAATAACACGTTCAATGAGCTATAGGCGATCTGCCAACTTTTATTATTTTATCTTGCAAAGGTAATTTGTTAAATGGGATGCAACATGTAGACATCTTCAGATGAACAAAACCGAGAGGGTTTAAAATCTCCTCACTATAAAGGAAATGATAAGAGAATGACCTTCAGAAGAAGGGAACGTGATTAAAATAGAAGTTCTAGATGCAATGAAGAATAGGTATAAAATACTAAATATGTAGACATATCTATACAGTAGAAATTTGCCAAGCGATTAGAGGAAAAGGCTGACAAAGGTGTGACACAGGACAGTGGTGAAAGGTGCTATGGGGTGCTGAGGAAAAGTCATATTTTTTTTATCATATCCGTAAAAGTTGACAGTTATAACCATTTTACCTGTACAAAACGAAACCATAATTTGCAAACTAGAAGACATAAAATGTAGAGTAAAAAATAGAAGAAAGACCCAATTCAATAAAAAAAAATTGTACATATAAAGCACAAATCACAGAAATAAGTCCAAATTGTTATCAATAAAATCAGATGGAATGTTAACATAATGTTATGATTCAAAACAAATTTGTTTCCACATAATGACAAAAAAGTTCAGTTCCTTAGGATACTTCATTTTATATACATTTCATAAAATAACCACAAAATGCATTAAAATTTAAAGTACATGGAGAAAGACAAATTCATTGTTACAACTATCTCACTAATGCTTAAAAAAAATGCAAAAAAAAATCAGCAACTTTGGATAGTACCAGATGAGTATTATAGTATATTGCAGATTAAACTAGAACTTGATAAACAGGAGGGTGGAGGAAAAACAGATCAGGATAAGGAGTGTTAAGAATGCTGGTTCAAGAGATGATATTGACAAAGCTCTCCAAAGGACAACGTTAAGTGGGGTGTTCTTTAGATATATTTAAAGGACTGTATTAAATATAGGGGTCTGGACATTGAGGTAGTAATAGTAAGCTGAGACTCGATTGAGTAAAGGCTCGAGGCAGAAGCACGTGTTCCAGGGGACAGATGCAGTAGACAGAGTGAGAGCCAGGCAGCAGGTCCAGAACTCCGAGCATCTCCTTGTGCGGACACCGACTTTTGTGCTGAGTAGGTAGGAAGCCTTCAGAGTTGTCAAGATTTTGAGATTCCTCAACTGCTGATCTGTGACTAGAATATAGACAGCAAAGATAGGAGTAGGGGCTGTATGTGGTTACTCCAAGAATCCTATAAAGAATCATATACTTACCTTCACTGCAAAGGAGATAAGCAAAAGGACGGAAGGAAAATAACCTATTTTGTCTGTGCAGTGAGAAGGAATCAAAAGCATAATGCCAGGTGCCCAGTTTTAGCAGGAAATTTTCATGCATTGTATGATATCATCCTTTCCCGTGACCCAACACATGTTTAGAAAAAAAGAAATCTTTTTTTTAATGTTTCTAGAATTAGCTCGTGATTATGTGGCATACATTGGATCTGTTCTTGATGTTTGGGTACTCTTTTATCTCAAATAACTTATATAGAGGAGGGAGGCTGGAGAGATAGTATAGCAGGTAGGGTTCTTGCCTTGCATGTGACTCACCCAGATTTAATCCCCAACAACCCATGTGGTCTCCAAACACTACCAGGAGTAACTCCTGAATGCATAGCTGGGAATGCATCCTTGAGCATCACTGGGTGTGGCCCAAAAGCCCCCCGACCCCCAAATTAATAATTTTGCCCCCAAAGATATATCTTCAAAAGAAGTGAAGTCATTTCACCTCTTGTTTTTAGAGTGAAAGATACCACATGTTCCAGTTTTCACATCATATGTAATATGCGAAGAGACTGAGATTTATGCTTTGAAATATCTTAGAAATTTTAAGTATGATTGTGATTATATACTTTCCTGTGTTTTTTTTTATAATAGCCATCAAGCAGTGCTTCCGTGATTAGTCACAACAGTTTCCATGTCTGAAGAAAATGTCGAGCATTTCTGTGATTCCAAGCCATATGCCACAGTTAGAGAAAATTTACTAAGGAGAACATTGTCCCAACGATTCAGATTATTTCCTAGTCAGTGACAGGTTACTATCACATACCTTGTGGGCAAGAACTATAGCTGAAGTATCACCAAGGAAAGAATGCAGAGCAGTCAAAGCAGTTGAACTCCAGGGAAGAAGCTTGTCTTTATTTCCCTGATTATAAAGACTGATGCCATTGGTATTAGGGTTTGCATTTATATAACATGTTTTAATATTTATGAGCATTTTGGAAAGAATCCTGTTTGTTCATGCTTGCCAATTCTCTCCCTTTCTCTTTGAAAAACACGTTTCTCTTGCAAAGAATCAACTTCCTTTCCATACATTCTCTCTATCATTGTATCACTGTCATCCCCGTTGTTCGTCAGATTTACTTGAGCGGGCACCAGTAATGTCTCTATTCCTCCCAGACCTGAGATTTTAGCAGCCTCTCCTTACTCATCTTTCCCAATGATTGGAGGCTCTTTCAGGGTCAGGGGAATGAGACCTATCATTACTGTTTTTAGCATATCAAATACATCATGGGTAGCTTACGAGGCTCTGCCAGTGCAGGCGGGATACTCTTGGTAGCTTGCCAGGGTTTTCCTATATAAAATAATTTGAGAATTTGCTAAGATGAGATGCTATATAGAAAATTTTTCCTAATAGTTGGGATGTTCTCTCTCTAAAAAACAAAAACCTACTATATAGGACAGCAGTGTATTCTCTGAAACTTAAGAAGACTCAAATGGAAGTAGCATGATCTGGAAATGCAAAGAACAGCTTTTTTATTGGTGGAGCTGTGCTTCAACGTGGAGATCAGCAGATATCAAAAAATAAGGGCCATGGTTTGATGTCACTGCTGACCTGGGGACAGTGAGTCTCTATTCCTTCATCATAAAAGAGAAAGCCTACAGGCTTCTCATGAAAAATAAATGAATAGCTCGCATCTTCCACTCAATATCTCTATTGCAAACTACAACACCCAAAAGAGGAGAGAACAGAAGGGAATTCCCTGCCACAGAGGCAGGGTGGGGGGGTGGGAGATGGGGTGGGGGTGGTGAGAGGGATACTGGGATCATTGGTGGAGGTGAATGGCCATTGGTGGAGGGATGGGTAGACGATCACTGTATGACTGAAATGCAAACACAAAAGTTCATAAGTTTGTAACTGTACATCACAGTGATTCTCTAATAAAATTTTTTAAAAAAGAAAAATAAATGAATATGTGAACAGGTTGTATAATTGTAGATGGCAATTGAGTTATATAGAGAATATATTTATTTCTAATATTATTCAATTATTTTATTTTTGTTAATGTTCCACACTGGTGGAACTTGGGGTTTACTCCACACTCAGGTATCACTCCTGGATTAGGGGTACCATGTGTGGTCCAGGATATCCAACCCTGGTCAGTCACAAGCAGAACAAGCACCCTAACCACTATACTAACTCTTTAGTTCTTCAATTATTTACAAATGGATAATTTGTGTGTAGTGAGCTATACTATCTAATACATGGGACAGCTATTGCTCTCAAAGATATCTGGTGAAGTCTGGGGCAATTAAACATGCATATACATGCCTGAAATATGACAGAGAATTTTCAGGAAATATGTGAAATCATAGAAAGTTTTGCAGAAAAAGATCTTTTGTATTCCAATTATATTAGTCTTATATTTCATAAATGTTGGCTGAGAAGTATCAGTGTGTCACTGTATCATTGTTATCCCGTTGTTCATCGATTTGCTCGAGCAGGAACCAGTAACGTCTCCATTTGTCCCTGTTGCGTGCTAGTGTAGCCCGGTGGCGTACTGAGGGCTCTTTCAGGGTCAGGGGAATGAGGACCACCGTTGTTACTGTTTTTGACATAACAAATATGCCACGGGTAGCTTGCCAGGCTCTGCCGTGTGGACAGGATACTCTCTCTGTAGCTTGCCGGGCTCTCCAAGAGGGATGGAGGCTTTTTGGGCGGCCTCTAATCGCCTTTACAGGTGTTCCCAGTTTACTGAATGTAAGCTTTTGGTCGACTGGCATGTTGTAAGGATCTGCACACTGACAAACACGCACCTGCCCGCATCTCTGAGCAGCACCTGGCACATCTGTGGCCTCAGGTTGATCTTGAGGTTGATGGAATATGCCCGGAGGTAATTGAGCAGCTGGCAGAGCAGGACCCTAATGCAGAAGGTCTGTGCCAGGTCAAACACCTGTGCCAAGTCCCAGGTCACCCAGTGGTTGGCTGACAGCAGCCTACAGTGGATGAGCCACTGTGCGCACTACCACCATGGCTCTATGTCTGACAGTGCTGCGGCTCAGCCCAGCCAGGGCAGCTGGTGACACTGTGGCCACCGCCACGTTTCTCCATGCCCCTCTGACACCATTCTATCTGAATCTTGGAAAACAGCCGGCTGAGAAGTATAAAACACAAATATTTCAAAATTTCCTTCCTTTAAAGTATGTAAGGGAGGAAATAATGGGAAAGAAGGAATCAAACACTATTTATACTGCATTTTTGCATCTCAATTTATAAGACATACATGATTTTTAAAGGAGTAACTTTAATGGCTCTAATTTTTTTTAATGATGTACAATTCAGGTATGATCTTTATGATCCCCCTTGATGGGCAATCATTTTAGTAAATTACCTAGATTTTTTTTTCTATTTTTTATTGTAGCTCGCCACATGGCAGAGCCTGGCAAGCTACCGGTGGCGTATCCGATATGCCAAAAAACAGTAACAAGTCTCACATGGAGACATTACTGGTGCATGCTCAAGCAAATCAATGAGCAATGGGATGACAGAGATACAGTGATACAGTGATTTTTTTATTGTAAATTTTATCTTTGCATTACTATGTTGATTCACTATTAGGACTTTTTCAAGAATTGAACCCATTATTTCTTTTTCAGTATTTTCTGTAATTTTAAACATTTTTTTTGTTGTGACATTGACTTGCAAAACTGTAAATGTCTGTATCTCTTACAGATGCATTAAAAAGGCACCCTGCCCACAACCCCACTACACTTTGTCCCACTGTGCCCAGCCCTCACTTTGGTGACTTCAAGTCTATGATCAGGGTCGCTAAGCTTATTTTTGCTGTACATTGTCTATTCCCTAGCTTTTTTTTCTCTGTTTATCACCTAGGAGGGACATTGTCCAGTATTGGTCTCCTTCTGACTTATTTTCCTTCTGACTTATTTTGCTTAGCATGAGCCCTCTATTAGCTATTTGCTCTTTTCTAAGTAATTTGATTGTGGGGAGATGCGATTTCTTTTTGCAATAATCTTCCTGTTTAGCTTCAGTTTGTCCTTATTAACTATCAACTGGCTGAGATAATAGGGTATTGATTATGTTTGTGCTGTCATCTGCAGTTTAAATTGGATCTCTATGAACACTTGACAGTCTTTTAAACGACTATTATAAGTTTAATATGCTTGCGAGACCTAGTCTGGGGTTTGACTCGAGGTGCTGAATTCAGGTCAATATTTCTTAAAAGACAATAGCTTAGTGATCCAACAAGACCATTTACCACTATTCCTTCCTCTTAAATTTATTTTGAATTCAAAACAAAACCACTTGTCATTATTTCTTCCTCCTAAATTAACCAAACAAAAATTCTTAAACTCTAAAGGATTTTAGAGTTTGAGGATTTAGTGAGGATGGTTTTAGTCACAGTATGCTATGCCCTTGGTTTTTGTTTATTGGGGTTTTGTTTTGGGGGGGGAGATAGGAGGAGATGGGGCAGAGGGGAGATGAGTGCTACCTTGTAGCACTCAAAGCTTACTTCTCCCTCTGTGCTCAGGGATTGCTCCTGGCATGACTCTGGGATAGAACCAGGGTTGACTGCAACACTATCTCTCTGGCCTGCTCTGTTATTTCCTTTGAGAGCTATGCTTATACCTGAAGAAGGAAAACTGAATTTAGATTGCTAAAAAGGTAGCTTATACTTTTTCCGATGAAGTGAGCAAAAGTACATTTATTGTCATTCAGTAATAACAAAAATGTTATGTTTTATGACAAATTTATTATTCACTCCTTCTACCACAGTCCAGTGCATCCTATTGTCCCCTGCCCCATCAATTGATAACCTTGGTTCTGGGGTCTGATGTGAGTTCAAAGTGTGGGTGAGTGACACATGTGTTTGGTGGCTGAGAACTAAACTGTCTCCCCAGCCTGGCCAATAGCGACAGCAGAGGAAGGAATGGGGAACAAAGGAATGGGGCCAAGGCCAGTTGGTAATCAGTGACCATTTATTCAGCTGTCACAGTGTAGTCATATAGAAGTGAGTAGGGTTGAACATTATCATAACAAAAACCAGATGTAAAGCCCTTCCTTCAGGGGACGCTCTTTTAGGAGAATAACCTAGGGGCAAAATCTCATCTGGGGGTTTAGCACTCTAGATTACTAGATCCGCTCAAGGGTGGGATTCCATCTAAGGGTGTATTTCTTTCTCCTTTCTTTAGCTAGTAATCTGTTTAAAAAACATATTAAACTTACTTCTTTACTAATATTTCTAGTCATTTTGTATGAACACAGCAAGAAATGCATTAAGCTTAAAGATTGGCTCTTCCTGAGACATCTCACTATATATACCAGACTATGGTCCTCAGGCAAGGTTAGTCTTTCCTAACCCCAGCAGACTCCTTTTTCAGTTACTACTTTTTGGGTTGGGAGAGATTTTGTTTCGTGACCATTCTCCTAACTTATTATACTTCTTTTGGCACTTAGCTTGCTCCTTTTTCAATGCCAGGGTAGCTTACTGTTTGCCCTGGGTCCATCCAAGTCCCTCTCTGGGACTCTCCTTTTGGAGGTGTTACGAAGTAAGGGTAACCAAGACTTTAGTCAAGCAAAGATGATAAATGCCCAGGAGTAAATATTATTCAGCATCAATTACCTCTCATGTTATAAAAGCATAGCATCAACTGTCTTCCTGTGTCTACACAAAAAGGACATTGCTAAACCATACAAAGGACATAAAGGAAAGAGAAAAGCCGTATAGGATTATTATTGCCTGACGGAATTGGATGTGCCTCAGGAACATGGAGTGGGAGTAACTCACAAAGCTCCCTGTGGGAGGAGCAAGGACAAACCAATGTTATCCAGCAGTCTGGGTCAACGAGTTTGTTTACAGAGAACATTTTCTATTCTCTTGCTTTGTCTCTAGTTTATGACATATGAGTGAGAGTGTCTGATATTTGTCCTTCTCCTTCAGTCTTATTTTGCTTAGCATAACATCTCTGGTTCTACCTGTGTCATAGCAAAAGGCAGTATTTTATCTTTTCCGATAATAGATGTATCCCATTTTGTTTATACACCACATCTTCTTTGTCTACTTCTCTGTCCTTAGACATTTGTGTTTCCAAATCTGGGCCATTGAAAACAGTGGTGCATTAAATATAAATGTGCAAACATCTTTCCTGAATCGATGTTTTTCATTCTTCATTTCTTGTTTTTCATTCTTCCTTTTTTTTTTAATTTTCAGATCAAATTAGAATTCCTAGAACATTATTATAGTTCCATTTAATTTTTTGAGAAATTTCAAGAGTGTTTTCAATTAGGCTGAACCAATTTACATCACACCGGTATAAATAGTTACTTTTCTTCCACATCTTAATCAGAATTTGTTTCTAGACTTTTTATTTAGAACATTCTCTCTGGTGTGAAATGGTATTTCACTGTAATTTTGGTTTATATCTCCCTGGTATTAGTGGTGACAAATAATTTTTTATGTGCTTGCTCACCATCATTTTTGTCTTCTTTGGAGAAATTTATTTAGTTCTTCCAATTTTGATGTGATTGTTTATTTTTTGTTACTGAGTTTCCCAACTTTCTTATTTGTTTTTGGATATTAGTTCTTTGTCATAAGTATAGTATACAAATATTTTCCTATTCAGTAAGATGTCTTCTTGTTTTAGTGGTGATTTTTACAGCCTAGAAGCCTTGTAAACTATTCATTTATTTATGTTTTTATTTTCCTTGACAATGGAGTTAAATCACTGAAGACACCATGGAAACAAGAATCACATACACACATTCAGTTTTAGTCTTTATCATTTTTTGTTTTCTTTAACTTTGCATCAGTAATTTCTATTGATATCTAGGGTCTGTAGATATATAAGTCAAAGTGACAATAACTCATAACTATTCAACATGTTAGGATTTATTGAGCATCTGTGACTCATTTGATTCATTCAACCAAACCTACTTTATGGGACAATGTGGAAAAAAATAATATTTCTATTTATTGTGGCATTATGAAAGGAAGACTGGAGTTTGGGAGCCAGGGAATCTGAACTGAAGTCCTTGCTGGATAATTTTGTGTTACTTTGCACAAGTTACATATAATCCCATACTTCCAGTTGTTACATCTATAAATAGTGATGCGGGAATATCTACTTCAAAAATATCATGAAAATGAAAGTAAACATATTATAGGGAAGTTTGTGAAACCCCCTGTACACAATATCAAAGCTTTCAAATGGCCTAGAATCTCTTTGATTAAAGGGCAAAGACATTGAAATGCAGACAGAAACTAGTTGGAAAAAGACTGGTCACTCTTCAAAGCAGTAAGTAGACAAAATACAGAAGATTCAGCGGACAAACACAAGGTTGATTTGATGTTATTTGATTTGCTTCTGAGTGGATTTAAGACTTAAAAATAGGCCTATGGGCAAAACATGTAATAGGAAAAAGGTGAATCTTCCAAGTATTCTTTCCAGGGAACTGGAGAGATAACACAGCAGGTCAGGTGTATATTCCTGCACCACACATAGTCCCCAAGACCTGCTGGGCGTCATCCCTGAATGCATAGCCAGCAGTTAGCTAAGAGCACAGTCAGATGTGACCCCCAGCATACAAAAGGACAGCAACAACAACAACAACAAAACTGTTGCTTCTAGGAAGTAGTAGATTTCACTCATCCAATTAATGTTTGTAAAATGTTGATGTAGCGCTTATCATCATAGAGGGTCTATGAGGAATACATGGAAAATTTAGTGGCTATGGGGAGGAAACAAAGTCTGGTCATTCTTAAATGGAATGCATCTTCATCTCTGGACTCTGACAAATACAAAAATTAGTACTCTTCCACAAAAAGTGATAGGGTAGATCTTAGGATTTCAGTCAATATTATATGACAGTGTCCTTTAACAGAAATGCCTCTTGTGCAATCATTACAAAACTTAAAGGCACGAAATTCTATCATATCTCTATACATCATGCTAATCTTCCCAGTCATACTGTTATACTAAATACATGGCCTTAAGTTGCTTTATAAGTTGTGGGTTTTTTTTTTTTCATGTTGTTGCAGCTTTTGTATCCAGGTCTTCATGCAATCGAGTTAGTTAAAATTCAGTAAGATTTGTCCAAAAACTGTTTGCATTTATTCAATATTGTTTAATTAAAGGGAATTATTAAGCATAGCTGAAAATTTTGCTTTCCTAGAAACTAATACGTCAAGGATATTTACTCTTTGTAATTTATTTTCTACCTACTTAACTCATTAAGTTCTCCTTTGAATTTTAGGGACCTGTTAGAGCACAAAGCAACGAGCCTTGCAAATACTCGAGTCATGGCTTATGCAGGAAAATTTAGGCAGTTTGATCAATTGTCCGTTTGCCAATAAATTTATTCAACATGCCACATCTTCCCACTTGACTTATGCTTACGAGGAGGCAAATATAGGGATAATTTAGTGAGATCACTCTCCTGAATTATAAGCCCCCACATGGTATTTGGATGAGGGGTGCATTGCACACAGTATTCCCTCTGGTTATGCCAGAGAAATGTTCCCACAGAGCTGCTGTACACGGGGGAGAACTGCTTCCCAGTTATCTCTGCTTACGCTAACCCTCTCATTCCCTAGGACCTGCAGGGAATTGAGGATTATCTGACCCTTTCTCAGATGCCGGGTCATTTGGGGCAACGGGTACAAAGTGTGATAGTGAAGGTTGCTGTTGAGTGCAACATGCTAGTCACTGGGAGGGGCTTCAGAGGTGCCAGAGAGTGGCACTGTGGAAAGCATGTGGGTAAGAGTTGACGGCAGGATTTGGAAGGTCAGTCATCAGTTTGACTTCCCAGGTCACGGAGTGATCCCTGGAATTTATATTTTCTGTGACAGATTATGAGAGGAGGGGAGGAGGGAGAGAGAGAGAGAGAGAGAGAGAGAGAGAGAGAGATGTATTCATTCATTCCCATGAGTAGTTTTATACTCATTTCTTCCAACAGAATCAAGACCAAAACTGACATTATTCACAGAACTTACAGCCTGAGAGGGAAGTAAACTTTAAACAGAAATTCTATATGACACATATAATAAATATTATATATACACATATACAATTGTAATTCATGTTAAGTGTTTTGGTGGAAAAGTTTAGGTGGCAAGATGAAACCTTCTTTTGGAGTCTATATACAGGGTCAAAGAAAACTCATAAACAGTGGTATCTCATTGTTTTGATTATATCTCTTGGATGATTACCAATGTAGAGCATTTTTTTCATGTGCTTTTGGCCACTTGTAATTTTCCCTTGAGGAAGTTTCTGTTAATTTCTTCATTCCATTTTCTGATAGAGTTGAATATTTTTTTCTTGTAAAGTTACACCGGTACCTTATGTATCTTGGATGTTAACTACTTAGCAGATGGGAACTGGGTGAATGATTTTTCCCAGTCTGTGGCCTATCGTTGTATCTTGGTCACCATTTCTTTTGATTTGCAGAAGTAATGTAGTCCCATTTTTTTTTTTATCTTTGCTCCCACTTGCTTGGTCAATGGTGTTTCATCCTTGAAAATGCTTTAAGCTTCGTTGTCACAGAGAGTTCTGTCCAGAAGCAAGGACTAAGAGGATTGGTCCATGGTTGGAAGCCTGCCTCAAGTGCTGGGGGAGAAGGCAATTAAGACATAGTTGGGAATGTTTACTCTAGATAAAAACTGTGTGCTGAAAAAACTGTGTGCTGAAAAATGGAGGTACCAGCCGGCAGCCACGGGATGTGTGGGAGATCCGGGGGGTGTGGGGGGGTGGTACCGACCCCGCCCTCCGCCGAGATTTAAGCGCAGCAGCCACACAGGTGTGGCCTTTCCGCCGCTGCACGAGCATAATCCCAGAGGCCAACTAAACTACTTTGGACACCAGCAGCTCACAGAAATGCCTCTAGACTGTGAACTGAGCCACTGCCCCATGCAGCGCCCGGGGGAAGGGTTTCTCTCTCTCGGCTTTTCCATCTTATGAGCTCCACAAAAGGGAAGTAAAAGCTTGCAGTGATGCAATTTCTGGCAGAATTTTCCCTGGACTTTATACAGAAATCCAAAAGAGAGAGAGAATAATGAAAAAAATAATATTATTTTTATCAAGTTTGAATCAGGTGATATCCCACCAGCAATGAATAAGAATTTCACCAAAATTCACCACTAATATTTGTTGTTTTCAGCTGTTTCTCTCTTAAATTTTGATTTTTTAAAAAATTTTTATATATTCCAAGGATCTTTGCTTTGCATGTGGCCAACTCAGGTTTGATCCACCTTATATGGTTCCTCAAAGCCCCCAAGAAATGATCCCAGAGCCAGGAATATGCCCATGAGAATGAGAATTACCAGGTGTGGACTCAAACCAAAAAAAAAAAAAATTAGTGTTTTTACTAGTTGCACTTTAAAGTATTTTAGACAACCTGTGCTAATATAGTAGTTATACATTGCTATTGAAACTGAATAAATTAAAATTCAGCAAATCTTTTTTTTCTCAAAATCAATTCCCCAGTCAGCATAGCCACTTTTCTACTGTTAATTAATTGAATTTTGTATCTGGCTAGCAGCTACTTCGTGGACAGCATGAATACTGAACACTTAATCCTTGCAAAATGTTATATGACATTGCCCACACTGTGGTTAATAGTGAGTACTTTGAAATCAGAAAGATCTGGATTTAAATTCTAATTTTGCATTTAGTTATTGTGTAGTTCCAAATAAGTTATTTAACATCTCTGAGTCTCAGATTAGCCACGAATAAAGCAAGACTGTCTTATATAACATTGAAAAAGAACCTAACATAGCACCTGTTACATAATCGGCATTTTATAAATACCTATCTTGATATTTCTTTTCTCTTAATACAACTTGCTTGCCCTCTGAAGTCTTATCATTCTTTTTCTTCTCCTTCCAAGCAGTATAAATTTATTTCAATTATATTTTCACCACACTGACATCATTCACTGGCCATACCTCAACTCAACCCGCATGCTAGTTCAACACAAACTGTTCTCTGATGAAGTAAAACCATGCCAAACCTTGTTAGAAGAAATAATCTCACTGCTGAGATTACCAACCTCACAAATGGGTCATCTATTCGACCTCCATGCAACTTGGTGAACCTATAACTATACCCCTAATTATTCATTCCGTTATTCATAGTATCTCATTTATCTGCACCTTCCTACCCAGGCCCCTTACTTCGTCTCTGCATCACAGGATGACTTTATCACTTGGAATGAATTTCCCAAGTTTCCTTCTATAACATCTTCCAGCGTATCTTTTTCATTTATAGGGGTTCCAGTGTCAGGTGACTTTAGAGACACTTGTCTAATGCTAAAAATAGACCTACTTCAATTCGATCCCAAACAACCTTTAATACTGGGAATAGGAGAATGTGTGCTTGTCTAAAACTCCTTGAACATTTGTGTAGACTAAGTTAGGAAGACACCACTAAGTGTCAAGAGTTATTGACACTTGTTCATAACTTTGATTGCTTCTTTATGCCATTTTATAGGAATATGGCTGGGCCTTTAGCTTCTTGTCAATGATGTATAGGCTGCATTTTTTCAAAGCTCTTCAAGGAGTTGATAGAGCATCTGTTGTGCCTGTGGTCATCGCTTCATTCCTGCTTACCGGAACAATTAAACACCCCTGCTGGTGACTTTCCAAGCAAGAGAGTCACTGGAATAGCTACTGTTATGTATATTGGTTGTGCTCCAAGAATTCATTCTTGGTCATTTTGCCTCACCACTTAATGTAAACTGCAGATAATAGATAACACACCACTGGAGTTGAGCAGCAAGAAGTTTAATGCCAGGAAACTGGAAGCCCCACTTTATGTAATAATTTGGTCACGAATATTGTTCTATAAAACTTTTAATTTGATTTGAAGTGGTTTCTTCTGAGAATAACTCTGAATGTTGCAAAAGAACAAAAGAACTTCTAATGCTCTCTTTAAATTTTTCATCTATTAGCTTGTAGTATATATAATTTATCATCTAGTGAGTTTCTTTATACTCAGATATCTTTTAAATAGTTCTCAAAGATATAAAATGCCCCTGTTAGAAACAAATGTCTCAATGATGATAGCTAGATAATAAAAGAAGCAAGATGTTACCTAACATAATATGTATGCATAATGTATTTGTGTGTATATATAGATATATATAAATACACGTACATATGGTCAATCTACCATTTTCTTAGACTCTACACCTGCTACTTCAACCAAGAGATCAAAACTATATACCATTTAGTTGTATACTACACATATGAACAGACATTTTCCCTCATCACTACTGGTTAAATATTATGACATAACAATGATTTATAGAGCATTGACATTGTATTTAGTATTATCATTTATCTAGAGATAATTTAAAGTAAAAAGGAAAATGTGGGCATGTTGTATGCAGATCCAATACCATTTAATAAAGTAATTCAAGCACATCTGTAAATTTTGGTTATGAGGGTCCTGAACCAATTCCTCACACATACAAGGGATGACCCTAGTATATCTGTGTGCATAGTACTAATTATATGTGTATATTTTAATTATTAAACCTTGTATATGTATGTATGATATATGTATGATAAAATAGCTGAATATGAATATGAAGATGCTCGAGTGAAATTATAATAAATATTCATGAAATCATAGAAATAAAGCACAAAAATATATTAGAAAAGATCAAATTCAGATAACTTTGTCATTTAAAAGGGGTAAATGGTGGGAACCAGAATATAGCCCAAAGATACAGTATTTCCTTGCATGTGTGATATCCTGGATTTTTCCATAGCATAGAAAAAAGAAAATGAAAAAAAATTTAGCACTTTTTATGCATCAGGAGAACAACTATTCATTTTTATTCATCTAATATCCTTAGAGGGTTCTCATAAGATAATCCCTTAAAACTTCTTGAAGAAAATGAAGAATATCTTACTAAGCTCTTCATTTTAAAAAATTGAGTAATTTATGTGCAAGGATGTTTTGATATTCTCACACCAGAAATTATGTTAGAAAAAAATTTTTCTTAACAGTTCCATATTCTTTTTTTCTTTATGAAATAAATATATTTTCCATAACATTCCAGACATTTAAACTTTTTTTAATTTATTTTTTATTAATGAATCACCGTGGGGCTACAGATACAGGTTTAAATATTCTCATGCTTGTGTTTCAGTCATATACAGCTTGAGTATCTATCCCTCCACCAGTGCCCGTCCTCCGCTGATGACCCCATCATCCCTCCCACCTACCTACTCCCACCTTTAGCACGTAATTTTATTTATACTTAAGATAATTATGATTCATAATAGTTGTTTGCTCAGTTTTTGTGACAGACACAATGTAAAGTTTTATAACTGTATTAAAAAATGTTATTCCCCACAAAAATTCTGTGAGATAGCTAGAGTAATCCTTATTCACTGATGTGAAAGGTAAGGCACAAACTGTCTTTACAGTTATCTTTTATGGAATTGACTGGGAGTTTGAGCTCGGGCAGTCTGTTTCAAACACTGAGAATGGTAAAAAAAAAATTGTTTTAGGAGATAGATAGTATAGAAGCCAAAGCACTTGCCTTGCATGTAGCAGACCCCAGCTCAATCCCTGATGGTGAATATCATCTCTGAATACCACCAGAGTGATCCTTCAGCACGGAGTCAGTAGTAACCCAAGTACCACTGGGTTACACACTGGGTTGGACTGGAGCGATAGCACAGCGGGTAGGGCATTTGCCTTGTAAGCCCGGCAAGCTACCAAGAGTATCCTGCTCACACAGCAGAGCCTGGCAAGCTCCCCGTGGCGTATTCGATATGCCAAAAACAGTAACAATAAGTCTCACAATGAAGACGTTACTGGTGCCCACTCGAGCAAATTGATGAGCAACAGAATGACTGTGACAGTGATATCCCACATAAGAGAACGTCATCCTGTAATTGTCCCTCTCCTTCTGACTTACTTCCACTTGTTTGTCCCCAGGCATTTGGGTTGTTTTCAAATCCTAGCTAATTGCATTAAGTGTTGCAATTACTGCTGCTGTATGACTAATACTGCAGAATTCATGCATGTGTCCTTGTGAGCATTCCCACAAGAAACCTCTGGGCACCTGGATTCTTGGGGACTTGACTTGGGGATCCTTGACACCAGGAGCAACGAGACAAGTATAAGTCTTGTCAGTACTTTCTAACTTATACTCCAGTTTTCTAACATTTTCCCCCAAGTGTAATTACGTGAAAATAACCCTGTTTGATTGTCAGGAACATCAAGGAACGCATAATAGGCCTCTCTGAGACAGTGGTTTACATACATTTCCAACTGGGCAAAGTTCCTGCTCCAGATAGAAGTCTAATCACACAATAAGTAAAATTGGTTTTCAAAATGGCATCAGAATTTTATACAGATATTTGCACAGGCAGGTTATATGTGTTTTACTTTTCTATCTTGAGTTTGAATACTAATGAATCATTATGAGTTCACTTTGATTGTTGTTAGATCATTGTGGAAGGACATGGTCTTGCTGAAATGTAACAAGAATTGTGCACTGAATTAATTCAAGTCAGAAACTAGAAAAGTTTTAGGTAATTTAGTTCACATGACTAATTCTTCTGGTGGAACTACAGGCCCAGTTCTGGGAGATTAATTCCCCATACCTACCACCCCCCAATATAGTCTTAATGCAAATTATGTCTTAAAGTTCTCAGGTTGCCATTTGGTTTCCAATTTATAATAATCTGAGGGAAAAACATTTTCATGCTTGATATGAACTTATAATGAAATTAAAAATCAAGTTATCACATTTTGAGAATCAAATCTGTGCTTTAGTCCATAGATATGCACTAGAAGAGCATATACTGACAGATATATAAACACATAAATTAAATCTTACAAATGAATGACTTGTATTCAGGAAGTGTGTTTGGAAAAGTACTTTTATAGATCAGTGTTTGCTTTCCAGACATGATTATGCTATTGTCCCAGTACAGAAGATTCATCTCATATTTTACATCATTTTACATGCTTTTACATCATGTTTGACATAATTTTAAACATGTCTTTGATGTGATTGTCCTCTCGGGCACTGGGAATGTGGTTCTCTGGCCATTCACCCCTCTCCTCCCCACCAGAAGTCTCTTGAACACTATAACCTATAACAATATTGAACTGTTCTCAAGGTATATCCACTCTCAGTCAGGGGAGTTATCAAAACCGGTGACATTCCACCAGGAAGGACATCACTGGTAACCAGGAAGGACATCACTGGTAAATAACTGTTAAAAATCAGTCACAGCCACAGTCATCCCGTTGCTCACTGATTTGCTTGAGTGGGCACCAGTAACATTTCATTGTAAGACTTATTATTACTGTTTTTGGCATATCGAACATACCACAGGTAACTTGCCAGGCTCTGCCATGCGGGCATGATACTCTCGTTAGCTTGCCAGGCTCTCCTAGAGGGGCGGAGAAATCGAACACGGGTTGGCTGCGTGCAAGGCGAATGCCCTACCGCTGTGCTATCGCTCCAGCCCAACTGTTAAAAATAGATCGATATTTTCAAAATAAGTACCATGATCTTGTCCTAACTTTTCAAGTCATGAACATTTAACAGCTCTTCAGCGTCATCAAAGTGAGTTGAGTGTGCAAGTGACTTGAAGTTGGTGAGAGATGGCTTTAAAGTTTACGGCAGCCAGAGCAAACTGGAAATGAGGCATCTGCTGTTAAATACAGGGACCAAAGTTGTCTTTCACACATGTGTGACTACTTTCAGTCTGTCAGTATCACTCTGCTGCTAATTACTGAGATGTGTATTTTACCTTAACCAATTTGTCAAGAAGTCATGATCATTAGACTTAGAAATCTGTCTCCCATTTTTGTCCTTCATGTGCACACAAGTAGCGATTCCATTCTTGTAAACTCATATTCAAACTGGAGTCAGCTGAGTTCAGGACTCGCACCTTAAACCCTGTGTGTTTTCTCCAGCTCCGCCTGGCTAAGTGCTCTTAATGTTATTCTGCGTAGAGCTTCAGTAGCACCTGGAGGTATTGACTTGTAAGTTAGACCATTTAACTTGCCAATATATATCATGCTTTTGGCATTCAACTGAATTTTGGATTTTCTCTTACAGAATGGAGAACCTAATAAGGGGAAGGAATCCCCCACAATACCAGAGAAGTCCTTATAAGGAAGTTCGTGCAACACTTCGGAAGAGACCTGAAGAAGAGTGTAAGTATGTTTCATGGGGTTAACTCTGCTCTTGATAGACTTGGTGAGTAGTGTAGTAAAAGGAAAGGGTTAACCTGTGTGTGATTCAATAATAGAGGTGCTCAAGAAGTATTGGATGAATCAAATTGAGTAATTAAAACAAGTTAAACTTGCAAGTAGGCACTCTAGGCATTGTTCCTGGAGTGTTTATCTTGGCCTTCCAGATTTAGGATTGATAATTGAGTTCTGTGTTCAGAGGAGAGGAAGCAAGTCTGTCGATGCACCATATATTTCTTAGATATTTATACAATAATGTTTCTGAGAAATTGTGGAATACAGAAAGAGAATAATTTTGAACTGTGTTTAAAATATCAACTGCAACATTTGATTGCATCAAATATTTGCTCAAGTGAAACATTTGATTTAATCAAATCTGAAATTAGGGAAAAGATTTTGAAAGTTATATATCCCACATAATCCTGAGTTATTATAGTGTTCCTCCATTTAATGTAACATTAGAGTATTTAATTGTTGGTGGTGATATTGTTTCTAGTCTGCTATATTATCGGAAACATTTAATTTAATGCTTTCATTTTATATTTATGATGAGCTAGATTTGCAACTTACTTTTTTGGTATCTGCATATAATTATTTTTAGGGAACAAAATCACATATTGTTATGGCAAAAATTTATTTGATTTTGGTCTTCTTATAAGAATTTGCATTTCATAAGATTTGAGCTTATGCAATGGGCTAGCTAGCCTTAATAATGACTTTTAGGTTATAGCTACATTTTTCATTTGTTTTAAGGACGTAATTCTGGGTAAATAACAAGTACACTAATGCTGGACACTGTTATGGCCAAAAGAGTGTTTTCATTTTGTTTTGTCTTATTATAAACTCAATAGTTAGTAATAAGTTGGCATCTATGTGGTGACATTGATGTCATTCAATAGGCTGTAAGTTTTATTTTAACTAAGGTCTTTTATTCTAACACTCCAACAATAGCCAATTAAAAGTAATATCCGAAAATAAAGAGTTCATGGATATTTTAAAAACTGAGGAATGTAAGCCCATGCTTAGATGATTTCTTTTTTATTGGGTTTATAGAAATAAATTGGGATTTCTCTTCTATGTTTATTTAATGCAACTCACCTAATTTCTTGAATTTTTCTGTAGATTTTATTTAAAACTTAGAAGGGAATTTTGTAGTTGAATTTCAGAAAGGTCATTTCACATATTTAGGGTAATTTTTCAAGCCTCTTATAAAGAATTGATTTAATCCAGATGTTGACCAACCATTGGCTAGATTCAGCCTAGTGTTATTTCTGTAAATAAAACTTTATTGAAAACTACCACCTCATATTGATTTGGGCATTGTGCTTGGCCACTTTCACACTACAAAGGACTTGTGGAGTAGTTATGACAGGAGCTACCTGAGGGTCTACATTAAAACAGTTAACTATATTTGTGTGTGTGAAGAAAATGGTTTTGTTGGAATTTGATCAGACAAGGAGAGGAGGAGAGGAGGAGGGGAAGGGAGGGAAAGAGTGAGGAAAGGAGGACCAGGTCTGGGAGGAGAGGATTGTTTTTGCTTTGTTTTGTTTGCAGTGCTGGTGATCCAACCCAGATCAGGTACACATTTGATCACTGTGCCCCCAGAAAAATACTTTCAAATGCTGGTTTGGGTCAGTACATCTCAAAGTGTGGCTTGCAGAACAGTAGCCACATTGAGTAAGAGCTGGTCAGAAATGACTGCACCCTGGCACACTGCCACAGTTGATCTAGTGACCCACCAGCACTGATGCTTTCCGTCAGATTCATGGGGCGGGACCAGACTGTTGAACTTTACATCCTGACCAATTGACCTGGTAAAGTTGGCCAACTTGGATGGGGATTGCTGGGATAATATAACTGTTGTGTGTTATGACATACAAGCCTTGATCAACTGGACAAGTAATTTAAAAATTACAAGAGAGTAATTTTTAAAGCTCTACATGAACTCAGCTGAATTGAATGTTATTAAACTTGGAAGGAAAATAATGAGACGTAAGAACTCTATGAAATGCATTCCCATCCAGAGAGATCATAATTACTCTTTATTATTGTGATGGACAGCATTTCTGTTCTTGTTACAGATGGAAGTTAATTTCCTAAAAGAAGAAATTTCTTTTCTTTTATTTTGGAATGGAATTAGCATATAATATTAGTTAATTAAATCAATTAACTTTAGAGTTACAGAAAAAGTTTTATTCTTTAAATGATAGTTAATTAATGAACTACAGCATCCTGGGTGTTATTTTTTTATTAATTTAAAATTTACCTTATTTATCTGGAGAATGAGGATAACAATATAACCTTCTTTGAATGATTGTTTTGAGAATTAAGGAAGATGTCTGTGCTAAGTACTCAGGATAGAAACAGTGTCAGGGGCCAGAGTGATAGTACAGCAGGGAGGGCTTTTGCCTTGATCCCTGGCACCCCACATGGTCCCCTAAGAACCACCAGGAGCGAATCCCTAGTGCAGAGCCAGGACTAACCACTGTGCATTGCTGGGTGTGACCCAAACCCCCATCCCCTCAAAAAAGTTCCAGTGACATGATAAGTTTTCTTTCTTTCTCTCACCTTAAGTAGACAAAAACTTTTTATTCTTATTCTTCTTCTTTCAAATTAACCATGAAGAGTAACAATGTTTTTTGATCACAAAAATGAAAATTTAAATATAAATGACCACCGCTATTTTAAAAATAATAATAATGTATAGCAAGGAACAGGTTATGAGTCAATGATGCAGGGCTGAATGAACATTGCAACAGCATTAAGCAGCCATTCATGTTAGGTAGTAATTTGCCTCACACAAGGGCACAGTTTTCCCCTTCTGAGTCTACAAATTCAGTGTGGGATCAAGACCAAGACATGTCAGCCAACAACTCTGGAAAACTGCCACCTTAGAAAACTTCATAAAATGACAAGTAGTGACAACTTCCCTTTCCTAAGGATTGAAAGATAAGAGTGTCCTTGACCGAGACTGTAGATTTCAAGAGTCAAGGACTCAGTTGGAGGCATTACAAAGATAGAAAGACTTTCTATCTTGTCTCAGTTCATGCTTCTCTCATATTTTCTTACATTTTCAACACCAAGATGAACATAAGGTCACCACCACACATAGTTTTCTAGTATTTCCTTCATGTGAATTACATCAAGGTAAGCTGCATCTAACATTGTCAAAGCGACCTCTCGATACAAATATAATGTTTCTTTAAAAATACTTTCGGGGCTGGAGAGATAGCACAGCGGGTAGGGCGTTTGCCTTGCACGCGGCCGACCCGGGTTCAAATCCCAGCATCCCATATGGTCCCCTGAGCATGACCAGGGGTAATTCCTGAGTGCAAAGCCAGGAGTAACCCTTTGCATTGCCAGGTGTGACCCAAAAAGCAAAAAAAAAAAAAAAAAAATACTTTCAATTATGGTAAAGTTCCTTCCCATTAAAATGCACTGCACTGGAGCACTGTCATCCCGTTGTTCATTGATTTGCTTGAGCGGGCACCAGTAATGACTCCATTGTGAGACTTGTTACTGTTTTTGGCATAACGATTATGCCATGGATAGCTTGCCATGCTCTGCCGTGTGGGCGGGATACTCTCGGTACTTGCCAGGCTCTTCAAGAGGGACACAAGAATGGAACTTGGGTCAGCCACGTACAGGGCAAACGCCCTGCCCACTGTGCTATCACTCCAGTCCCTGTGTTTTCGCTCCAGTCCCATTAAAATAAAATTACAAATTTGTCCTCAAAATTACAGCCTCATTTTGTTTATTGTCACATATTTTTGGCTGTATTCACAGGTAAACTTCTCTAAAGCAAACTTCTAGGGACAATATGACAATGCTAGTTGGAAATGATCACGCTGGACAAGAACTGGGTGTTAAAAGTAGGTAAAGGGATATACATGACAACCTGTTAATATCTGTGTTACAAATGACAATGACCAAAAGGAGAGAGGAGAGCGAGGGTGAGAGAGAGAAAATGAGAGAGAGAGAGAGAGAGAGAGAGAGAGAGAGAGAAAGGGAGAGAGAGAGAGAGAGAAAGAGAGAGAGAAGGCTGGGGATGGGGTAGGGGTCATGGGAGGGAAATTGGGGGCACTGGTTCTGGGAAATGTACACTGGTGGGGGGATGGGTGTTGGAACACTGTGACTGAAACCTAATCATGAACAGCTTTGTAAGGGTCTATCTCACAGTGATTCGGCAAAAAATTAATTAAATTAATTAAATAAAAAAATAAAATAAAATAAATGAATCAACCTTCTTGCTCCACATACTTCCCCCCCTTTTCATTCTTCTCTGTCCCATGCATTCTGGTCCACATCACTACTGAAACTACTTTTCTTAAGGCCGTTAATAATCTCATTGCGTTTCAATGCTGTTTTCTCATTGCCCTGTAATATTTCCATGCAGTGAAATTACTCACTAGAATTTCATGGCCTCTTTGTTTCATTCCAAGTAGGTTTGGAATCTCCTCACAGGTCATCTTTTCTGAAAAGGGTCTAACATTCAAAGTATTAGATATTCCTGTAAGTATCCTACTTACAATTTTGAAGAAGTTTGTCTTATATGATCCTGTGGAGTCCCATCACTCATTCAAGAAAGATAATAGCCTGACAATAGTTTATGAGACCTCGTATGTTCCACTCTCCACCCACCCTTCAAAAACATCCTACACTCTATACATTGCTTTCTGAGTTCCAACTACACTGATATTCCTTTCATCTCTGAATCTATTCAGCAACATAATAGAATATATATTTAAGTTATATAGAATAAGAGAATAAAAATTATTCTAGGAAGACTTCAATTTAAAAAATAATAAAAACAGAATTTTAAAATTTATTAAATTAAAAAAACAATAACAATTGTATTATCTTCATTTATAACAAACAAGTGGTACTGTATGAATACTGGTAAACCGCAGGCTGAAAAAGAAAGACAGACAGCTCACACCAATACCAAACTAGCAGACACTGAAATTGCTGATATAGAATGAAAAGAGCCATAATAAAAATGGTCAATGACTGCATAATCTCTTGATATGTGAAAAGAAAAATCTCAGTCAAAATGAGATTATCTTTCATCTTAAAGCAAACTGTTATTTTTAAAATTAAAATAATGTAACTGCAATGCTGAGTGACTAAATTCCTGTTATATAGATTCCATAGCAGATTGTAAAATCAGAAGATAGAATTAATGAATCAGGAGACAGACTATTTGCTGTAAGTACTAGCATTCACCTCAACAATGAAGTCCAAAAAGTCTTAACAAAAGTGAGCAGAACCTCTGTTCCAGGGAGATAGGATAATGAGTAAAGCACATGGCTTACATGTAACTGACCCAGGTTCAGTCCTACGACCCCCTGAGCAGCCTGGGGAGTAACCCCTGAGCATGGAACCAGGAGTATGCTCTGAACACTGCTGAAAGGTCCCAGAAACAAAGCAAAACAAAACTGAAAAAAAAAAAAGAGTCTCAAAAACCATATAATATAACAAAAGGCATAACATTTGCTTCATCAGAGTTCCAATAAGTGGTTGAGTGACTCTTGGGGGGAAAATGTATTGGAAGAAATAATTGTTTATGTTCCCAAATTGGATGGGGACATACAATAACTTAGAGATTTAGGAGACTGAGTGAGTTCCAACTATGACAAATCCACAGCAAGACAAGTCAAATTTAAAATTTTGCAAGTAAGAATAATCTCAAAATAGCCAGAAAAAATAATAAAGGCCTAGTTTTTTGCTTTTTTTTTTGCCTAGAAAGGCATATAATTTAAAATGACTATATTTTTTTCATCTGAAACCATACAGGCCAGAATATAACATATTTTTCAAAAGTTATAAGAATTATCAATCTTGAATACTGTATCCAGTGAAACTATTATTCAGTGATAAAGAGAAATAAAGACGTTCTTAAGCTGAAAGGAAATGAAAAACATGTTTTGCTACCAGTCCTACTTTAAAACAATGGCTAAACAAAACTCCCCCAATACAAGGAAAATCATAACAGAAAAGACTTATACCATCAAGAAAAAAAAGTAATATAATAGAACAAAATACAATAGTCTATATTTTATCCCATATTTTGTGGTTTAAGTAAATAATTAACACTACCTGATATAGTATGCAATATATATACAAAAATTGATTTAAAATTAGAAGAAACAAAAAACAAATAATAAAATAGAAGATGTAATTGTAATATAGTAATTATACTAAATATAAATAATAAAAATAGCTTAATTAAAAGACAGCATGCTGAATTGAATTTTTTAAAAACCAAGGCAATATATTTCACCTAAAGTGATCTACAAATGCAAAGACAAAAAATAGTTAACAGAAAAAGGTGGGAAAATATATATCACAGTAATACTATTCATGTCCATTATGTCTATAATTACGTCAGGAAGACGTATAAAATATAATAGGCATGAACATTCCATCTGATTAAAGGGAATAAAAGAATTCACTTATCAAGAGGTGTTACCAACTCTTTATTTGGTGTTACCAAATATTTATTTCCTCTATTTCTTAGACTCTTTTCGGGTGCTGGGGTGTCAGACACACATAATGATACTCAGGACTGTCTCCTAACTGTGCTCAAGGAACCATATAGGACACCAGGGATAGATGCCAGGTCAGCCACTTGCAAGTCTAGCACTGTACCCATTGTACTGTATGGCTAACAGCTACAACTTTTTCAATAGTTTGTTATAATTTTTATCTGTTCAATTTAAATTTCAACAACTAAGAAACTATTCCAAGCATCTTTTTTATTGTGACCTGTTTTAAAACTTAAATAGTGATAATGCAGCGGGTAGGGCTTTTGCCTTGCACTCGGCCAACCCGGGTTCGATTCCCAGCATCCCATATGGTCCCCGGAGCTCCGCCAGGGGTAATTCCTGAGTGCAGAGCCAGGAGTCAGCCCTGAGCATCGCCAGGTGTGACCTAAAAAGCCAAACCAAACCAAAACAAAACAAAAACCTTAAAACAATGGCGCTATTAATATTTATGAAGGTGTGATTATTTTTCCTCAGAATTAACCTGTTTAATCTCCTGGCAACTAGGGAAACCCCAATGGCTCTCCCCCTCCCCACCCACGGTTGGAGTGGTCTCGGGCCGTTCACCCAGCTGGGGCGGCCCAGACTGTGGGGCGGACGGAGGAGGAAACGAGGGCCAAGCTGGTTGATTGATCGGTTGCCCTTGATTCCATTCTCCCCACGCGCCTGTTCCAGTCTCTCTGAGCCCCCCATTCTAGTCTCACACTGCCCCTCATTCCCGCCTCCGCCTGTCTCTCCCGCTCACCTCTCCGCACTCCGTCTGGCGGCCCTGCTCTCTCTCCTCTCCTCCATCTCTCTTGTCTCTACACCCCGAGCACTCTGGGCCAACACCGCACCCATACACCCAGCTACACCCATACAAGCCAGTCTGGTAGCAAAATCTACATAAGAAAGCCCTTCCTGACTGTCCCTCAGGCTCAAGGGCAGAAACACTGCCTAGGGGTGTTCCTCTTCTCCTTTTTTCAATTGCTTAATTAACATCTTAATTCTACTTCTTAATATTAGTTATTTTTGTGTAGACACAGTAAGAGATACATTGAACTTGTAGGGTGGCTCTCCCAGAACATCTAGCCACAGACTCAGACTACAGTGCTCAGGCCAGATTAATCATTCCTAACCCTAGCAGGGTCCGAATCTAGTTACTACTTTTTGGATCATGACAGCATTTGGCCATGACCATGCTCTTAACTTATAGTTAACTTATAGCATTATGGCACTTTGGCCAGCCCCATTTCAATGACAGGGTAGCACATAGCTCACTGCTTGCCCTGGGTCCATCCAGTCCCTCATCGGGACCCTGCTTTGGGGATCTAGGAAGTAGAAGTAAGGGCATCTGAGTCTTAAGTCAAGAGAATGGATGTCCAGGAGGTAAATATCATTCAGAATCAATTAACTCCCACGTTACAAAAGCATAGCATTTTCTGTCTTCTTGTATCCATACAAAAAGGAAATTGAAATTCCACAAAATTCATCTATTGAGTTTTTGAGTTATAAGAAAAATTCATTAAACAGATTTTTCTCTTTAGCTAATTTTGGGGGGTGGGGGGACAGGTGGTCTAGTGGCTTCTTAAGCGTTGCTTGGGGGCCACTCCAGGAAATACTCCCAATGGAACCAAACAAAGAATTTTGAGCTCAATGTCTTACACAGGCAAGATATGTTTCCCTGATCCCTAATTTATTTTATCTTTCATGAAATTTAAATGACTATTAACACAACTCTATCCATATGACAGTGATATACTTTTCTTAAAAGTAATCCCTTTTATATTTTCTGGAGATAATAGTTAAAATTATTTTGTTTTAAGTAGCTAAATGCTACCTTTTCAAATGTCAAAATATTCCTGGATTAACTAGCATGGTAAAGATTGGCTGATTAGTCATGTTCCTGTCTTCCTATTAGAAGTGACTGAACATGACTTAACCTTTTCCTGTTGGCCCAAGGACAAGTGTATAAATACCCATTAATGAAAAGTGTGTAAGAATTCCATCTGTGCTTCTCTTCATATCAAGTTGTCAGCTGTCACTTTGGGAGTTATTGTTCTTGCTTTCTAGCTATTTCTTCTTTTGATGTTTTTTTTTTTTTTGCCTGTTTCAGATTTCTTTAGTAGAACGAATAAACCATCTTTGCTTAAAATTGTACAATAGTAGCCAAGAGATAGTATAGGGGTTCAGGTGAGTGTCTTGCCAACTCTGGTTCCACCCACAGAATCAGATATGATGTCCCAAGCACACTGTGGTACGTTGGTACTAAAGGTCCTCAGCAGTACCACATCCTCTGGCCCAAACATCAAAATGCCTCTTGGCCAAAAATAACAGGAAGGAACTTCATGAGCACCACTTAAGAATCACCCACCACCCACATCCACATCAATGACCATCCAGCCCCGCAACCCCGCAAAAAAAAAAAAAAAAGAAAAGAAAAGAATTGTATGGTGAGTTGAATCAAAGAATTAAAACCAATAAAGCCTTGAATAACTTAGGGTAAAAAGGATCTCTGGGAAACATTAAGTGCAAGCTAAGAAATGATCTAAAAAGCAACATGCATTGATATAATCATTTAAAAATTCTGTACATATCATTCAGTGCTGGAACGATAGGGCAGGTAGGGCGACCCAGGTTCGATTTTTCCGTCCATCTCAGAGAGCCCAACAAGCTACTGAGTGTATTCTGCCCACACGGCAGAGCCTGGCAAGCTACCCATGGTGTATTCAATATGGCAAAACAGTAACAAGTCTCACAATGGAGACGTTACTGGTGCTCGCTGGAGCAAATCGATGAACAATGGGACAACAGTGCTACAGCGCTACATATTATTCAAGTTGATCTCATCTCACATCTGTGCTAGGTTCTGTACCATGTCTAAATATCTGTGTTCTATTCTATATCTGAATACAAATCACGTTTAGGTGATGCAGTTTTGATGCCGATGAACTTCATCTCACTCATCTGGTCAGGAGAGATTATTAAACAACTGAGAGATAAAGTCCTGTTATCTACCAAGCAAGTGTAGTGCAATTCTAAGTGTGGTAGAAATATGCTGTAAAGCTATGGATTTCTTGATCATTTTTTTACACTAGATATTTTCCCAGAAGCTCCTGGAAAAGGTTCTCTATTATTTCACTACTCTAAGTTTCATTGGTACTTCTGTACCATTACTTTACACCAGATGATGCTTTTTGCTAATTGCTTACGTCCAGCTGTTATGCTGGATCAATTACTTTCCAGGAGCTAATTATTTAAAGTAATCTTAGATCATGTAGTTGACATTTAATCGAGCATAATGGAACAGATAAGATTATTCAGCACTGTATTCCACCCTAGTAATTATCAAATATAGTTGTGAATATCTGGTTAGGTGTCCCAAAATATTTTATGGTTGGGATAGGGGTTAGATACAGAGTAATTGATACTGTGAGTTCAGGAATTTGGTTTAAAGTTGAAAGGAGAAGGATTTGCTTTAGAATGGGAGATATAAGAAGATACTGGGTTACATTATAAACTGTAATGAAGTTAATTAAATTTTTAAGAAAGTTCAGTGAGAACTGAACATAATGGTAATACAAATATTAATAAAATATTAACCATATGTATATTAGTTTATGGAATCTCAGACATGTAAAAATGTATGCTCTATCATCAAACTTTTATTGCCAAAGCTAAAATAGTTTTCTAAAGGCAATAGTTCCTTAAACGTAATTATTCCTACTCTTCTATGCTATTTGCTTGTACTCATTCTATGCTATTTGCTATGTCCTATTTAGCTCTCTAGGATTCACTTTATGTCTAACCTCTGAGATTTTAACAGGAAATAACGTATACAAAAATTGTATGTAACGTATATACAGTAAAAAATTATAAGCTAACACACATGGTACCTAATAAAAATGAGTCACCGAATTGCAGATACTATTCAATTCTGCTTAACTATTTAATGTGATGTATCATTCCAGGCCAGTTTTCCCCACTCCTTTAAGGACAATTTTGAAATCAAAACTAAAAGAATATGGTGTATGGTTTAGTACAAGGGGACTCAAGAGAAGTGCTTTCTCAATAGCTAGAAAATCTTACTGTTATGCTTTCTATTAATTAAAATCTTGGATTTTACATTGTACAAATTTATAAAATATAAAAACTGGATTTTATTAGCAACTCTAAAATGAGTTGCAACTATTTTAGCATGATGTAAAAAATGAGAGTAAGGAATATTAAATTGTGCTCTTAGACCTCGTAGAAAATGGAAACCCAGATTGTATAAACTGAGTACAGAAATGATATATTTTAAATGGATTTTCCATTAAATATAGTAATAGACATTTGGGCAAAAACTTTTCAAAAGTAGGTCTGAAACTCTTTTAAAACTCTCAAAAGTAGGTCTAGATTAAGAAAGTGGGCATAAATCTGCATATACGTCTATCTGCAGTCCAATTCCTCTCATAATCTCTTTGGGGTACATTTTTAGAAAATATCCACTAGTACTTATTCTCTGGGTCTCGAGCTATAGCACAGTGTTGGGCATTTGCCTTTCACTCAGCCAACCCGAGTTCGATTCCTTCTCCCCTCTCAGAAAGCCCGGCAAGCTACTGAGAGTATTGAGCCCGCACGGCAGAGCCTGGCAAGCTACCCGTGCGTATTGGATATGCCAAAAACAGTAACAATAAGTCTCTCAATGAGAGACGTTACTGGTGCCCGCTCGAACAAATCGATGAGCAGCGGGATGACAGTGATACTTATTCTCTGGCACCTCTAGTTTAGGAAATCATTTTGATCAGGGTTGAAATGTTCCTTGGGTTTCTTTTAAAACACAAATATTCCAGAGGATTAACTTGTGTCAAATCAAAGACCTTTTAACACAAAGGTGACCTATGGTCACTGACCTCAGGAATTGACTGGAAACCAGCTGAGGTTATTAGTGTAAGCTCAGTTGAGAGGAAAGTTCAGAAAGTTGAAACACAGGTGAGGGGTTCGAGAAATAAATTTCATCTCTTCTTACTAAGGGCTAATAGTGTAATTTGAAGGACTTTTTGGAATAAAATTTCAGCCCTTTCTGCAACCTATTTTATTTCAACAATAACCGCCCTGCTCATTCATACCTCATTTATGAAAATTTCTCCTCGTTAGCAGGGGACCTTCTCTTTGTCCCTGATACACTTTGTAGAGATTTTTATGCAGTTTTGATTTGGATTTTTTTCTGTTTGTTCTTTGTTGGGGGGCTCTGCTAGGTGGGTCATGGGTCTATTTCTGGCTCTGTTTACTAGTGATCACTAACAGTGTTACTGTGTTTTCTAATTCTCTGTGGACTATATTCAGTGTTGGAAATCGAACCAAGGTCAGCGGCATGTAAATCAGGTGCCTCACCTCCTGTGCAATCCCTCCAGCCCTTGTTATGCATTTAATCCTATTGTTGTTGTGTTCATTTCTTTCCCTATTGCACTGAGGTCAGGCAGACGCATTTTATTCTTTAGTCACTAACATTAAGCACAGTATTTGATATGTAGCCATCACTCTGATAAAAGTTTACCAAAAAAAAAGAAGTTATTAAAAATGCAGTTCAGTTCATGCCATAAAATTTATTGGAGTTTAAAGGCATTCCATAAGTTACCTCTGTATTCCAAAACAATTTTGAAGTCAATTGAAATATTGACAGAATGTCAGGCAGTTAGAGATCAAGCATCAACCTGATTGCTTTTTAAAGCTAGATTAGAAGCTCTGGCTGATATTTGGTAAGAATGGAATACTTTATGCTGCAAAGCCAGATATATAATACTTCTCCACTCATCCACAATAATGCAGAATAACCATTACCCCCATCCCTCATGTAGAGAATTGATCTTACAAAATTCATAATATTGAGCAATAGGTTAACATAACTTCACTTGCTTGAAGAGTCTTCATCCCAAATAAGGACAATGGGAGGGACTGTACTATGTATCTCTAGTTTTCCTTCACAATTTATGAATTGGATAAAAATCTGCAATTCCCATCGGATGTTAGGAATGAGGAGAGGTCATAAGTGCTGGGGAAACAACACTCAATAAATGAATGGCTGTATTAAAAGCATCTCCACTGGCAATGTTCTCTAAAATGTCTACCTCTGAAGTCACAGAGCGTAAATATTACATCTTTAGACATCTAGAGAAAAATTTATTTGGGTCATCTCTATTCACACATAATCAACAACTATTCTTGTAGGTCCTTCTGACGTCACGGGGGCTAGAGAGGATCAATGTAGATTCAGGTCCAAAACCACTGTAAATCAGTCTTGACACATTATATCCCTCTTATCATCCCAGATAATCATCTCTGTGATTGCTTTCGCAATATGCTTGAATTACATTCATTTGTTCAACAAATATTGATTAGATGACTTCAGTTTTCTTCTCTCTTCTGAGTCCTTGTGAAAAATAGTTAAAACCAAAAGAGGCAGACATTCCTATTATGAATGTAGTTATGAAAGTAGACATTAGTACTTTATAATAAATTTGTACTTTATTAGAAGGTGACTTCAGCTGTAGAGCCAAGTTATAGATTTAATAGTGGATAAGAGCTTATTTAATGGAAGGGGTCTGGGGACCGCACCCAATGATGCTCAGAGACTACTCCTGACTCTGTGCTCAGGGGTCACTCTTGGTGGTACTTGGAGGACCATATGCAGTACCTGGGTTAGAACCAGGGTTGGCTGCCTGTACTGCACGTGCCTTATCTCCTGTATTATCTCTCAGGCCTGTGGAGAGAGATTTGTGGGTAACTTCCAATAGAGAGAATAAAATGCCCTTCACACAAAGGATGATGCATGAGGCAGGAGCTGAAAGGGTCAGCACAGGAGTATAGTATTTGTCTATACTCCACAAGCAGTGCGTTAAAATTCAATTTTGAAGAATTTTCCCATCCAGGGGGTTATTTTGGCATGATGTGCTTTTGAGATGTGGAGGAAGAGTCACCTATAACAGGCACATTATTTTGTCTCACAGAGAGAGGCTCTTTTATAATTTAATTTATTTTAATTTTAATGTTTTTATTGAACCACTTAGATAGACCCTTACAAAGCTGTTCATGATTAGATTTCAGTCACACAGTATTCCAACACCCATTCCTCCACCAGTGTCCATTTTCCAGCATCGGTGTCCCCAGGTTCCCTCCCATCACCCCCCACCCCGACCCCCTCCCAGCCTGCCTTTATAACAGGCACTTTTCTTTTGTCTCTCTCTCTGTCTCTGTCTCTGTCTCTGTCTCTCTCTCTCTCTCTCTCTTTCACCTTTTGGGCATTGTGGTTTGCAATATTGACACTGAAAGATCATCAAGAATATCCCTTTACCTACTTTTAACACTCAGATCTTTTTCCAGCATGGTCATACTCTGCTATTATTGTCATATTGGTCTATTATTGGTCTATTGGTCAATAATAATATTGCTATTATTGTCATACTGGTCTCTTCTCTATCTTATCTATCCTCTGCCCCACACACACTTGTGGTTGATTCCAACCACTGACCAGTCCTCCTAGCCCCTGTTTTCCTTGGCCATGGACATTAGTCTTCTACCGTATATATTTTTATATACCACAAATAAATGCAATCATTCTATATCTGTTCCTCTCCTTCTGATGGTTTCACTCAGCATGATACTCTCCATGTCTTTCATGACTTCATTTTTCCTAACAGCTGCATAGTATTCCATTGTGTAGATGCGCCATAGGACACATCTGTCCTTTTGCAAAATTCAGATACTTACAGAGGTGAACACTTCATTCATCAGAGCTTGTTTTCAGTCCCTTTCTTTCCAATGCCATATTTTCAGTATTGCAGTTTTTCCCCTTTGAGCCCTGACGATGAACTGAATGTGAGTCTCCCGGCATGCTTTCTGCAATCTGGCAAACAGGTGTGTCTGGTCCTGGAAACCTAGCACTCATCACTCTTGCATTGCGGTGGAATTGCGTAGGTTTGTACAAGTGCTGTCATCTTGATCTGTCTCATCTGGAGAATTAACCTCAGCATGCTTCTTCCTCAAAGCAGCTGGTGTTACTCGAGAAATGTGTGCCTCTAGGGACCTTATGAAAATAAGTACCTACTATTTTGAAAAATTTGCTTTCCTCAACATTAGTCTGTTCCAAGCAGAACTTGAGTACAATTTATTTCTGCTTTCTCTTTTCACAGACATAGAGGATTTTTTTTCACCTCCCTACGATGTTCTATTACTTTTAGGATAAAGTTGGTCATCAGATAATATATAACTTACCTGGCTAAATTTGAATTCAGGTGTGCAACCCGTAAGTTTGCAGTGCAAGTTTATCTCATGTAATATTTAGAACAAATTTATATTAAGTTTGTCTGTTCCTTGTCTTGAAAGTAAAAATTTATCTGGATGCCTCTGTTTATTTTATTTTCAGAAAAATCAGTGTATATACACAGATAATATAGACATAAATATGAATATGCTATAAATACATGGTTTATTTTAAGAATTTGATCCTTGTGCTTAATGAAGCTGAAAGTGCAAAATCTATACTACCAGTTGACGAGGGACTCAGAGAAGAGCTAGTGTTGTAATAAAAGTACAAAGGCTGGGTACTTACAGAATGTGTCTTCTCAATGGAAGTCAATCATTTTCTTAAAGGGGCCCTCAAACCTTGGCCAGGATAGCAATCTGCTTTACTTACTGTCCACTAATTTAAAGGTTAATTCATTAAAAAAAAAAAAAAACACCCTCATAAAGAAGAATCTCCATGGCCCCCCGGGGCTGAATGACTAGACAGAAATTTCTGGCAGTTGAAAAAACGAACAGGTGCTGCCCCTTTCATACCCCACCTGCATGCTTTCGTAGCTAATGTACCGCCAAGACTTTGGAAGCACCAGAGTCTCGGGGATGCAGAGAACTTCTTTGCAGAGGAGGGACGGGCCAACAGAGCCATCTGTAACTGGGTGCCACGGCCCAGACATTGAGCCCCAGCCATTGCAGCTCTTCCTCATTCTGCCTCTCCTCTGCTTGCAAATCCAGGAAAGCCACCCCAAACACTGAGCTCAGAAACACCCCGTCTCTTCACAAGCGCTGATGACATTGTAAGGAACTTTCGACACAGGTACCTGTCCCCTGATCCAGAGCAGTCACTGAAGGAAACTCTGACAGATCTGCCCTGGGGGTCCTGAACAAAAAAGCACGGCTCCAAAACTCGAGTCACAGTGCTTCCTGCTGGAAAACGAAGTGCATGCCTATAGAGGTTCAATTTCCCGATTGAATGAATGAGAGATAATTCCTGAGAAATTAGCCGAGGCAACATGGAGAACTGGTGAGATGTATAAAATAAGTGTTCTGAAAAAAATAACAAATGAGATACATAAAATACACACTAACATAGAGCAAAATATTAGTGGAATAAGAAAGGAAATGCAGGGCCAGAGAATGCTTCATCAAAGAAAAATAAAACTTTAAAGAAAAAATATCTAGGGGCCAGAGAGAGAGAGAGAGACAGACAGACAGACAGAGACAGAGAGTGTACAGGATTGCATTTGTTTTGTACATGGCAGGTGGTTCTCTGGGCACTTCCAGGAGTGACCCCTGAGCATAGCCAGATGTGGCCTAAGAAGGAAGGAAGGAAGGAAGGAAGGAAGGAAGGAAGGAAGGAAGGAAGGAAGGAAGGAAGGAAGGAAGGAAGGAAGGAAGGAAGGAAGGAAGGAGAAAGGAAGGAAGGAAGGAAGGAAGGAAGGAAGGAAGGAAGGAAGGAAGGAAGGAAGGAAGGAAGGAAGGAAGGAAGGAAGGAAGGAAGGAAGGAAGGATGGATAAAGGAAGGAAGGAAAAGGAAGGAAGGAAGGAAGGAAGGAAGGAAGGAAGGAAGGAAGGAAGGAAGGAAGGAAGGAAGGAAGGAAAAGGAAGGAAGGAAGGAAGGAAGGAAGGAAGGAAGGAAGGAAGGAAGGAAGGAAGAGAGGGAGGAAGGAAGGAAGGAAGGAAGGAAGGAAGGAAGGAAGGAAGGAAGGAAGGAAGAGAGGGAGGAAGGAAGGAAGGAAGGAAGGAAGGAAGGAAGGAAGGAAGGAAGGAAGGAAGGAAGGAAGGAAGGAAGGAAGGAAGGAAGAGAGGGAGGAAGGAAGGAAGGAAGGAAGGAAGGAAGGAAGGAAGGAAGGAAGGAAGGAAGGAAGGAAGGAAGGAAGGAAGGATAAAGGAAGGAAGGAAAAGGAAGGAAGGAAGGAAGGAAGGAAGGAAGGAAGGAAGGAAGGAAGGAAGGAAGGAAGGAAGGAAGGAAGGATGGATAAAGGAAGGAAGGAAAAGGAAGGAAGGAAGGAAGGAAGGAAGGAAGGAAGGAAGGAAGGAAGGAAGGAAGGAAGGAAGGAAGGAAGGAAGGAAGGAAAAGGAAGGAAGGAAGGAAGGAAGGAAGGAAGGAAGGAAAAGGAAGGAAGGGGAAGGAAGGAAGGAAGGAAGGAAGGAAGGAAGGAAGGAAGGAAGGAAGGAGGAAGGAAGGAAGGAAGGAAGGAAGGAAGGAAGGAAGGAAGGAAGGAAGGAAGGAAGGAAGGAAGGAAAAGGATGAAAGGAAGGAAAAGGAAGGAAGGGAGGGAGGGAGGAAGGAAAAGAGGGAAGGAGAAAGGAAGGGAGGGAGGGAGGGAGAAGAGAGGGAGGGAGGAAGGAAGGGAGGGAGGGAGGGAGGGAAGGAGGAAGGGAGGGAGGGAGGGAGGAGAGAGGGAGGGAGGGAAGGAGGAAGGAAGGGAGGGAGGAAGGGAGGAGAGAGGGAGGGAGGAAGAGAGGGAGGGAGGGAGGAAGGGAGGGCAAGTTGAAAAACTCAAGAGTTACCAGGGAAAATAATCCAAAGGAAAAGGTAAATAAATCTTAATGGGAAAAAGCACATTAAAAATACAAAATTATCAAGAAAAAAGAGAATGGTAATGAGTAAGCCTTGTATATTTTAGAACAGTCATCCTAATCGTTAATGGTCTGAACTTATCAATCAAGAGATGTGGGATGACTTAGTGACTTCTTTAAAAAAGCAGGTACCATCTGTATCATACATATAAGATAATCATAGCTATTAAGAGACTCATATTGAAAGACTGGATAAGGTATTTAAAATCAACTACATAGAATAAAAGATAAGAATTTATAGTCACATGAAAAATTAATTTTCTCAATGACCTAATGAGCCCAAAATAGAATCCCCATCTCCCCAGGCTACCATCCAGAGCTCCCAGGCCGAAGACATTGAATTCAGTTTTGTGGATCGTAAGCATAAATAAGTCATGGTACTGAACAGGACACTGCTTAGCCATTTAAAGAAATGAAACTGGAGTCCAGAGAGGTAGTACAGAGCTCAAGACACTTGCCTTTTCCCTTAGCTGATGAGAGTTCAATCTCTGGGACCACATAGAGTCCCCTGAAACTTCCAAGAGTGATTCCACAGAGCCAGGAATAAGCTCTGAACAATCTGAATATACATTATCACTCATATCTCTTGTCATCCCGTTGCTCATCGATTTGCTTGAGTGGGCACCAGTAATGTCTCCACTCATCCCTGTCATGTGCTAGTGTAGCCCAATGGCGTCTGCTTGCTCCAGGAACATGAAGAGCCTCAAACCGTTCGTTCAGGGCCTCAAATTCTTCATTCAGGGTCTTGCTGAAGAAGTCTGACCATCTCATAGGTGGGCACCCAGACGTTCTTTTGATGGCCCATGGAATCCAGTCAGTAATAGCTCTAGTCCAGCGGTGATCTCCAAATCGAATTATGTGTCCGGCCCATCTGATTTTTGATGCCTTGGCAAATGAGACAGCGTCCCTGACTCTCGATCGTTGAGGAAGGTCAGAATTCCATATTCCTTCTCTCACTTGAGTAAAACGTGATACTCCAAGCATCGTTCTTTCGATTCCTCTTTGGGATACCCGAATAGCCTTCTCATCCTGTTTTCTCAGGGCCCAGGTCTCTGAGACGCGTATGTTAATGCAGGAAAAACGGTGAAGTCGGAAAGATGTGCCTGAAGCCGGAGGAATATATATTATATGCTTTTATATTATTTTATATATATTGATATATAATCTAAACATATATAAATTCATATTATAAATATAAAATGATGAGGGGCTGGAATGATAGCACAGTGGATGGGGCATTTGCTTTACACACGGCCAACTCGGGTTCAATTCCCAGATTCCATATGGTCCCCCGAACAACACCAGGAGTAATTCCTGAGTGCATGAGCCAGGAGTAACCCCTGAGCATCGTGGGTGTGACCCAAAGAGAAAAATTAAAAAAGAAAAGAGAAAAGATGAGGTAATTTTTCAAACAAAGCGGATAGAAGTTGAAACTTGAGGGTATTGTGCTATGTGAAATAAGTCAGGAAATGAAAGGGAATTTCCAGGGTTGTTTTACCCTTTTGTGGAGTATAAGGAACTGAAGAAAGCAACTGCAAAACACAACCAAAATGTCTCAAACTCCCTAAAAAGCGTGGTAGTCTTTAGAGTAAGAGGGAATGTGAGGCTGATGGAATGGATATAGGTGGTTATTCTGATTGTGTGATGGCACTGGAACTTTGGTGGTAGTTGTGAGATTTATACACATATAGTGATATGAAGTTCTACTCCCAAATATAACATATCATATACATCTATGGTTTATAACCAAATGGCGAATCAATAAAATTTAATTTTAAAAACTTAAACAACACCTCATAGAAACATCTAGAAAAGCTGTTTGCTCACACCTCTAAGCAACATGATACAGTTAGACTGACACATAAAATCAACCATTAGAGTATTCTTCAGTAGTCTTTATTTTCATTTGCCAAACCTGGAAATCCTATTTCTAGGAGTTTAAATTTTGCCTTTAATTTATATCAATGTAAAGATAATCCTGCTCACCAGTACTTTGGTTTTTACTTTTGTTTGCTTTTGGATTCAAATATATATTTTCCTGATGATTTCCCCCAGATTTTGTTTCATAAGTTCTCCCATTTGAGAATGACAAAGTTTATCATTTCTAAATCTTTCAAACCATTCCACTATTCAAGCAAAACGTATTCTCACTGTCCTGGTTTGAATAATTCCACCAGAAAGAAATTGTTGATGAAGTGGACTTCAGACTTAAGTCTAGACTTGATTTTCTGTGTGCTTTCTCTTGTACTATTTCTTTAAATGTGCCTCATCTTTGTAGGATCTTTCTTTAAAATGTAGACTCTAGGGACTAGAGACACAAGATTGACTCACCCAGGATTGATTCCCCTGCACCCTATATGGTTCTCTGAGCCCACCACAAGTGATCCCTGGGTGCAGAGCAAGGTATAAGCCCTCAGCACTGCCAACCATCACCCAAAAGCTTTTTAAAATAGGCAGATAAATAAAAAGAGTTGGTTCTAGGTCTGGGGGTGATAACTAAAAAGGTTAGAGTGAATGCTTTATATGTGGGCTCTGTGTTTGAATCTTGACTCTGAATAGAACCCTGAGCACCATTAGAACTGGCCCCAAAGTCCAGTTATGTCCATTGAATCATCATCATCATCATCATCATCATCATCATCATCATCATCATCATCATCATACCACTGATCATCAAATTTCTCAAGCGGTCTCAGGAACGTCTTCATTCGTCCTAGCCCTGAGATTTTCGAAGCCTCTCTTTACTCGTCCTTCCCAACGATGCCGCATTGGAGGCCCTTTCAGGGTCGGGGGAATGAGACCCAGCATTGTTACTGGTTTTGGTGTCTGAATACGCCACGGGGAGTTTTCGAGGCTCTCCCATGTGGGCAGGAAACTCTGGGTAGCCTGCTGGTTCTCCCAGAGGGAGAAGTAGGCTATAAGATGTCTCACAACCGTGAAGCAGCCGCGCAGTTCCGGGAGCTTGCTTTTAAGACTCTGGATGTTGGCCGTTGATGGGATTACAGGGCGCTGGGGGCAGCCCCTGGGTGCGAGTGGGGGCAGTCCCTGGGTGTGACTGGAAAATGGGAAATCTAGGTGGAAGAGGCCCAGTCCCAATCCAAGCAGGCTTGGAGGTCTCAGCCCCAGGTCCCACACACCTGGGTTCCTCTGCCAGTTCCTTCATGCGTGAGGCTCGTCCGAATATGTGGAGAGGGACCTTGAGCATGGCTGTGGCTAAGGCTCTGGAGGTCTTCAGCTGCAGGAGCTCTGCTCAGGGCAGGGAGGGAAGCTGGATACCATCCCCTTCGAGGGGCCCTGAGGAAGACATCCAGGCACGCGAGCAAGAGACTCTCTGTCCATTGAATAGTAAAATAAAATGGAAATTCTAGAAACCTCTGGATTTTATCTTGGGGTGAGATAAAACTATATATACCCACACTTAGAATGGTTTTGTCCATTGGAAACTCATCTAAGAGTGCTAGATGTTTTTTGCTCCATTTTTCAGGACACTTGGTATGTTGTGCCCTTCTTCACTTCATATTTTTCAGTTGCCGCTCTGGATTCTTAATCTATAGTCTTAAAAAGCCACATTCTCCATATGTTCCCTAACCCTGTCTTCTCCTGGGGACCGATTTCAGATTGCTGCATTCCAGATTGCTGTTCCAATCCCATCTCTGCTTGGATTAGATTTCTTTCCACTTAAGTCACAACTGTTTGACTTGGTACCATGGAAACATCTGCTTTTCTGCTTTCCTCTTCAAGATGAGTTATAGCCAGTCTTTCCATTTCATTTTAATGTTTCTCTCAGCCTTCCAAATCCTATTTTGTATTTTCTGTGTAATTTCATACAAAAATTCTCAATATGACTCCTAAGGCAATCTCTCTGTTTCTTAGAAGTATACAACCAGTTCTCCTCTATTTTTGTTTAAATTTGTCTCCTGCTTCTGAGCTGATAAATCTGAAGCACACCCATTTTCTCACTCATCCAGCTCCCTCTGAACACCCCATGCCAACTCAATTCTTAAAGGTTAAGTACTTCAAGCACTGGGTATCTTATTTCTTTTTGTAGCTTGTAGGTTTGCAATGATTTCAATGACTTGTTTGTTATCTTTTTCAATTCCACCTGGGGGAGGGCAGATTCTCCTCATTGTAAGAATACTCAGTTACGATTCACTTGTTTATTAATCACATTTATCACTTGATTTCACAGTGAGGATTTTTATGCTGCCTAAAGCCATAGATGCTTTTAGCCCACAGCCCAAGGTCAGACAGAAAACACTCTTTGACTGAGGTCAGTGGGACCAATACAGTGTTAATAAAACAGCACTGTCTGTACCAAAACAACCACTTGCTGAGGAATAAAGCTGCTTATGAGCTACATTAAACCCCAAGTATGATCCTGTGTGGCTTCCTTGCTAACGCTGAAAGCTCATAACCAACCTGGCCTGGTCCCATCAAAAGTATCCCCAGGTGTTCTTTCAGTCACTAAAATTGCATTTTGTCTGCTTATGCTTATTAGTGATAAAATTGGCATTGAAACCCGGGCTCAAGGGCGTGCCACAAGATTCCTCTGAAGACGGAGCCCATCTAACTTCATTCCAGGGGGCTGACTCAAGTACCACCCAGGCTTGGGAGGGCAAAGACATATGTTCCCTAGCAGATTCCAGAGGAACATTGGGAGTGCTCTGCAGTTATCCTGTGAATGAGAATAGGGGACAAGAGTCCTGGAAGCAAATTTCTCCTCATGGAATACTGAGAAATAGTAAATAAGGCTATTGACGAGTCTGTCTCTTCCTATAGTTTTTGTCATCCCCGGGGCCCTTTGCAGCCATGCCCCCAGTCTGGGTCCTGTGTCTGTCCACTGATGCTTCAGGGTGCAGAATACCTATTCCAGAAGAAAGAGGAGACAGCTTCTCCTGAGAAAAATGTGAATATCCACAGAGCGCGATCCGTCCACAATTTCCCTGTGTTTATTTAGTTTGAAGGTTCAGAGCTTTCTGGTGCTGTTGTTCTTCTCTGATGGCTGGCAAAATTGACCCCCTGCCAGAGCCCTTGAAACAGAATGACTCCAAAGTGTGTCTCAGAAAGCAAGAGCTCTCACCGAAGCTGCCGTTCTCCAAATCCACAATATGCCACAATTCTGTCGAGCTGGCTTTTTACTATTTCTGCTCCTCGGGAACATAAAGAAATCTTTGGGAAATTTCTAGAGCCCTTTGTTACAACTCTATTTGGGAGCTCCAGCTCTTCCAGATCAATAGGTGGGTCTGGTTTTGCTCTGAAGTGGAAATTAGGAAAGAAAGTCAGGCAGTCACTATCGGTGTTTATTCTTCTCTGTACCCTGGCCTGGAGGAGCACTGTCACGAGACCAGGTCTCCGGAATCTCATCTTGCAGGGGTCTCACCTTTAGCTCAGCAAGCAATAAAACTCCTGCCTGTTAGCCCCGTCACAGCCAGGATGTGATGACTTCTTTGGCACACAGCGTCTGTTCTAGTGAATAATCACTCCTGCACTCACTCATAACTAGAAGACGTGTTCAAGGATTCTTCCAAGCCCCAGCGGTCTAGACAACTTCTGTTTTCGACATCCGTTCTACACACGAGATCTTAAACAACCTTCTTTCATAACCGTTGAAGCCCAACTGTATTTTTTCTCTCTGTCTGTTCATTTATGTTGCTGACCACTCAATTTTTTTTCCCACGCCACAAAACTAGTCTTAACTCACTTATTCATCTTTGACATTCTAAATAGTGGATAATTGCCACTTACTCATGCAAATGTCAGACTTTTCTCTCTCTTTCTTTCCTTACCCTGTTTGTAGCTGTCAGTCTGACTAGACAGGAGGTGGCCAGAGCCTTTTACTCCCACTGACTTTCTAACAGTGGGAGCGGGTGAGCCCCCTCAAGATTGAAGAATGGACTGAAGATGCTTTTATGGACAGGAAAACTCTCTTATCTGAGGACTTTCTCTAGCCAATTAAAAGTGACTGGAGGGGCTGGAGCAATAGCACAGCAGGTAGGGCGTTTGCCTTACACATGGCCAACCCAGATTTGATTCTCAGCATCCCAGATGGTCCCCTGAGCATCCGCCATGGGTGAGTCCTGAGTGCAGAGCCAGGAGTTATCCTTGAGCATTGCTGGATGTGACCCAAAAAGAGAAAAAAAAAAAAGTGGCTGGATTTGTTTGCTTGTTTACTCTTTCACTGGCAGAATTTTTCTTTTCTGAATATCCTTCCACCACTTATATAGCACTAGGAATTCAGCAGCTGTCTCCACATTCTTACCTATGGGGTACATCTGTTCCTCTGACCTGGGCAGATTAAAGATGATTTCACATGAGTTCTTTCTTCCTAGTGGCAGCCTTCATTTGGGCCCAGCAATGCTGATACATTGATGTTGCCTCCCTTGTCTGTGGCACCTTGGCACTCATTCTCTAAGCATGAGTCAGCCTCCTTCCCCCTGCATTTCCAACTATAGGGAATTTCTCTCCAGTCCCCCCAAAGGATCTGTGGATGCCTCTCTCCACAAGACCGAAATGAAAGGGTGTTGATACTACACGATTAGCTGCATGAATGAAATATCTTCACAGATTCTTCTTTTCCAGCACTCTGATCCCTTTATAATCATTGATCTGATTGAGAGAATCAAAAAGATGCAGAACCAGAACTTAGCTAGCGTGGAAAAATTAGAAAACGTTTAGAACATAGGTCTTGAAGCCAAGCAGCCTGCATTTGAGTGACACCTTGTAACTTACTTGGGCTGTGATATAGGTAACTGAATCTCTCTGTGCCCCAATTTACTTGCCGATGGCAGTGATGAGCATTAATTTAACTAACATGCATAAAATTCAAGTCCTGGAATGTAACAAGTACATAATCACTTGCTGTTATCATTTCTTTGTAAATTCTGCCTACATAGATCTGACTTTGAATATCACATTCAATTGAATATTACATCTGTCACTTGTCATCACTTGTTATCGTTTATCATCCTGTTGCTCACCGATTTGCTTGAACGGGCGCCAGTGACGTCTCCATTTGACCCTGTCACGTGCTAGTGTGGCCCAATGATGTCTGCTCAGTCCAGGGTGATACATCTATCATCATATCTATTATAGCTCACAGGCTCTACTAAAATCTGTATTTAAACATCCTGTCATCCTTATGAGTACATCCAGTTCTGCTGCTGGCCTAACAGAAACCCACATTAACTTGGCACCTTCACGTCCGGCCCCCACATCATCGCATGGAAAGCCAGAGTAAACCAATGAGGCCATGAGTAAATTCCACCTCCAGAAGGCTAGTTCCACAACTTTCTAGAATAGTGCCAGCACAGAAAAGGCTTGGTGACACATCCAGTTTACTCACTCAAGTGAAAGAAGACCAAAATAAAATAGCAGGGACCCAGGAAATTCTAGGGAACCCAGCCGCAACGCTCCATGACTAGTCTCTTCGAACTGGGTCACCGTTTCTGTTCCAAAGACTCGGAATCACTGTCTCACCCTCTCAAGCTTGATATCTCAGCAGAGAGAAAGTTTGATCATGTCAGTTGAGTTGGTACCTCAAGAGGACGCTCGTGATGCTTGGTAACCAAGGCCGTTCCCCGAGGAAAGAAATACTTGGTGGTCAGACAAGCCTAGACAGATGTCCACTGTATGTACTTTCCACTGTTGGAACCCAGGGTCTTGAGTGGCCTACTGTTTTTCCTGTTTCCCTTCAGAATCTTTCACTTCTGACTGATTGCAAGTCTAACTACAACCAGCACTAGTGAAGAGCCTGAGGCTCAAGTTATTTTTCTGTAGTCGTATTTTTTTTTAAACTGCTTTTGTGGCTTAAGTGGACAGATTACAGATTGAGCCCAAGCCCCAGGTAACTTCAAGTCAGAATTCAGATGTAAGGAATCAAAGAAGTGTATTTGGAGAGCAGCAACACACCAATTAGAAAACCACTCTGCTCTGAACGTTTCAGACTCGTTGGAATAAAATTAGTATAAAATATACCCCCCGCCCAACAAAAAGCAGAAATACTGTTCATAAAATAACATGAGATGGATTTTGTTTTTGCTCATGCAGACAGGGACTGTGCTTCATCGGCCTCACAACACTAAGTCCAGAACCTGCCACATGGAGATGTTCGGCAAATATTTGTTTGTTGAATGAATTAATGATGGAAGATATTTTTAATTTAGTATATGTATATGTAAACTTTAATATTGTTGTTTTATTTCATGTTAAATAAAAGGAAAGTCATTAGGATGTTAAGGCCAATGGTGCATTTATGAATTCACATTCCTGAGAATAATAATGAACACTGGGGCTGGAGCGAAAGCACAGCGCTAGGGCATTTGCCTTGCATGTGGCCGACCTGAGTTCGATTCTTCCGCCCCTCTCGGAGAGCCCGGCAATCTACCGAGAGTATCTCGCCCTCACAGCAGAGCCTGGCAAGCTACCTGTGGCATATTCAATATACCCAAAACAGTAGCAAGTCTCAAAATGGAGATGTTACTGGTGCCAGCTCAAGTAAATCGATGAGCAACAAGATGACAGTGACAGTGACAGTGACAATAATAGACACAAACAACTAAAACTTTAATTTTTTCTAAGTGAGATTGTTTTTCATTTGTAAAAGAGATAATAAATGGAACTTCAGGCTAACAATGCAAAAACAAAAAAATATATTATAGTTTTGGGGGGGGTTGGTCAAAAAAAACAAATAAACCATATGATTATATGAATAGTTGGATTAAATTTTTTCAAACTAATGGACAGAGGTTGCTTATAACTACAGTATTGTGTAGCTCAAAGGAGATACTATTTTTATATATCTTAACTGATTAATGTTATGATTATATGGCATAAAGAACCAAAAATCTTTGCCTTCATAATTTTTAAATAATGTTTGTAAATATCTTTATTTTTGTCTCAAAATCATAAGTCCAAAACACTAGGTATTTATTATATTTGTCTGAATTTTAACATTATGTTATCAAGACCAAAACTAAATACCATCTTTTGCATTTCAAAATGAAAACATATGTGCTCGTACCATTTGGCTACATGCCTGAAGAGTGAATAATGTTACCTATCTGCTCATGGTTCATGGTGCACCATGTTTAATCAAGACCACATTTCACCTATTGTATCGGACACTTCACACGCCTATCAGTTCACTGTCAGGCAAGATAGAACACATCATAAAGTGCATCAGTTCTTATTGCTCTCTTTGGCAGCCAAGCACTGCCAGATGACAGTAAACATGACAGCTTTTGTGATCAGTAACATTTCGCTGGCATCCTGTGATAAATAATACTTTGGCTAGACAGTATTACCATGGATAATCCATGATGGAACAATCATCCCTGCATCATTGGCCACAAAATGATTTGTGAGCTTTTCCTAAGCTTTGTGTCTTTCTTATATTCCAGAAATATTCTTATATTTCTTAGGTATTTTTTTCTTTTATCCCCATTGGCCCTACTCTTAAACTCCTTTAAAGAATAATGAGAAAATTGGGAAGAGAGAGCATTGAAGGTTCATTCTCATTCACAATTCAAAGGCTGTTCTTTGCCAACTTAAAGAACCACAAAAAAAAGATACAATTAAAATTGAACATAGAGAGATGAACTTAAAATTTATAAAAAGAAAATGCAAAGAAGTTTTGCTTGAACGTATGATTTAGCACTGCGACATTTGAGATAAATATTTATGATGATAGATGAAATGTAGCTGGGATTCTGGGCATACTATAATATGTACTTAATAACCGTAATGACTCTCTGTGATTAAAACAAATCACTGACAGGAGAGGATGAGCTGTTTTATGATTAGCCATTATCCAGATGTGCTTCTGTTCTTAGGATCAACTGCAGTGTTTATCACATAGCTATAAGTTCTATTCTGGTGTGAGGGATTATGAACCCCACGATTAAGCAAAGTTCATGAGGTGAACAGATTCCTGCCTCACTGATCCATCTGTATCAACTCCAGCCTGCAATTACTTAATTCTTTATCAGAAGACTCTAAAAAGAAAACACTAAAACTATAAATGATTCTAATCTCAGGTTCACAAAGGAACCTTATCTCGGGTTCACAAAGCACATTTCACTTTTACTGTGTCCTGGGTACTTTTAGCTTGAAAAATCTTCACAAGAATGAAAGTCCCCTGGGATGATTTTCTATGTGTCTAACAGGTTAAAAAAAAAAAAGTCTATCTTCTTTGATTGTGCAGTGCTGGGAGACAAAGAGAAATAAAACATTTTTTGCTCTGTTTTATAAAATTAGTGCTTTATCTTTATGTCCATTCTAAATGTTTTAGATTATTTTCAGTTTTCTTAGAACTCATGTATTCTAAAACAATTTCCTTTGATGTTTTTTACTCAAAGTGATGGGACTATGATAATTAAGAAAAAGCCATTTTTTTGTCTTCAATTACACTTGTTAAGTGAGTTTATCTCAGGATAATCTTTTAGAGTCCATATGACTTCCTGGTATTTACATACCTATATAACTATTTTAAGAATAAATTTAAATCTCTGTCAAGAGGAGTCCTTCAACAATTTGCATAATTATTGCTTAGAATTCCCCAAATTTATGTAAATGATTATGTGGCTATACACATATAGCAGGTTTTTAAGTACCTATAGCACTGTCTTCCCATTGTTCATCGATTTACTCAATCGGGCACCAGTAACGACTCCACTGTGAGACTTGTTGTTACTGTTTTTGGCATATCGAATACGACACAGGAAGCTTGCCAGGCTCTGCCATGTGGGCAGGATACTCTTGGTAGCTTGCCCGACTCTCTGAGAGGGACAGAGGAACCCAGGTCAGCTACATGCAAGGCAAATGCCCTACCTGCTGTGCTACCTAAGATGAAGAAAAGAAATAACACAAAAAAATAGCATGAAGTAATTTCTGGGGGCAGTGGGTTGAGGAGTGGGAGGGAGCCTCTCCTAGGGCTGTTTTTTTTTTTTCTTTTTGGGTCACACCCAGCGATGCTCAGGGGTTACTCCTGGCTTTAACTCAGGAATTACTCCTGGCGGTGCTTGGGGGACCATATGGGATGCCGGGGATCGAACCCGGTCGGCTGCGTGCAAGGCGAACACCCTACCCGCTGTGCTATCACTCCGGCCCCTCCTAGGGCTGTTAGAACACTATATGCCTGGAACCCTATCAATATCAAAGTGCTGAAAATTAAAATATTGAAAACAATATTTTTCAATAAATAACTTCCCTGAAATGAAGAGCATGAGTTTTCAGGCAGTAGGACCAACTCACTGCCTGGACACACAAGTACCTTTATTCCTTAGAGATAAATGTTGGAGACCCAGAGTGATATCACAGTGGGTCAGATGCTACCTTTGCATGTGGTCAACTGAGTTTGATCCCTGGCATCCCACATGGTCCCCTGAGCACTGCCAGGAGTAACTTTTAAGTGCAGAGCCAGGTTGATAAGTGCCTATATCAACCTATAAATTTCATTTTGAGCCTGCCCCTTAATAACATAAAATATATCATCATGAAAAGCTGTAAACATAAAAATAAAAGATTAAACATAGGCTGATCACATATGATCATTTATTTCACTATATTTTTATTTTATTGAAATGTCTTCCATTTCTTTTCTAAGCTTGAAAAGCTTAAGGACTTGGTCAATGAACTTATTTATAGGTATTTTAGATTAGAGTATGATATAGATCAACAAATTAAAGACTATTATATCAGAATTGAAGTGCTTCCTTGGTTAGATTAAGAAACTATGTTCCTTATTGACTTCTTCCAATGAGCATAATAAATACATTCAGTGCTGAGTCATGGCAAATATCTAGTGTTATATTTTCCTTTCTTTTTGAAAATGATTTAATTGGATTTTATTTATTTATTTATTTATTTTTGCTAAAACTAGTTAATACTACTTTTTACTATCTTCTCTATTTTTTAAATAAAATCCATAAAGAAAAATAAAATAATAAATTCTTTTTTGTACTTTATTCATTAATTCAGTGAATATTTCTGAGCACTTGAAATGTATGAAAATGTTTATATCAGGCAATTCATTTACAGTAAATGACTTCTCACCTTAATGATGAATCCATCCATTCAGAAAGCAGATTTTTTTCAAAAGAAAATCAACCTGAGAAAGATTTTATTCCAAATATGCAAATATCTATTACAATTAATATTTTATTTTTATCTGATACTTTGAAAAACTTTAAATAAGCATGCTTTAATACAATAAAGACAAAAAGGTAATAAAGGGCTAGAGAGAATGTAAGGAGCTTGCCTTGGACGCAGTCATTTCTGTTCCAACCTGAATTCATGTGGTCCCCTGATGGTCACCAGAGGTCACTCATGAACAGAGAGCTAGAAATAGGCTCTGAGCACTGATGGGTGTGGCCTAACCCTTTCTCCTGCCCAAGAGAGAGAATGAAATACAGCTTATGAAACATTTGAAGACCATTTTGCAAATTGTTGAGTTGCTAAATTGAATAATTTAATCTTAGCTTGGGCAACTTTGTTTCTTTGGAACCTGAGTTATTTCAGCTAAAAATTAGAATATATTATTTCATAATAGTTTGTGTTGCCTTAGGATAATTTTGTACTCTATAAAGACTGTGTGGATATTTATAATTTCAGTTTTAATTTTATGAATTTTTTAAAAAAAACTCAAATCTGGCTTTTGCCTTTAAAATTCTGTACATATAAAAATTATCCTGTATTTATACAGTTAGGGTTTTTTTTAAATCACTTTAAAACTTTGATATTTAGAAGCTTTGTTAAGTTTTTGAGAATCTTTTTGTTTTACTCATAGACACAGTACATTTTATCTGCTGTTTAAATATCAAATAAAAGGTATTTTAAGCAAAGTCTCCCAAGGATTTAAAGCACTCGTATAAGTCTAATCAAAGCAGAATTTTATCTTTAGTATTTAAAAAAAATGTTATTAGCCAACTAAATAAAATTTCCCACAAGTTTCACCACATTTCAAGAATTTCTCATTTCATTTGGAATTGTCTATCTTTTGCCTTAATAGGCCAAATTATTATATTATCACTCAACCTTCAGTTTGCTCTAGGATCTAGGAAGTAAAAGGAATCCACGGCTGGGGTTTATCACAGAGGGCAGAAGGCACTGGTTCTCTGTGACTTAATTCTGTGGGATAACATTGGTTTGTGCTTTCTCCTCTGCTGTAAGGAGCTTAGGTTTATTGGGTTATACCCATCACAGTGCTCCCATTTCCTCAGTATTCATCTTTAACTTCTCTGTACTCTGCTTTCTCTATCTGTTTATCACTCATTTCCTCTAACCAGAACCTGTGACTTTTAAAGTGATATTCTTCAGAGAACAGTGGATTTGTATTTGCAAGTGAATATTGCTTTTCTCTTTTCCTCGTGTCCTTTGATAGTTTACTTTGGAGCAATGTCCTTTTTGTATTGACACACTAAAACAGTTATGCTATGATTTTGTACCTTGGGAGTTAATTGACTCCGAATAACTTCTGGACATCTGTCATATTTACTCGACTTAAGCCTCAGTGGCCCTTAGTTCCTAACACCCCAAAAGCAGGGTCCCGACGAAGGGACTGGATGGACCCAGGGCAAGCTGTGAGCTACCCTGGCTTTAAAAAAGGGGTAGGTCAAGCACAATAATACTTAGCTGTACATTAACAGCACGGTTGTGTACAAATTCTGTCATGATCCAAACAGTAACAGTTGGATAAGGACGCTGCTAGGGTTAGAAAAGAACTATCTGATCTTGTTAGGGTCGGCAGATCTCTGCCCGGGGGAGGCTCGGAGAGACAAAAGAACAAAACCAAGACAACTCTTTCTGCAAATGCATGGGGTTTATTTAAGCCAATATAGCTATATTGGGACCTTCAATTGTGCCTCAATAGCGTGGCATAACTGAAGGCCCCGACCTCCAAAAAGCAGGCTGTATTTATACCCTTTTGGGGGAGAAATGAAAATCTCACATATCAAAGGGAATCACATAGGTCACTTAATTTGCATATCTAAACATTTGTTGACAAATGAAAATCTCACATATCACATCTATATATCAAAGGGGATCACACATATTGGGGGAAAATTACATGTATTGAATCAAAGGAGAATCATACATATCAAAGAAAATCACAGGTATTGGATCAATAGGAAAACCATACAAAAGGGAAAACCACACCTATTTCACTTAATATGCTAATTTCAACATTTGTTGACCATTCTGAGCAGATGTTTGTTTACAGTTCCTAGGGGCAGTTTGTTGGCCCATTTGGTGACAGAGTCCTGCCCAGGGGTAGGTCCTGAAGACATCTTTCAAAGCAGTCAAGTAGTTACAAAGGGCAACTTCAGCGGTTAACCCTTAACCTGCCCTTCAGTTCTTGACTCTAAACTTGCCCTCCTTTTCAATCTGAGCACTGTAGTGTGGGAATCTATAGTGAGATGGTTCCAGGAAAGCCACCCTATAAGATTATTATATCTCTTGCTGTGTCCATACAAAATAACTAGAAAGATTATTAAGTAAGTAAATCTAAGATGATTGTTTATGGACTAAGGAAAAGAGGAGTATGTCCTTAGATAAAAAACACGTCCTTGAGCAGATCACCTAGCAGGAGATCTTTGTATTAGGAGAGCTTCCCCGGAAGGCAGGGCTTTACATATTTTGATTGTGCTATATGACCTAGTACTGTCTGCACTGTAGCACTGTCTTCCCTTTGCTCATCAATTTGCTCGAGCAGGCACCAGTAACGTCTCCATTGTGAGACTTGTTGTTACTGTTTTTGGCATATCAAATATGCCACGAGTAGCTTGCCAGGCTCTGCCGTGCGGGCGGGATACTCTCAATAGCCTGCTGGGCTTTCTGAGAGGGATGGAGGAATCGAACCTGGGTAGGCCGCATGCAAGGCAAATGCCCTACCTGCTGTGCTATCCACTCCAATTGACCTAGGTATAGTTGCTACCCTGAATGTTTAGACGTGATTGAGTCTAGGCTAAGGTGAGACTGGGTGCCTGGAGAGAAGCATGAGGGACAGGAGGAGAAGGGAGTGAGGGACAGAGTGAGACTGGAACGGGGCCCTCAGTGAGACTGGAACAGGCGCATGGGGAGAACGGAAGAAACAGCAGGACAGAGATTGGAATAAACGGCAACTGATCACCAACCAGCCTGACGGCCCTGTTCCTTCCTTCATGTGTTTGTTGGTGGCGGTGGCAGCAGGCTGGGGTGGGAGAGTGGCTCATGGCCACTGAAAGCAGGTGGCAGGGGAGAGTCCGCCACCGCCCTCACTCACTTATTCTCCATAGACACCGCACATTGTATTTGCTGTATAAATATCAAATAAAAGGTATTTTAAGCAAAGTCTCCAAGGATTTAAAGCACTCTTATAAATCTAATCAAAGCAGATTTTAAGTTATCCTTAATATTTAAAAAAAACTGTTATTAACCAACTCAATAAAGTTTCCCACAAGTTTCATCACATTTCCATCATCTATTTCTCATTTCATTTGGAATTGTCTACCTTTTGCTCGAATAGGCCAAATTATTATATTATCACTCAACCTTCAATTTGCTCTAGAATCTAGGGAGAAAAAGGATTCCACGGGTGGGGTTTATCACAGAGGGCAGAAGGTACTGCTTCTCTGTGACTTAATCCCACTAGCCAAAGCGAATCAGAATCACTTAATCTAGGCATAAATATGTGTGTGTGTGTATGTGTGTGTGTATGTGTGTGTCTTTAAATGAACAAATTGTAAGTGCCCCCAATTTCACCTGAGGCTATTTCCATGTCCCCCACCTTCTCCTACCCTGGCTCTCAACCTGTTCATTTCATTACATTCCAGGGAGTGATACTGCTCAGAAAACAGCAATTCTAGGCTAACAGAATTGGGACCAAAAAAAAAAAAAATCTTTCTGTAGGAAGTGGCAGTCAGGGAAAAATCTAATATTATATAAAAGCGTAAAAAACTTGTGGCAGGGGGCGACCAGGGGAAGAGCCCTGGCGGCTCACCCTGTCAACCGCCCCTGGGTAGGGGGTTCCGCCCCGGGCTGCTCGCCCAGCCGGAGCGGCCCAGTCCATAGGGCAGAGAGAGAGGAAACAGGGGCCAAGCCGGTTGATTGATCAGATGCTGTTTATTCCATTCTCTCCACTCCCCTGTTCCAGTCTCTCTGAGCTCCCCATTGCTCCTCTCTCCTCTCTCTCCCCCAGCACTCTTCCTTCCTAGCAATTCACTCCTCCATCCCCACTCTCTCAATCCTCTTCTCACACTGCTGTCTCCTTTACCAGTCTCTCCCCCTACTTGTCTCTCTCCACCTTGCCCTCTAGGCTACACAGTCAGGTTTCAAAGTCAACATAAGAAAGCCCTTCCTGAGGGCCTCCAGGTTTAAAGGCAACACTACGGAGGGTTATTCCAAAGCCCTTCCAGACTGCCAGCAGGCAAAATACCTCTTAAGGTGTTTTTCTCCTTTCCTCAGTCCAAAAACTCATTAACATCTTAATACTAGTTATTTTTGTATGGACACAATAAGAGATGCATTGAGGCTTGCAGGGCAGCTCTCCTGGGAACATCTTGCAGACTCAGACTACAGCACTCAGGCCAGACGAATCATTCCTCACCCTAGCAGGGTCCAAATCTAGTTATTACTTCTTGGATCATCACAGCATTTGTCCATGACCAAGCTCTTAACTTAGAGGTAAGCATTAGGCATTTTGGCCAGGCCCATCTTGAGGCCAGGATAGCACATAACTCACCGCTTGCCCTGGGACTGGGACCCCTGCTTTTGGGGGTGCTAGGAAGTAAGGGCAGATGAGGAAAATAACATGTAGAGCCAAATGACTCCCAAGTTACAGAAGCATAGTATTTGCTACGGTCTTCCTGTGTCCATACATAAGGACATGGCCCTGAATAAACTATGCAAAGGACTCAAGGAGAAGAGAAAAAACAATATTTACAAATCAACAGAACACTAAGAAGGAAGTTACAAATAAACACAGAGGAAAGTTCCCCATAAACCTAACCTACCTGAGGCTCTGTTATCCTCCAAGAAAGCACTTCAGATACTTTTAATTTAAACACATTCATCCACATTTTCTCTCCCAAGTTGTGTGTCCTATCATTCCCTAATTAAAATATCTGAAATAAAATATGCAAGTTGTAGATATTCATTCTCCTTTTGCTCTACCCTTGTTTTCCAGAGCTAAACAGGCAGGGACTATTTCAGGAAGTTCTCTCTGAATACAGGTCCAGTGAGAATCCTAGGAACAGTAGACTGTTGCTTTAGAGAGGTCAAAAAGATTATGTGAAGACCCAAATCAGGGTAGGATGCGGTCACTGCCATCCCGTTGCTCATCGATTTGTTCGAGCGGGCACCAGTAACGTCTCTCACTGAGAGACTTATTGTTACTGTTTTTGGCATATCCAATATGCCACGGGTAGCTTGCCAGGCTCTGCCACATGGGCTTGATACTCTCGGTAGCTTGCCGGGCTCTCCGAGAGGGGCGGAGGAATTGAACTCGGGTCGACCGCGTGAAAGGCAAACACCCAACCACTATGCTATTGCTCCAGCTCGGGTAGGATGCTAGAGAAGTTTAATTACAATGGTCCATTTACTATACCCCTGCGTAAAAGAAATTGCATAAATTCTGAAATAAAACAAGGAAATATCACCCAAGCATACTGTGCAATTGTTCAGGTCTCCTGCTCTTTGATCTGCTTTGTTTAGCTCTTAGGCTTTACCAGGCAGTGCTCAGGGATCACTCCAGGCAGTGCTCAGGGTTTGAATCAGGGTCAGTTGTCTGCCAGCCAAGCACCTTAACCACTGTACATTCCTGTACATTGTACACTCCTTCTCTAGCCCCTGCTTAGCTTTTGTTCTTCCTTACCTGGCTTACCAGGACTACTGGGAACTGTAGCATGACTCTGCCCTCCATGAGAACCTTCAAAGGTAGAGATCAGTAGGTAGAACAGAGTCGAAATTAAACATCGTGCCTGATACAGACGTGCCTCTTAAAGTCAAGTTAACTCATGTTCTTTCCTATTCATTTTCCACTTCTAGGCTATCATTTTATATAAAATCTAAGGTCTCTACTGATTCTTAGAAATTAAAAAAAATAATTTTCTACCAGGGCCTGCAAGTTCTAACCTGTTACCTGCTTTTCTTTCCAACCTATTCTCGGACTGCTCACCTCTAACTGCTAGGCTGAAACATATTGGTCATCGTTTTGTTCCACAAAATATACCACCTACTTCCTTATCCCTGATCTTTCCTAACAGCTACGTAAATATAACTCTTCTCAGTGATGTTTTCACTGACCACCTTCTCTAAGATGCATCAGTTCACTCTTAGCATAATAATAATAATAAAGTACCAGTGATTTGCAATAATGAAAAAATGTTTAGTCCAAAATGTCTATGGATTATTGGTCATTCTGCTGAACCATATCAGACTTAAGTTTTTGGTTTTGTCTGGTGGTATGTCTGGTGCTCAGTGTGTTGGTTTGTCAGGTGGTCAGTTTGTGCCTGGTGGTCAGTTAGAGGTCAGCTGATCTCCATTGCCTTGTTGTGAAACTCTAAAATTTGCATCTCCCATATTTGTCCTAGGGTCAGTGTGTTACCCTGACTATTCATTTTGCAGCCCTTACATGTGACTGCTATTGAACTATATGAACAGAAACATACATAGTCTGTTAAACTGTAAATTCAGAAATTCTCTGTAATTATATCTACTTAGTTTTTGTCTAAATATAATCATAAGCCAAACATCAAAATGTTATACTCCTTCTATAGAAAAATGGGGAGTGGGAAAGGAATGTTTCTGAATAATGATACGATATGCTATAGTAGGTCTCCTCTGTTTCTGGTTTAATCTACCCAAGTTTATTTTCTTCAAAACAGTATTGGTAATTTGAATGCAACTGCCTAGTGTTTAGCTTAACCAAGAATTTTGCATTAGATATGAATGAAATATGTGTATATATATACATACATTAAACCACAAATGTAAGAGACAATGCATCACTGTTGTCATTGTCATCCCATTGCTCATCGATTTTGCTTGAGCGGGCACCAGTAACGTCTCCATTGTGAAACTTGTTGTTACTGTTTTTGGCATACAACTTAATGCAATGTAAGTCAACTCTCATCACAGTTCAATGCAAATAGTGAGGCACTTGTCCAGGATAGGTTTGTAAACTAGCTTTAGGCAGCCAAATCTGAGGAGGAAAGGACCAAAAGAACAAGTAAGATTTTTTTCCCATGGCCATACATGGAAGTGGTATCTGCAACTTTAACCAACACTTGGTCAAAACTCTGTCATTTGACCCCACTCTACTTGAGTGGGAAATAAAGGGGAGAGAATTCTTGTCTTCTTATAAGTCCAAGGAAATAAAACTGTGTGATTAACATACAACATTGTTTCCACAGAGACTATAAAGTCTTTGGTTAACGGTGTCTCTGACCCTATACATAGCGTGGACAATAGAAGCTTTGTCACTCGTAAAGTCCATAAATGAATGATATCTGACTCCAACGTCAGGAATTTTTTAACCCAAGGAAAAAAATTAACGATGTCTAACAGAACTTTGTAAGCAGGTACTTTGGGGACCTCTTATAGTTTATAACTTCACTTCTGTTTCAAAATGTGTGAATAAAAATATTTTTTAATGATGAGGGGACACCATTGATTTGTGCATTATGTATAGGGGAATCTGAAGTAAGGCTTTGTTTGATCAGTTAGGATAATAGTTGATGGGGGAGGGAATCTAAGGACAAAAAGTCATCGCAGGAGATCAGGAGCAGAGAGAGATAGAAGGTTGACATCATAGCCCAGAGACTGTTCCAGCTGCATACTCTTTTCTCTTGCCAGCACCACGCAAGACAGGTGATTCTGTACCTTTTTCTGCACCCCCCACCCCCACAGCCTTGGAGAATTTAAGGGATTTTGAGGAGTAGGTGGATGTAAAAGGTTTAATAAGGGCCTTATAATGAGCCACAAACTCTGCCTTCATATGTTGTTAAAGGTTAAACACACATGGAAATAAAAACTTATGGAACCTGGGCTTCATTGATTGAAATTCAATTCGATTTTATTCAAATGCTTGGGACCTCCAGGACACTGACTGTTCATTGAGAAGAGCTAGTTCTGAGAATAACTGTCAGAAGCCTTTCTTGAACCTCCAGATCGTACTGAAGGCTCCTCACTGATAGGTCCATGGTACAGTGCTCCTATTCTATCCTATCTCAGATTGTAATGAAATCTTGTTGTGATCTCTGTCCAATAATGTGCTTTTCTAGAGGGGTTAGTTTTATTATAATTCAGACCCCATATAAGCTGGACACTCAGAAACCAGTGCTGTATTAAACATCAGAAACATGTTTGATCTGTTTTGTGAAAAATTTCAGTATCTTTATTTGAACTATGAAGCTCTATCTTTAAACTCAAACGACGTACAGCATCTACTGCAAAGACATTCACTGTTGAACCCATATGTCACCAATTCCGGTGTTGAGCATATGTTCTCATACTTTCTGCAAAGTCCTCCAACCCTAATTCTTATAGGTTGGCACCTTCACAATGTGACAAGCATATCCGAATTGATTTTTTGAAGATGGTGGTGATCTTCAAAATATGGTAAGGGTGTATTTACTAACCATGGAGTATGACTGTGGAGAAATTCTTCCTATAATACTGAACAACCGATATAAATTTTCTTTCAAGTTTATAATAAAACCTCTATTTTTACACCAATTTTGATTGGGTTAGTGCCTATCAAAAAAAAATTTGATATGTAATACCTACACTTCCTTTGTTCCTCAAACATTGTTGGTAGATAGTCATTGCCTATTATTAATCGTATCCCAGGGACACTCAGAGACCATTAATGATAGACAGATGTAAAGATCTTAGCCAACTCATTATCTATTTTAAAGCATTCTTGGCATTTCCAACCCCCTGAGTTTTTCACATGTGTTGTAGTAGGAAACAGAATCTGAAACTTCAGTATCATCAAGTGTGCAGACTATGCCCTATGGAATCCAGAGGTTAATTTTAATGAACATTTAAACACTTGCATTAGGCATTCTCATTTAAATATAATTGAAATGTGGAGTTGGGAGTTGTAGCTTGGTGTCCACATCTGCCATATTAACTGTGCAGACGTAAGTCCAAGAGATGCAGCAACACTTCTTAAATATTCAATTTTCGGGGCTGGAGCGATAGCACAGTGGGTAGGGCATTTGCCTTGCACGCGGCGACCCGGGTTCAATTCCCAGCATCCCATAGGGTCCCCTGAGCACCGCCAGGGGTAATTCCTGAGTGCAGAGCCAGGAGTAACCCCTGTGCATTGCCGGGTGTGACCCAAAAAGCAAAAAAAAAGAAAAAAAGAAAAGCACTAAAATATTCAATTATTACAGAATGAAAAAACCCTGATTAGACGCACGACTGAAAGTCCTTGGTCCTGGGAAGCCATGTTTTAAGTAGGAAGTTATATCTTAGGAATGTTTACTATCCACTTCCTACTTCTGAGGCGCTGGTCAAAGAGGCAGGTCTGACTGGGGTCTAAAGTAATGCAGGCCACTAAAAAGTGTGAAAAGTAGGAATGGGTGGTCATAAAGAGTACTAACCTGTGATGATATGCATTAAGTTGAGCACGTTATATTTCAATAATGTTAACCATAACCTAGATACCATTAGCACAACAAAATGGGAATATCACAGAGGAAGGCATCCTTCTCAAGGCTGTGACTAATGCTTCCATCGCTCAGCTCCTCTCCCTCAGCCTCTAATTTATTTTGAAGCATCATGCTTTACTATACTGTTCATAGTAGGGTTTCCTGCATATGATGCTCCAACACCATGCTTCACCTGAGTGTCCATTTCCCTTCACCACTGCCTCAGGGGTTCCTCTCAACTACCTCTTGACCCCCACCCTTGGTAAGCTCAATTCTGTAAACGAGTTCTCAAATATTGCCATCTTTGACCATTTGTTAATTCTATTCTATGTTACTTTATGCCCCACATATGAGATTGTTTCATATATGTTCCTTGACTCCTGGATAATTAGACTCAGCATGATATCTTCCACTCCAGCTGTGTGCTGACAAATTGCAAGGTTTCATTTTTTTCTTATAGCAGAGTAATACTCCTGTATTACATATATATATATCCCACATATATATATACATTCCATGTATTTCCAATGTAGAATTCCCATATATATGCATACCTCATATATATCCCATGTATAATATCAGCTTCTCTATACATGCCTATATAAATATCATATATGTATATTGAGTGATAGCACAGCAGGTTGGGCATTTGCCTTGCACGCAGCCAACCCAGGTTCAATTCCTCATCCCTCTTGGAGAGCCCAGTAAGCTACCGAGAGCATCCTGCCTGAATGGCAGAGCCTGGCAAGCTCCCCGTGGCGTATTCGATACACCAAAAACAGTAACAAGTCTCACAATGGAGACGTTACTGATGCTTGCTTGAGTAAATTGATGAACAACGGGGTGACAGTGATAGTGACAGGGATATGTATATATGCATATATGTATATATATGTCAGTTTCTTGTATATATATCAGTTTCTTTATATATGTGTATCAGTTTCTTTATCCAGTTTTCTGTTCTTGGACACTTGAGTTTGTTTCCAGATCTTTACTATTATGAATAGTTCTACAATGAACATAAGAATACAAAAATCTTTTTGAAATAGTATATTTAGATCATTGGGGTAGGTGCTGAGAAGTGGGATGACTAGGTAATATGGAAATTCAAGGTTTAGTTGTTTTTTTTAAAAAAGTTTCTATTTTGTTTTTCAAAAAATGTTGAGCAATTTTACACCAATAGACTTCATTTGTTTGCTTTTTGGCTCACACCTGGCAATGCTCAGGGGTCACTCCTGGCTCTGCACTCAGGAATTATCCCTGGTGGTGCTCAGGGGACCATATGGGATGCTGGGAATCAAACCCGGGTCTGCTGCGTGCTGTGCCGCTGTGTTATCGCTCCATCCCCAGAAAATGTCTATATTGTTAAGCATTTTATTTTGTTATTTTTAAAAAGGAAACCAATAAGGTCAGTGTCTTGTACTCTATTATGACCAAAAGTTTCCGTCTTTTATTCCCTTGATTTTCAACATCGACCTTAAGAAAATGATGTTCCTGTGACCTTGTATTAGGTCTTCAGTAAATGAAAAGTAAGAGGATGTTTAAACATGTATGTGTCTTCCTTACATCGCCTCCCTTTCTGAAAGGATTGTGCAAATCCCACTAGAAGTAGCATAGCCCTATGCTAGGGGTGTATGTGGAACCAAAGGCAGTGTACTCTTGCTAAAATTACGTGTGTGCGGTATTATAACATAGTCAGAAAGTAACTTATTGAATCACAATATGATAGTACACCTCAGTAGAGAATATCATTGTATAATACTAATAGATTAATTTAATGATATTGACAGTAATCAATGGTTCTAAATTCAGAAATATCCCTTACATTACATTACACAAAATCTACCTGAAAGTGAAGGGACAATGTTTATTTTCAACAAAATTAGCAACAAGAATACAGAAGACAAACATAAAATAATTAAAATTCATCACTTTTGATTACTAGAATATTTTCTGCGTAAAATTTTATTTGTATAATAAAAAATAATAGAAATTTTATAAGCTTGCCTATAAAGATTTACTTCATTTTTTTAAAACTGAGAGACTTTCTTTATTATAGCTCTTTTGCAGTAACTGAAATATATTATTCTATTTTTTTTTAATCTATAGGTCTAGAGTACATTGAATGGTGTTTAATCACTGTATCTTTGAGGTTTTTTTTACATTTTTTCAGTACAATATATTGTGGATCATAAGCATTTCCTACTGTAGCATTGTAATTTTGGCATCTGAACTGCTTTCAGCTTTACTATAAAAGTTAAAAGAGAAATGAATTAAGAATAATTATAACTACAAAAATAAATTTTTACTTTTCAATAATGCATTTGTGATCAGAAAATTACATTAGCCTATATAGTTTGCTTAGCTTTATTAATATACTATGTATCTTATGTAAGAATTGCATCCATTAAATAAACATAAACTCTTGCATTTTAGCTGCTATTTCTGTAGTTTCATTTACAGTTGTTATTTTCCAATCTGCCCTTTAGAGTCTTAACTTCAAAGAGGTTTTTAATATCAAAAAATATTGGGGTGGGCTGATGGGTGCTGTGTCTGGGGCTTGCTATGTCTTCCCAAACAGTGCTTAAAGAGTCCAGAGCACCCCCTCCCAGTAGTATTGGGTAGTGTGGCTCAATGCTAGGACCTGAGGAGGCACAGCTACTCTACACCAATCGTGTTGGGGTTCACCAGGGTCACTCTGCTAGTCCTAGGGTCCTCCAAGGCCACACCTGAAGGTTGTCAGGGGGGCATATGATGCCAGGAAGGAACCTTGAGTCCCAGGGCAAGCAAAGTATATGTCCTTGACTTTAAGATTAAAAAAAAATTTAGGAACTTTTAGAAAATAATATTGGCGGCTTTAGAAAGATAATGCAGGAGGCAGGGTTCTTGCCTTGGACATGGCCAACCTGGGTTTGATTCCTGGCACCACATATGGTCCTCCAGTACTGCCAGGAGTGACTCCTGGATGCAAAGTCAGGAGTAAGCCCTGAGCACTACTGGGTGTAGCACCTCCAGGCATCACCAAGTGTGATCGCCCCAAAAGAAAGTAAATTGTAGCAGCGAATACCAATATGACATCCCTTTATGATTCTGAAACAACCAGGCTGTTGTTTAAACGAGATACTTCTCTGTCCCACTGATATTGGAAGTTCCCTGTGAGCCTGACTCATGCATTTAATAATTGCATAGAGATTCTTGGGTTTTATCAGTAGAAAGTTGTACACTGTTATTGAAAACAAATAATGTCAAGATCATGTTGCTTCTTTTTCATAGCACCCATGCAATGTAATTCTAAAAAATGCAAAATACTATATCAAATAAATATATATATATATCTTCACTGAGCTCATGGAAGTCAGTTTTAAAAAATAAATTTGTTTATTAAAAGTGAATGAATCTGTAGCCTAAATTATTGTGATAACAATAATACATAAGATACATTAAATTTGAATGTGCATACATACAGTAAGTACAGACATCAACGTATTTTGCCTTGTATTAATGATTACTAGAATTTCCAGTTAGGGTTTAAGGTATAATAAGAAGAATATAAAATGACATTGTTTTCAAATAATTAAGGGAAAAAGCAACTCTAACCTATAAGAACTAAATTAGGAAATATTTTTTTAAAAATTGTTTTAGAGGCCAGAGTGGTAGTCCAATAGGTAGGGTGTTTGCCTGCCACAGAGGTTGACCTGTGTTTGTTCCCCAGCATCCTGTGTGGACCCCAACATCTCCAGGAGAAATTCCTGAGTGCAGAGCCAAAGTAACTCCTGAGGAAAGTCGGGTGTGGCCCAAACACAAAAACTAAAGAAAAATTGTTTTAATAAGTCTTGAAGACCAAGGGAAACATATTTCATATTTATTATTTAGTTACTAAGGATAAAACAGAAAAGAAGGGAAATCACTGCACAAATACTGCCCTTGCAGCTCTTACATGTGGCTTTAAAAAAGACTATTGGGCAACCACGTGATCCTTACATTTGACACTGAAGATCCTTGCATCTGACACTCACAACTCAAAGTTTTCAAGTGTTAGTGTTTGTAAAATTATTCTGATAATATGTATAGCCTGACAATGAGAAAAACATCCTCAAGCTCTTCACCTTCCATTCTTGCTTACTATGTAAATTTACATGCCATTGCCAATTTATAAATTCAGTAAATTAAAATTTTCAAATTTTCTTTTTTTTTTTTTAAGGAGCCCGCTACATGAAAAAAATGCAAGTCAAAGTGGTCACAACCTAGAAGTCTGCAGAGACAGGAATAACTAGCAAGTAGATACTATATTATTTTATTATTCTTAACTCTATAGAATTCAGTAGTGTGATGGGAACTTTATGATAACCAAATAATTTTGTAATTTTAAATTTATACTTATGTGTTCAGTATATGACACCTAAAAATAGTTAGGAATTAAAAATAACTATGGGTTGTAGGAAACTCATACTCTGCTAATAACAACACAATGATTTGGGTCAAAAATATGGGTTTAATAGAGTATCCCCTATCAGGTCTTGTTAAACCTTAATTCAACAATACCTTCTTTTATTAAATGAACAAGTGCATTCCCTTATCTCTTGGCACATCTAATGACTAAATAAATGCATTTATTTTTCTCTTAAACAATTAACACTATGATCATGCTTTTAAAGAAATAGAAATAGAGTATAATTGTATTTACTTTTGAAGGTTGCATTTTAAATTTTCAAGGTGATATTGAAGGAAATCCAGGAGAAAGCAAGAGCTTACCATTTATCAGTATTCCATGACATTTTCAAGAAATGAAATAGGACGGTCAATGATAAAACCATGCAATGTTTGAGTGAATGGATTTTTAAAAGAACTTAAGAATGTGGAAGAGCAAATAGATTATTTGAATGGCATGAAGAATCTTTGAAAATCTCATTGCTTCATATTAAAGTTCTTGGAGTTGATTCTATCCTCCTCAAATGTATCTTAAAGATTGTAATAGAATCAGAAAATATTAAAGCTAAAAGGATTTTAGTAAGTATAAATCTTTCATTGGTGTGGATTAAGGAACCAGGTTTGCAATAATAAACTGATTTTGTTAACATAAAATATGTTTACAAGCATGGGAACACTTAAGATCAAACTTAATACAGTTCTTATTTTACAAATTTTTTTCAATGTTAGTAGTTTTATGAAAATGCATTTGAAAGGAGACATTCATAAGAAATGAGGACAATATTTGCAATTACAATATATTATACATAAGTACCTAACAGTTTTGAATAGTCTAGTAGTAGAAATACCTGTAATCTTAGAAATTGTATAAAATAAACTATTCTAATTGTTTAACATATTTCTAAAGAATTACATAAACCAGCTATAGTTTCTTTGCCTTGAATCTTCTTTTAAGTTCTTACCAAAGACATGTCATCATCATCATCATCATCATCATCATCATCATCATCATCATCATCATCCCATTGAGAGTCGATTTTCTCGAGCAGTCTCAGTAACATCTCCATTCGTCCTGAGATTTAAGAAGCCTCTCTTTACTCGTCCTTCCCAACAGTGCCACATTGGAGGCTCTTTCAGGGTCAGGGGAATGAGACCCATCATTGTTAGTGGTTTTGGCATATGAATATGCCACAGGGAGTTTGCCAGGCTCTCCCATGCAGGCAGGAAGCTCTGGGTAGCTTGCCAGGTTCTCCCAGAGGGAGAACTAGGTTATAAGAACTAGGCTTCCCTGAGCTTGATTTTATAGTCTCTGGATATTGGCTGTTGGGTTTACATGGCTCCAGGGGCAGTTTCTGGGTGTGACTGCCTAGCTACCGGAAAATGGAGGTTCTGGGTGGAAGAGCCCAGTCCAGATCCAAGCAGGCTTGGAGATCTCAGCCCTGGGTCCCACACACCTGATTCCTCTGCTGGTTCCATCACACATAAACTAACAAATATTTGCATATATTAGTAGCCACACATTTTGATAATACTAACAATGACTTATCAGATAAAAATATTTTTATCAACTAAATCACTGGACTTAAAATATCTGATTTATAACTGTAGCCTTTTAATCTTTACTTGTGGTACCAACAAGCCCCCTCTTTATATTAAGAGGGACTGAAAAACAAAACCTTCAAAATCAAAAAAGATTTGAATAGTTTAGTTGGACTATCTCTGTAATGAAAGAGAGAAAATATTTAAGATTTGTTTATAAATACATTTTCTAGCAAAATTTCCTGTATGAAAAAGGAAATGAAGAATATCATAACTTTGAAGGTGCTGATAATCTAGGAAGTATGAAAGGAAGGGAAGAAGGGGGAAGGAAGAAAAAAAGAAAGGAAAGGAAGCAAAAAAGAGAGTGAGGAAGCAAAGAAGGGAGAAGGAAGGAAGGAAGGAAGGAAGGAAGGAAGGAAGGAAGGAAGGAAGGAAGGAAGGAAGGAAGGAAGGAAGGAAGGAAGGAAGGAAGGAAGGAAGGAAGGAAGGAAGGAAGAGGAAAGAAAACAGTAGGAGGGGTAGAAAGGGAAAGGGAATGAAAAGGAGAGAAATTTATAAGATAATATTGGGAGCATAATGTAGTCGTGGGAGAGCAGGAAATGATTGCATTCATGGATTCATGTAGGAAGTTTTAGGAGTCTCTGTGGTGTCCTCGGTTGAGAATTACATTGATGAAAGAAGAAATATCACCACAGAATTCCAGTAGAATTTGAGTTGAATGAATAGCAACTCTAGTAATTGAGATACAAAGTAGTAAAAGGCAAGCAGTTGATATTTTGAGGAGAATTCAGTGTTAATTTTAGTGAAGAATGATGAATTCAAGTGCCTAACATGCACCAACTTGGGCTCCACGGATCCATAGAAAGCAAGTGTGGAGCTGGAAAGCTGGGAAACGCCTAAGACTGATTTTACTGAGTAGAGTTCATGGTAGAAGTCACAAGAATTTAATTGGGCAAAATCATGAAGAGTAAAAGGGGAAAATTACCAGAGGTACAATTCCCTGCATCATTAATGTTCAATCACCAAATTCTATTAGATCAGATGTAGAAATAGAGAACTTCTCAGAAGTAAGAGGAAAACTGTTTTTGTGGGTTTGGTTTCCTGAAGAAATTAAGACCCTGAGAGATCCATAGAGGTTATGAGGGTGAAATGTTGCAAAGTATAGCACTGTCAAACTGTCGTCCCATTGTTCATTGGTTTTCTGGAGCGGGCAACAGTAATGTCTCCATTGTGAGACTTGTTACTGTTTTTAGCATATCGAATATGCCACGGGTAGCTTGCAAGTCTCTGCCATTGGGTGGGATACTCTCAGTAGCTTCTCAGGCTCTCTGAGAGGGACAGAGGAATTGAACCTGGGTTGGCAGCATGCAAAGCAAACACCCTGCCCGCTATGTTATCATTCCAGCTCATTGCAAAGTATAGGAAGAGACTTACTGAGGGAGAAAATATTGTGATCACAATTCCTCGGACATTAGAAGCTCCAACTGGAATAATAAAGCTTTGGAGGTGAATGGATTTACGATTCCTTTACAATTAGAATGCCTTTGCCCTTTATCTTATTCATTCTTATGTAATTATATTGATAATATATGTTTTTCAGATTTAAGTGGAAAGGGCAGTTTTAATTTTTGTTTAAAACTGCTTCCATTCAGAATAGTATTCCACTATAGCTTGTACTAAAAGATTCTAGGTTTTGAAAAATTGAGTCAACTCAATCTGACATGATTGAGAAAATCTCTCTTCTTGGGAAACCCTAATAGATTTGGTCTATTATGATTTCTTTCAGTGATATCATCAGTGATTTGCACAGTAGACCTATAAGTAGTGTCCTGCATTTGTTACTCTCATTCTACTACCATACACACAATACTTTCAATTTCAGATCTGAGGGTTTTTCTTTAGATAAGTCATTTGCTTTGATTGGTTGTCCTACAGTTTGAGTCACTTTGATATTATTTATCCTGAGACAATATTGGACTTCACAGGTTATATGTTCATTTCCACAAAGTTTTCTCCCACTGGGGATGACAATGGAAAGTAGTGATGACCAGAAGGTGTCTGTCTAGATTGATCACAAATATACGGTGCTGGGGCCAGAGAGATAGCACAGCGGGTAGGGCGTTTGCCTTGCACTCGGTCGACCCGGGTTCGATCCCCGGCATCCCATATGGTCCTCCAAGCACTGCCAGGAATAATTCCTGAGTGCAAAGCCAGGAGTAACTCCTGAGCATCGCTGGGTGTGACCCAAAAATAAAATATATATATATATATATATATATATATATATATATGGTGCTCATGACCTCCACGCTTTGGGTCTTTGCAGGAACAGATCACAGAGCTCTGAGAAATAAGGACATTTCCCAGATTACAGAAGGTTGATCCCAGAACAGTGAGATGAAGCGATACACAGGGTGAAGTCTGGGAGGCTTCCAAAAGCTCAACTGTCTCTTCCCACTGAAGTTGAGGGACAACACCCTTCAATGACATGCATGTATTTACAAACTTTGAAAACTGTGTGGACCCCATCCTCTTGATAGGATTCTTGTTTGTTTCTAGGTCACACCCACCATGCTCTTGGCTAATGCCTGTTGGGGTCTCTCCCCAGTCCTCTCTCGAGCAGGTCCCCTTGACCTGCAAGGGACTGTCGCGCAGAGGCCTGAGGGCCAAGCCAAGATACCTTCCCTGCAAAGAGAGGGGGTCCATGGGAAAGAGCATGTTCCTATGCCGTGACCTCCACAACCGAGTAATGAGCACACGAGCACGGCAGGGATCCTGTCAAGCAATCCCGACTTTATGAAGCCATCAGCGTGACTTACATAGGCTTGAGCATTCAGGGGAGAACTGTGGACAGTCATGTACTCACAGCGGTCGGAACAAACCTGTGTTTTCTATAGATAGGGTTACACCTCTCCTGTGTGATTGCAATAGTTAAACTGTTGTCTCACATCTGCCAGAAATGCCCTGTCCCATGACCGCATTGACCCCTAATAAGTATGCATTGCAATAGGCTTCCTGAGTGATCTGGAAATATCTGCCCAGGTACAAGTCCAGGGGTTAGTGTGGCACTTCAAAGCAGATCAAAAGGGGATTTGCTCCCAACATAAGCCGTTGGCTCTGTGCTCAGGAATTTGTCCTGATAGTATTCAGGACATCTTGGGGAGCATCAGGGATCAAACTTGGCTCAGCTGTATGTTAGACAGGGGCCGTTCCTGCTGTTCTCTCTCTCTCTGACTGTATTGATATAATTCTCTGGAGACTTCATATAGTCACTCCGTGTCTAGCTCCTCTTTTCCTTCTCTTCTTTTCCCATAAACTAGGCAATTCCAAGTGATTTCAGAGTCTAGTGGCAAAAACCAAGGTTCAAACAGAAGATAATTCTGGTATTCTTATATCCTAGGAATTTACAAGTATTTCAAAAACCCTCTGTGTGGACCAGGGTTAGAGACCAATCAATATATATTATTCATTATTTTCCAAATATTAATTGTAATCTGTATCTGTCACAACAGATACTTACAAGTTACTATTAAGTGATTAATGAATCCATGCTGCCCTCCCTTTGAATCACTCACACATCAAAATACATCATTTTTTTTTTTTGCAGAAAATATACTTGGAATTCTTTGCCTGTTTTCAAGTTTAAACAAATAGGACCATGAAGAAAATAGGATTACTTGTAACACTTTAGTTTATGTGAGTTATCCACCATGTCCTCTTTAAAACTTTTATTTTTCTTTCCCTAAAAATGTTTCATTTTTGTGACTATAGCTAAGTGATAACAGAAAATCTTCTTTTTGACTTTTGACTTAGAAACACATATATAATAATATGTGAAATATGTGAAGCAATATAAGAAAAATTTATAGGACAATAAAAGTGGCTTTAAAAATTATTCAAATGAGGGGGCTGGAGACATAGCACAGCATGTAGGATGTTTGCCTTGCACGTGGCCGACCCAGGTTCGATTCCGAGCATCCCATATGGGCTCCTGAGCAAGCACTGCCGGGAGTAATTCCTGAGTGCGTGAGCCAGGAGTAACCCCTGTACATTGCTGGGTGTGACCCAAAAAGCGAAAAAAAGAAATTATTCAAATGATATAACCACAATTCACATCTGCATTCTTATGGACTAATCACTTGTCATTATAAAATGTCCCTATGTTCCCCAATAATGCTTTTTGTTGTTAAATTGACTATCTTTCAAGAGCTGTGATCTTTCTTCTTGGTTTGGGGCCACTCCTGGATGTAATCAGAGTTTATTCCTGGTTCTGTGCTCAGAGATCACTCCTGGGAGTGTACATGTGTACTTGGTCCCAGCACTACATTATGCAGTACTGGGAGAACCAAGGATCAAACAGAAGTTAGCTATGTGCAAGGCAAACACCATAACACCTGTACTACCTCTCCACCCTAATTTCTTTCAGCTAATATTTTTGTGTTATTTCTTCCTTCGGGACCCTACCCTACCAGTGGGTAGGTCATTTGCCTTGCACGTGGCCGACCTGGGTTGATTCCTCTGCCCCTCTCAGAGATCCCGGCAAGCTACTGAGAGTGTCTCGCCCACAAGCTATCCGTAGTGTATTCGATATGCCAAAAACAGTAACAAGTCTCACAATTGGAGACGTTACTGGTGTTCGCTTGAGCAAATCGTGAGCAACAGGACAACAGTGACAGTGACATTTATATATAATTGTTTTTATAGTTGGATTAATATATGCCATGATATAATTTAGTTTCTTTTTAACCCACTTGATTTAGTTCCCCTTTCTTTCATTTTTGTTTTGTTTATCACTACTTTTGGTTGGTTTGTTTGGGGGTCACATCTGGCAGTGCCGAGGGTTTACTCCTGGCTCTTAGCTCAGAGATTATTCCTCGAAGGCTCAGGGTACCATCTGGGGTACCAGGAATCGAACCCAGGTCTCAGCAGCACGCAGTGCAAGTGTCCCAGTTTCTGTACTATCTCTCTGTTCCCACTTTTTCTTTCCTTCTAATAATCTATTTTGAATTTTAGATTGAAATTTTGGATTTGTCATTTTTTTATCAATTTAAGAGTTATACATTCTTTTACTGTTCTTATAGTAGAAGTTGTTGTTCTAATAATGATTACTCAGATATTATAGCGTTGTTTCCTGATCTGTTGCTGTTTCATACAGTTACTTTGAGCCATTTCCATTATTGTTCGAATATTAGAATGTCTTGTCATTATTACTGTGAAGCATATGTCTAACAATATCTTGAAACTCATACATGATTTTTTATTTTATGTAGTCAATATTCATTTATATTAGCCTCCATATTTACCCTTTCAACTGCCTTTCACTTTTTCCTGTATATTTCTTCCTTCGTATAAATCTCCTTAGTTTTAATTTCTCTGGAAACTTTTGATTTTATCTTTGTTCCTGAAAATTATTTTGACTCATTTTAGAATTTTTTGATCTTTTCAAGATGTGCCTCAGTTGTCTTGTAGTCCTGGCAGGAAGACAATCATCACTATACTTATTGCTCCAATAATGGTTATTGATTTTGATTTTTAAATACTTATTTGTTTTTGATAGTGATAAAATACACATAGCATAAAATTGTTATCTTAAATATTGTTAAGTATATAGATAAATGTTATTAGGTATAATCACATTATTATCTAGCCCTCTTATAACATCCACCTCTATAATGCTTTTCATTTTATGAAACTGAAAAACTGTATTCATTGAACCAAAACTCTTGAATATCTTTTCTCCCAAACACTTGAAACTGCTTATTCTACTTTCTTGTCTCTTCATTTGATTACTCTAGGGCTGTATTTTAAGGAATAATGTAATAGTAATACTTTCACTTAGCATAATGTCCTTCAGTTTCCTTCACGGTATACAATTTGTCTAAATTTTCTTCCTTTTTAAGGCTAAATAATATTCTGCTTTATGTTCCCACTACATCTTGTTTATGCATATATGTATTGATAGATACTTTTACCTTTCAGCTTCTATGTAGCATTCTGTTATGAATATAGATCTACAAATAGCTCTTTGAATATATATCTTTAATTCATTTGGGTATATATCTAGAAGTAAATTTTCTGGATCCTGTAATAACTCTATCTTTACATTGTTTTGGTTTGGCTCGGTTGGTTTGGGAGTTCCACATGGCAATGCTCAGGGTTTATTCTAGCTCTGCACTTTGGAGTCACGTCTAGCTAGTGCTCAGAGAATCATATGCAATGCCAGAGATTAAACCCAGGTCAACTGAGTGCAAGCACTTTACCCACTTTATTATATTTTTAGACTAATTTTTATATTCTATATTCCATAATAGTTAGCATTCTTACAGGTAGTGCACTAAACAATAGATTTTTCACATGCTAGCCAACACTTTATTAGAGGGGGGTGAGGTATTTTGCTTTGATAGTACTTTTCCTAATGGGTCTATCTCATTATGGCATTGTAGGAATTACCTAGTGATAATTGATGATGAACATCTTACTTCATGCTAATTATCAATAGTATATCTTTGGGTAAGTGTCTATTCAGGTTATATGCATATTTTTAAAACAAGTTGCTTTACCGGTTTTTTTCTTTTGTTTTAAACCTTTTTTAGAATTTGATTATGATATGCCTAGATGTGATTTTCTTTCAAACCATTTTGCTTGGAATTTGGAAATCCTCCTAAATTTATGGGTTAAAGGTGACTATCAAGTCTGAATCATTCATAGATATTACCTTTTTTAAATATTCTCTCAATCCCTTTCTTTTCTTCATGGGAAAAAAACTGGCTTATAATGCTATGCAAGTCAACTCCATTATTTCCCAAACTTCAACTAGCATACTTTAGAACTGTTTAGCGTACTCATATTTCTCTTATTGTCAATTTTTTTCATAATGTTTTTCATCCCTTAACTTAATTGGATATGCTGTATTGATCTGCTTTCTAGTTCACTGGTCTTATTTCTAACCTAGATTTATTTATTCATAAAGAGCGATTTAAATTTGCTTACTGTAGGGTTTCAGGCGTGCAGTGTTCCATCTTCCATCCCTCTATCTTCCTGACCGTTCCCGACCTTCCAATGACATCAGGCTCCTTCCTACCATCTAACCTGACTTTGACATATACATATTTTTAAATTTGATTCTTATGTTTAGGTCCCATGCTTTTAGTATTGTTGAGTCTAATCTAACCTATTTTTTAATTGAATCACTGTGAGATACACAGTTACAAAGCTGTTCATGAAAGAATTTCATTGATGCAGTGTTCCAAAATTCAACCTTCTACCAGTGTACATTTCGAACCACCAGTGTTCCCAGTTTACCTCCTGTCACCATCCCCCCAGTCTGTTTCTAACCTATTTTTAAATTTAACTAGTGAGTTCTGACTTTCAGGTATATGTATTTCAATTATATCATGTTCTATTATTTTTTATATTCTCTAATTATGTGGTGAAATTTTATTTATTTTTATTTCATCAATTTTTCTGCCTTTTTAGTTATTTTCTTGAGTACATCAATAATACTTATTTTAAATTCCTTATCTGTAAGTTCAATTTCTGAATCACATTTTTACATATTTTTATTGTCTTGCTATTACCCATGTTTAGAATATGATAGAATTTTGTATTGTGATTTTCATATTGAATACCAGATACATAATATTTTGGACTGATCAGGGTATAATATCTAGGGAAATAAAGAAGAAAAGCTGTGCTGTTCAATTCTTTTTTTTTAATTTAAAAAAATTTTTTAAATTTTATTGAATCACCGTGAGATAGTTCAAGCTTTCATGTTTAGGTTACAATCACACAATGATCAAACACCCATCCCTCCACCAGTGCACATTCCCTACCACCAATATCCCCAGTATAACTCCACCCTCCCCCTGCCTCCATGGCAGACAATATTCCCCATACTCTCTCTCTAGTTTTGGGCATTATAGCTTGCAACACAGACACTGAGAGGTCATCATGCTTGGTCCATTATCTACTTTCAGCATGCATCTCCCATCCCAACTGGTTCCTCCAGCCATCATTTTCTTAATGATCCCTTCTCTATTCCATCTGCCTTCTCCCCTCTGCTCATGAAGCAGGCTTCCAGCTATGGGACAATCCTCCTGCCCTTGTATCTACTGTCCTTGGGTGTCAGCCTCATGTGATGTTATTCTGTACTCCACAAATGAGTGCAGTCCCTCTATGTCTGTCTCTCTCTTTCTGACTAATTTCACTTAGCATGATATTCTCCAGTTTATCCATTCATAAGCAAATTTCATGACTTCATCTCTCCTAACAGCTGCATAGTATTCCATTGTGTAGATGTACCAAAGTTTCTTTAACCAGTCATCTGTTTTAGGGCACTCAGGTTGTTTCCATATTTTGGCTATTGTGAACAGTGCTGCAATAAATATATAGGTACAGATGTCATTTCTACTGTGTTCTTTTGCATCCTCGGGATATATTCCCAGAAGTGGTATTGCAGGGTTATATGGAAGCTCAATTTCTAGTTTTTGAAGGACTGTCCATATTGTTTTCCAGAAAAGCTGGGCCAGTTGGCATTCCCACCAACAGTGAAGGAGTGTCCCTTTTTCCCCACATCCATGCCAGCACTGGTTGCTTTTGTCCTTTTGAATGTGTGCCAGTCTCTGTAGTGTGAGATGATATCTCATTGTTGTTTTGATTTCCATCTCCCTGATGACTAGTGATGTGAAGCATTTTTTCATGTACCTTTTGGCCATTTGTATTTCTTTTTTGAGGAAACTTCTGTTCATTTCTTTTCCCCATTTTTTGATGGGGTTGGAGGGTTTTTTTCTTATACAATTTTACAAGTATCTTGTATATCCTGGATATTAATCCCTTATCAGATAGGTATTGGGTAAATATTCTTTCCCATTCTGTGGGCTCTTTCTGTATTTTGGTCACTGTGCTTTTCAATTCTTTAGGGACTAGATGAGTAGAGACTTAACACTTCAGTCAGCTTCTGGCTGTCACATTTCTAAAGTATAATATTGTTGAATTCTCAGCTGAAAATGTGGCCCTTCTTTATGAATATTTGTTAGTGAGGCTGGAAATTCCTATATCTCAGAGGTTTTTATATAAAACTTGAGTTTTCTGTAGTATCAACTTACAATAGATAATTCAAAGAAGAGTTTAATTGTACATTTGAGATAACTCAGTTTTCTAATTTTTATTTCGGAGTCACCAAACCACAAGTTGCTTTTTTTTTCCCTTTCTCCCCCTCTGTGACTCTTTGATCAAAGTAAGTCCAGTTCCTCAGACTCATTTTTCTGTCATAGACTTGGCACATATTTCTAGAAAAAGGAGCTTCTGATGTTCAGCTACCCCCTCTAGTTTTCTTTTCTGTAATCTTGCCCATTAGTCTAGTCTTAGCCTTCAAAGAATAAACATTTGCTTTTAAATTTGCATCAGTATTTTCAATGTCTTTTTCTCTCTTTAGCATTCTTGGTACTGCCCCAAACCTTTTAAATTTAAGTACAAAGGCAATAAATGCATATATGAAAATTATAATACATCTATGCTTATTATCTACTTGGGTTATAAGATTGACTAGAACTAGGGATGAAATCAAGAGACTGACTCTGAGGAAAACTGAGACCAAATAATTTTGGTGTATTTGGGGCTGGAATAAGATAGTGGTTAGACAATCTGTTTTACCAAAGTAACAAAACTGAAAAATTCTTGTTCATATACATTATACATTAGTTTATACAAATATATAATGACTTTGATCATAGAAGATAAAAATAATAGTAATTGAGTAAATGTTGCAAAGTGATGTAAAGATTCACAAAAACTTGTAGAACCTCACAAAGACCATAGATCAAGAAATGGAGTATGGCCTGGGTTGAATTCCTTGGGAAAATAATCTAAGAAAAAGATGTTGTTGGGGGGGGCTGGAGCGATAGCACAACAGGTAGGGCATTTGCCTTCCACACAGACAGCCCGGGTTCAATTCCCAGCATCCCATATGGTTCCCCGAGCACCACCAGAAGTAATTTTTGAGTGCAAATCCAGGAGTAACCCCTTAGCATCGCCAGGTGTGACCCAAAACACACACAAAAAAGATGTTGTTGGTGATGATAATGAAAATAATGATGTGATTGTGATGATGATATTCTTTGGAAACACAGTCTTAGCTAAAGATAAAGATTATTAGGGTGATTATTCTCACTGAAGAATGGGAATTAAAACCGTAATGATGTTACAACAGATGCCAACGTAGAATCTAAGGGTTGCCTAGAGCTAAAAATTATGCCAAAGTAAGGCAAGGCAGCTGGGATTTAAGTTAGCATCAGCCAGTCTTTGGGGGACGTGCAACCTGGGCAAGACAATAATTCCCTGAAGGGAAATTTTAGCTAAATGAAGCTAAAGGCAGTCAGTGGCTCGAAAGGGATCGCAGTCTTGTGATAGGTGGAGGAATAGACGATTGGACACTCTTCCACATCCCTGAAGTAGACAGAGTGAATGTGAAAGACTAAGCTACTGTTTTAAATACTGTTCTCTGTGGATAGTATCAACTGTCGTCATGATTTTGCCCTTCCAAACCCTTCCCCCTTCCAAACCCTTCCCCACCACCATCACCTTGCCAGCAAGCTCCTTGATAGTCCATTTTTATTCTTTTTTTTTTTTTTTTGCTTTTTGGGTCACACCCAGCGATGCTCAGGGGTTACTCCTGGCTTTGCACTCAGGAATTACTCCTGGCAGTGCTTGGGGGACCATATGGGACGCTGGGGATCGAACCCGGGTTGGCCGAGTGCAAGGCAAACACCCTACCCGATGTGCTATCGCTCCGGCCCCCCATTTTTATTCTTTCATGTGCACATTATTCACTTATAGTGGCCTAATTAAGCAGTGCTGTTTTTTTTTTTTCTTTAACTGTTCCGTCCTGTTCCTCTTAGCCTGTCTTGGACCGTGGGGGCAGAGGTAAACTGCTGTGGATTCCTATCACCACCTCTCATTAGTACGTGTTGTGTTAAAGTAATTACTTTCTGGAAAAGTAATTTTACAGAATTGAGACTTTCTAAGGAAGCTCTAAATTAAGGAACATAAGAACTGCACACCAAGCCTTGATGTGCATTAGGAGACTCTGCCGGGAAGAGTCTGTGGGGCTATTTCCATCGAAGACGCCAAATAAACAGACTGTACAGTTTTGAATATGACATCTTACCCAGAATCTCCTGCTCATAAATATAGAAAAAAGGTTAAATAAAAGCTGTTAATCATTTTGGTGATTATTAATTTATGGCAGCCCCGAGTGTGGGGACGAGTGAAAATCATTTCCAAGAGGGACTTGACAACTTGCACTGACCTTCTCGTGTGAGCTCCTTTTATCGCTGCATCTTTCTGTTCTTCTCGGGGTGCAATGCAACACCAGCTGTCTCTGCCACTCACCGAGGATACGCATTTGCCGACAGTTCTCTCTACTTCTCGCCCATCGCCCCCAGAATATGTAGCACCTTGTTTTCCTTCCTCTTTTGAATTATTGATAGACTAGTTTAATATTTAAGATGTATCGACGGAGTTGTTTTTGAACTGTAAACTTCTAATACATCCAATTCCCACTGAAGCAAAAAACGTTCATCTCCCGCCACCCCAACTCTTGATCCCAACCCCCCGCCCTAAGTAAACCAGAACAGTGGACAGCTTTCTAAAGTTCCCACTAGAGACTGCTGAAACAGGCAGATTTGTTCTTGCTTTGAAAAATATCATATAAACACCCAAAGGAAAAAAAAAAACAGAGAGATCAGTCCCATCTGTCCAATTGCCTGGAGAATGAATTTAACCAGGAATAAAGCTATATTAAAGGGCATGAAATATGCACAAGCGGGTAGCAGGATAAAATCATTCTGCAGATTGTCCACTTCACCTATTCGGCAGCACTTTCCTTGTAAATGACACGGATTGGGTAGTTATTGCTAATCAAAATATCTGCCATTGTGAAGAGTGAGAAACATGGAAAGAGAAGGCTGGACTTCAAATTTCAGCTCCTCCCTTGATCTCTAGCCAAGGAAAGGTGAAAATCAATTATATTTTCTTTTTCTTTTTTAAGGGAGCAGATAAATTCTTTTACTAGGGAAAAACAACGCCCCCCCCCCATCCCAATTTGAGTTTGCAATCAAGGAACCGTCAGCTCCATAGACCACTGTATCATTGTATCACTGTCATCCCATTGCTCATCAATTTGCTCGAGCGGGCACCAGTAACATCTTTATTCTGAGACTTGTTGTTACTGTTTTTGGCATATTGAATACGCCTCGGGTAGCTTGCCAGGCTCTGCTGTGCAGGAGAGATACTCTCAGTAACTTGCCAGGCTCTCTGAGAGGGACGGAGGAATCGAGCCCAGGTCGGCTGAGTGCAAGGCAAACGCCCTACCCACTGTGGTATCGCTCCAGCCCAACTCTATGGATATTGCTACCAACTGGAAACTAAGAGTCAGCTCTTATACAGATTTGCAGTACTTCCCAAAGAAAAGGAACACATTTACAATGGATACACTGTAAACTAGATGATCGCAATTGTATAAATTCCTTACTATTTTACCAACGTGTGGAAGCCACACAAGAGAAAGAGAATGAGTCTCATTTAGAGGCTATAAGAAAATAAATTGCACCTAATTTGACAATCTGAATAGAAAAGAAAAACAGATAAAGACAAGTATTTAGACATCTTTTTTTCCAAGGGAGATTTTTGCTTGGCTTGTAATTTTGAAAAGTGTTCACTTTGCTGTCAAGTAACAAATTGAAAAGCCATCGTCTGGAACAAAATGTTCAATGCTAAACTTACTGAAAGTTGTCTCCATCTGTGAATGTTCACATGTCTATCCAGGGATTCTCTATTGGTGCTGTTTGAAGACAAGAGAAACAACATCAGATGTTCTGCACAGTCCATCAGCACTTATGAGATAGTAGTGATATTATTAAAATAGCTTATTTAGTAGTCACAAGAGGATATTATTGGGTATTTTCAGGTATTTTATATAAAAATATCTTCTCTCTGGCCCTAAGATCTTCCAATTTATGGGGAAATACCATTTTAATGGCTAACCAGGCAATTTATTATAAAATACTCGACAAAGTATTTAATAGAAACTTTGGAACAATTATTCAAACTATTATATGTAATGATAGAAAAGAAATCCCCCCAGTTAAAAAAAATTGCTATGAATTGTGAAAATAATTTTAAGTTGATATTAATAACACTATGTTTATCAGATAACAAATTTCTTTACAAAGATTTGAATCATAAATTCAAGAAAGGGGAGATTTATCTTATCATAAATGAAACATTTAACACAGCATCAGTTTGATTTTTAAAGAGCATTTCTAGTTTATTTTTAAAAAGACTGTGTACAATCTGGTTAAAAAAAAAACAACTATGTAGCTAAATGCCCCCCCCATATGTCTGTAGTTAGTTCTTAAATAATGTAATTAGAGAGAAATAAAAAAATTCTAGTCAATTTTATTATCATGACTATTCCTGACTCTGTTCAGGGCCCATGACTGGGGAAGCATGGGATAGTCACCTGCAAGGCAAGCATCTTAACCTCTTTCCTATCTGTTGATCCCCTTTAGTCATCTTTTAAAAGCACACCTAAAATCTAAGAAATAAATATCTTACCTAAATTCAGGACCTGTAAAGTAATACTTATTTAAAAAATCTCTCTCTAGCCAGAGTGAAATAGTACAGCAGGTAAAGGCACCTGCCTTGTATACAAGCTTCCCGGGTTCAATCTCTGCTATATTTGTTCCCCTGAGCACTGCCAGGTGAGATCCCTGAGTGCAAAGCCAGGACTAAGCCCTGAGCCTAGCTGGATATGCCCTCACTCCACCTAACTCCCCCCCGCCCCATACACACACACAAAAGGAAACATTAAAAAAAAATTCTCGCTATTGATTCTCTTGTGAGGGAATGAAATAAAAATACTTGTTTATCAGTATGAATAAGGACAATAATCTAAATCTAATGTTTTGACTAAATTTTGTCAAGATGAGTGAAGAATTGGTTCTATTGCCTTTTTAGAAGCAAAAAATTTGATTTTCCTTTAAAACAAATGAGATGGCAATGAAAACATGATGTCACCTATACTCTATTTTGAAAACCTGTTTGCCAAATTACACTTCTTTGGAGTAAACCACATTCATATGTTAGATCACTGTATCACTGTCGTCCCATTGCTGACAGATTTGCTCAAGTGGGGGCCAGTAATGTCTCCATTCGTCTCTTTGGCGTTCAGGGTCAGGGGAATGAGGCCCATGATTGTTACTGTTTTTGACATATCGAATTCGCCACAGGTAGCGAGATTCTGCATTGCTCTATTCCAGGAGCTTAGATAAGAAAGAAAGAAAGAAAGAAAGAAAGAAAGAAAGAAAGAAAGAAAGAAAGAAAGAAAGAAAGAAAGAAAGAAAGAAAGAAAGAAAGAAAGAAAGAAAGAAAGGAAGAAAGGAAGAAAGAAAGAGAGAAAGAAAGAGAGAAAGAAAGAGAAAGAAAGAAAGAAAGAAAGAAAGAAAGAAAGAAAGAAAGAAAGAAAGAAAGAAAGAAAGAAAGAAAGAAAGGAAGGAAGGAAGGAAGGAAGAAAGAGAGAAAGAAAGGATGTTAAGAATGTTAGATGTTAAAGAAGAAAGAATAATTAGTTTTTGTTTTGTTCTGTTTTGTTGTTTGGGGGCCACACCCTGCGGTGCTCAGGGGTTACTCAACACTCAGAATCTGGGGCTGGAGCCATAGAACAGCGGGTAGGGCGTTTGCCTTGCATACAGCCGTCCTGGATTCGATCCCTGGCATCCCATATGGTCCCCTGAGCACCACCAGGAGTAATTCCTGAGTGCAAAGCCAGGAGTAACCCCTGTGCATCACCGGCTGTGACCCAAAGAGAAAAAAAAAAAAAACACTCAGAATCACTCCGGGCTGTGCGTGGGGGCACCATATGGGATGATGGGGATTGATCCCAGGTCAGTGGCGTGCAAGACAAGTACCTTACCCATGGGACTATTGTTCTGCCCCAGAAAGAATTACTTTTAAGATCCCAAAATGGGTGCTTGTGGTCAGGTTCTGTGCCAGCTAGATTTGAAAGAAATATCTAATTCCTACAGGAGATTAAGTGTAGCAAGTGTTGTTGATGTATTGGGGCTAAAATGAGAATTGAAATACTGGTAAGAAATTTTAGCCACATCAGAGGAACTGATGTACTCGATTTGTAGATGAGGACACTTTAAAAAACAGTGATGTGATTCAAATCATACGGCTACTTAATAGCAAAAAGAAGGCTAGAAATCAGGACTCCTGAGAATTTGCTCTAATGTTCTTTAATGGAATTCTGGCAAGATTCCTGCTGATACTTGCTGTTCCCTGTTAGACATGCAATTAAGCCTATAATTAGTCCGTGTTCCACTTCTCTGTGAACATGCCTTTCTTCGGATTCTATGAAATGGCACATTATTCACCCAGGTATAGAAAGGAGGATGTGAAATTAAGTCAGTGAAGTAATTTTATTTGAGTCACCCAGAAAACAAGGATAACAACATGATTCAATTATTTGTTATTTTCTGCTTATGTTTTCTCATTTGCATAAACTAAGTACCCGGTTTTCTGTTAGGTATGGTGTAGAGAACCAATGACTCCCAATTAATTTTTCATTTTTATTTCTGAGTATTGGGAAACCTCATGAACTGGAACTTCTCATACCAACCCTTGCAGTGTAACCCAGATTTTGGCATCATATGTCATGGTCAGCATGCTGTTAAAACTTTCGAAACATTCTTTGTTGCAGTTAGAGAGACAGCATAGCAGATAAGGAGCTGGCCCTGAGAACAAAGATAGGAGTAAGCCCGCAACACTGCCACGTGTTTCTCCCCGCAAAAAAAACAAAAACAAAGAAAAAACATTTTCATTAGCCTTGGAACCCTTTCTTGGATGGGTAGGGCATCTGCCTTGCCAGTGCCGACCTGGGTTCGATTCCTCTGTCCCTCTCAGAGAGCCCGGCAAGTTACCAAGAGTATCCCACCCGCCGCCAGCAGAGCCTGGCAAACTACCCGTGGTGTATTCGATATGACCAAAACAGTAACAACAAGTCTCACAATGGAGACGTTACTGGTACCCACTCGACTAAATGGATGAGCAAGGGGACGACAGTGCTACAGTGCTACCTGTTTTTATGCAAAGAAGCAGTGCCTTTGCTAAAAAAGATTTTTGTAATAAGCATTTAGATTTTCTTTATTAGATAATGCATTGCATCCTTGCTCACTGCATTGATCTACCAATGACAACACTGTCCACTTTCTGCTCCTGTTTGAAATGTGCTGGTTTAAACACTGCAGGAAGTGTTAAAGAACTTTAATTTTTTAGCTTCTGGACCTTCCGAGTTGCTCTGGGTGTCCAAAGGCACTCCCTGTACTCCGAAACCAGCATTTTAGGTTCCATGCTCGGGTCTGGTGCTGGGCTGCTACTGAGACTGAGGGAGTTAAAGGTGTCAGGAGCCCATCCTGCAGTGCTCAAAGGGTCATGTGGTGCTGGATCAAACTCCTGGCCTCAAGCAAGTCAAGCATGCACTCCAGCCTCTTGAGCTGTCTCTTAGGTCTTAGGCTTATTTTTTTATTTGCTTTTTTTGTAGCTTGGGGGCAACACCTGGCGTGCTTAAGGATTATTCCTGGCTCTGTACTCAAGGGTCACAGCTAGCAGTGTTCAGGGAATGAATGATATGTTTGTAGTGTTGGAGATCAAACCAACAATTTGATAAATTTTTTAATTCTCATAAGATTTGCTTATTCTCATTTCTTATTGATTCAACAAATAAAGGGAATAAGGGAATAATAAAGGGAAACTATTACTTATTCATTTATTCTTAATTATTGTTAATTATTAATAAATAATTGTTATTATTAATTATTCATTTATTCAGTCACTCTGCAGTGTTTAGTAATTGGACAATTGCAAATGATTTTGAGGTCTCAACCCATATTTTTTGAAAAAGAACTCCATTGTCACTACTTTTCTACTTTTACTTTTTAAGCAGGTAAAAATTATGCAATGCTTACTTCTTATTTTAACAAAATCTACTAAGAGTTAAATGATAATCAGACATAAAAAAGCTGATTTTCAAAATATATCCTCAATGTGAATATGTTATGATGCTCTTTCAGAGAAACCAAATGTGTATCTTGAGAGATGAAAGTTTCTATCTGGAAAGTTAAAGAAAACTTGTATCAATTTTTCAGGACAAGAAGGGAGTATGTGAGGCCAGAGAGATAGTACAAGGGGCAAGACGCCTGTCTTACATGAACATGGGTTCGATCCCCAGCATCCCACATGGTCCCTCCAGCACTGCCAGGAGTGATTCCTGAGTACAGAGCCAGGAGTAACCCCTGACCATCACCACGTGCCCCTGCACCACACAAAAAAATAAGGAATTATGTGCAGAGTGTAAATATAGACTTACTATTGACTTACAAGCTTATTATATTACTTAAATATAGACTTGGTATAGACTTAGAAGATCTGTATGTTTGAATATCCAAGTTGTTCACTCTTTGGGGACTTATTACCAGCTTTTTCTCTTTATTTGCTAATTCATGGAAGGTCTTTGTCTAAGTCAGGGAGTTATCCTGAATGTCACCGTTATCAAAGATGTTCTCTTAGCATTGCTTTGCATTTTATCAATTCCTGAATTGATTGGAGAGGCTGAAGTTCTAAACAAAGTCTCTGAAAGGGAGAGTCGGAAAGTGTGAGTTCTATAAATATGATAAAGATGACCCGTGTGTATTGATGGCCGTATTAGTTAGTTCTTCACAGCAGGCTAGTACTGCTAACTCAGAGGCTGCCACAGTCAAGCTCAGATTCTTACACACGCAACTGCTTTAAATAGACCTAAATAATAGGTCTATTAATAAGCCTATTTTTAGCCAGTGAGAGTCAGCTCAATTTGCATGCCCCACAAAACTGCACCCAGTATATGCTGGCTTTGAAGAAGACAACCCCTATGGTTTCAAAACACCCAATATGCAACTACCCTTTGCAGCTCTCCCCTGCAGAGACAAATATCACCTAGATGTTGTCAGGGTTCAGTGGGGCAATACCCAGAGCCCATTCTCTGGGTTCTTTCATGGCTGGATATGTGTCAAGATAATAGTACACAGCTTAGCAAAGGAAAAGTCTAATTATAGCATTTGTATGAAGAAATTAGGAACCTTTACTAAAGAAAAGCAATGCAGACCAGGAACTATGCCATCGAATGTGGGCCAGTAAGGAGAGAAGAGTCGAGTCGGAGACTCTCCAAGACAAGGATGTTCTGACTTCTTAGAGAGAATTCTTTCCTAGATGAACTTAGACCAGGAGGATACCCCAAGTCATATCCTGTACTCATTTGTGGAATATAAAATATCTTAATAGGCGACTAACAACCAAGGACAGAAGAGACAAGGGCCAGGAAGATTGCTCCGCATTTGGAAGCCTGCCTTATGGGCTGGAGGAGAAGGCAGCTGGGATAAAGAAGGGGTCACTAAGTCAACGATGGCTGGAGGGATCTCTGGAATGGGAGATGTGTGTTGAAAGTAGATAAAGGACAAAATGTGATGACCTCTCATTATCTGTATTACAAACCATAATGCCCATAAGTAGAGAGAGAGTAAGAGGGAAATTATCTGCCATAGAGGCAGGGGGAGGGGTGGCAGTGGGCGGAGGGACACTGGGGACATTGGTGGTGGAGAATGTGCACTGGTGGAAGGATGAGTGTTTGATTACTGTATGACTGAAAGTCAAACATGAAAGTTTTGTAACTGTAGCTCACGGTGATTCAATACAAAAATAAAGTATTTTAATGTAAATAAATAAATAAAGGAGCATGGTTGCTTCTTCATTTTGAAAGGGGCAAACACTGATAGAAGAACTTCCTGCCTTGACAGCCTCCAGGCAGGGCTCTTCATTCAGAACAATCTGCATTTTCTAAGGAAGGCACCAGTTGCCTCCCCTCCCAGGCCCCCAGGGTTGTGATTGACCTTTGTTCCCAACACCAAAGACATCCAAGGAGATTAGTAGTAGACTAGGCTTCTTCTAACAAGATGGGGAAGGCTTATCTGATGCTCTTCTGGATGACGGATGCCAGGATGTAAGTCTGCTCTCTGCTTCCATGCTTAGCCTCTTGTTCGGCAGACTCATGCGCTGGTCTCTGGAGGGCCTCTCCTGTTGAGGAACTCTCCAGAACTTCATTCCAAATCTGGCCAGCATGACCTGATAGGCCGGCTGTAAAATAGGACTATCTTTTTGGCTGCATCTTTCCGAAAACTCCCTAAATTCTTAGATTGGAGTTTGGTTGTAAAATTTTGAAACTAAGAGTTTTTTACTAAATGTTTTAAAATATGTTTATTAATATTTTGATTCATCAATAATTGAGATTTTAAATATTTTTACTAATTATGGGACTTGGAACTTATGCTTTTGTTTTTTCAGGACAGGAGGTCAGGGGATGCAGGTACTTAAGGATGCTGCATTCATGTCACAACCTCAGGCATGAGCTTTTGATGGCAAGATCATGTTCCTCTTGCTCAGCTGTGTCTAGGAGACACTGCCTTCTTTTATTTCAGAAGACAGAACTACCCTGTTCAGGTTTTCTGAGAGTGTTTTGGGTGCCACAGATGGACAGATGTGCTTCAGGGGCATTTTGAGCCCACTGGAAGTGCAGAAGCAAAAATCTGTGCTGAATTCCAGAAAGGAAGTTTGCATCTACCTGGGATAATAGATCTAGTAATTGGTGGAGCTGAAACTCAGACCTAGATCTTATTTCACAGGTCATGCACTCACTCTCATCTTTCTGCTTTGCCAGAGCGGGATCTAATCTGCAACTGAGCAGTTTATATAGGGCCTCGAAAAGTGATATCAATACATTTAAACCTGTTTCTGCCAGGTTTTCTTTTTTTTTTTTTATTTTCAATTGTCAGTTTATCAAGTATCTCATAAAACTAAATCCTGGCATGCTAAGACAAAAGACTTACCTTTTAAAAATCACCTCCGTGTATTTTCTTGTTATATAGCGTGTTCATTTGTCAGTCAGCTGCTGTTTGAGTCAGTTGCTTAGAAATACTGAATTGTGTCCCTTTGAGACAGGAGAAAAGGATATTTTTATTTGAAAATATCACACTGATGGATTTGTTAGTTTTTAAAGAAAAGCCTACCCCCTACCCCAGAGGTAGTTAATGTGAGAGAAAGAAGACTTAGAAAGTGCCAAACTGTTTTACTTAACAGTCAGGAAATAAAAATTTAACACTTGGCAGTTTGAAAAAACATAGATTCAAGTAGACTCTGGAGATCCAGCAAAAAGTAGATGGACAGAAGAGAGTTCTTGGAGGACGTTTAGTATCCTGGAAATAAACAGAACCTAGAAATGGCCAAGTGAGAAATTCCTCAGAGAGGAGAAACAGACTATAATTATGCTCCAAAAACAGTTTTCAGGTTACTGGGTATAATGTGAAGTTTCTATAGTAAACGGTGAAGTGGATTTAAGAGACTTGATTACAAGCTGAAGTTGGTCACCATGGCAACCAAAGATATAAAGATGCTGATGGAAAGAGCACTGTTAAGATTATGGGGAATTTAGGTTAAAAGACCAGAGAGAAAAGAAAATCAAATTGCTTTATCCCATTTATTCTTTTCTGATTTGAGAAAGGTGAGATGAGGGATAGGTACTAGCTTGGAAATATCATAAATATAAATTACATAGTTCCCCCTGGCCTTGCTGGGTCTAGCAGAAGGCAGAGAGAGATAAGGCTTAGCCCAGTAATTAAAGGTGCTCTTCATAGAGCTGGGTGACCGTGGGCTTTTAGCAGTCACTGTAAGTCCAACCATGGAGAAGGAAGTTTTCCAACCATCAAGGATAGATTGGCCTGCAGCCATCTGCTCTCTGCCCAGCTGCCTCGCAGCTCCAGACAGATTTCCACCCTGCAATCACTAATGGAGGCAAATAGGAAAGAGCATTAGGATTGAAATCAGATTTGGAGCACACTTCCAGATAATTGACTTGAATATTGACCTTTGCAGTCATTTTTTTTAGTTCCTCCAAATATTTTCATGCTTTATTATCAAAGAAAAATCAGACTACAGGTTAACTGGGAAGTGGACTGGTTATGCCATACAATTTGCATTTCATGTGATCTTATGCAGAGATAAGTATTGAAAATATAGTCTATTTTACCCAGACTGAGTCGACCTTGAATACAATGGTGGCTTATAAAACTTTCCGGATGTCAGTCAGCAGAGGAGAAACTGACCCATTGGTTTATACTGTTGAACTAGAATGACCATGAGGTAAATTGAATTCTTTTGATAAATTTATCATAATAGGATGAACTTGTCTTCAGTTAATCAGAATTTGAAGTAAATATCGCCCCTCAAACAAATGCTGTTGCGGAAACTAGATATATACAAGCAAGAAAAAGAAATTGGTGTTGGTTTTTTTTTGCATTTACACCAAAGTCAATTCTAATGAATCAAAGATTTTGAAATTAGACCAGACTCCGCAAGCTGCAGTGAGGAAAATATAGGAAGAAACATCTAGGAATTGTACCTCATAGCTGTCTTCAGAAATGATTTCATTGGTAAATACAACAGAGACTAAATAAATAAATATAACTACATGGAAATAAAAGGGTTTTTTTTTTTGCCTGCATGGCAAAAGAAAAGCAGGCTAAACTTAAAAGACTCTACTGAGTAGGAGAAAATATTTGCATGCAATATATCAGATAAAGGATTAACATCCAAGATATACAGAGGACTCACAAAGATCAACATCAATAAGTTAGATAACCACACTAAAAATGAGGAGAAGAAATGAATAGATATTTCTTAGAAGTAGATGGAAAATGTCCAGTAGGCATGTGACCAAAAAGGTTCATCATCACTTATTATCAGGTTAAGCCAAAATAAGACAATAATGGGATATCATCTTACAACAGGGAGAATACTCTATATTAGAAAGGATTGGAACAACTTGTGTTGGCAGGGATGTGGTAAGAAAAGGAACTCTTCATGCACCATTGGTGGGAATATTGTCTAGTTCAGACCTTATGGAAACTATTATAGAGATCCTTTTAGAAACTAAGAATCCATCTAACACGATATCATGATACCACAGCTTGGCATCAACCCACAAGACTCAAAAACATTCATTCAAAAAATGTATGCATGGTAGCAGTTAATACAGTAATCAGATTATAGAAACAAGTCAGTGCCCAATCACAGAAAAGTATACGATTAAATTTTGGTATATACACACAATGGACTACTCCTCATTCACAGAGAATGATAAAGTAATGCAATTTGCCACAACATACATGGAACTGAGAATCTTATGTTAAGTGAAATATGTCAAAATGGACAAATGCTAGATGTCGTCATTAATCTGTGGTATATAAATAATATGTCCAGGAAAGCAAAGGTGAGCAAAATGCTAGCTCTAGGTTACAAAGATTAAAAAAAAAAGGAGAGAGAGAGATAAATGAAGTGAAAGAGCAAGAAAAAAATGTCTGAAAGGCAATTGATAAAAGGGCCTGGGGTATATGGTATAGAGGTGAAGTTATCTGTATATATCTAAACCACTAGATCAAAGACTAGCATAACTGTGGAACCCAACCTTAACCATTAAACTTCAAAATACCACTATTGAGGATTCCGTTTTGGTGTTGGGAGGTAATCTTTGGTAAGCAGTGGAGACATGGAGACATGGGATGGTGGGATTAATGGTGGGAGCACTGTATGCTTAAAAACTCTCTGGAGGCCTGGAGAGTCAGGTAGGGCACTTGTCTTGCATGCACCTGACCTGGGTTCAATCCCCCATCAACCCATATGGTCTATGAAGCACCCCCATGAGTAATTCCTGACTGCAGAACTGGGCATAACTCCTGAGCATCATTGTGTGTGATCCAAAAACGAAAAGCAAATGAATATACAAGCAAACAAACAAAAACACAACTTATCATAAATAATCATAGTGTCTAAATAAAAGAAAAAAGAAACCTGAAAAAATAAAAAAGCAATAAAAGGCATCTTTTTTTTAGAGAGAGAGCAATGAGATGGGTAAAAGAAACAAGAAATGGGAGGTTATGGGATCTACTATATAATTACTTTTCTAGAAGTGAAGGGTCGTTGCATTCCATCTGCTAGGGCTGCTGTAAAAATAGCACATGTTGAGTGGCTTAAAGGAGGAAAGCTAGGTCGAAAGTTCTTATTCAAGGTTCTGGCAGAGGAATTTCTCCTGAGACTCCCTCCTTGGCTTTCAAAGAACACCTTTGCACTCTGTCCTCTCACAATCTTTCTGTGCGTGCATATTTCCAATGTCTCTTTCTTCCTGTATGTAGACTCTAATTCTAACATAACTTAATGGTTTAAATGACTCCACTACTGACAGAATGGGTTCCAAGACTCCCTTTGCTCACTTCACTTCCCTGGTAACCTGGGCAGTGTCTGGCACATAGTAGTTACTTAATAAGTATTTGTCATAAAAATCTATGATTGGGGACAGAGCAATAGTACAGTAGATAGGGCACTTGCCTTGCATGTGACCAACCTGGGTTCGATCCCTGGCATCTTGTTATGACACCCCCCAGTATTGCCAGAAGTGACCCCTGAGTGCAGAGCCAGGAGTAACTCCTGAGCACTGCTGGGTGTGGCCCCCAAATGAAAAACAAACCATTTTCCCCACTGAAAATTGTGACTGGGTGATACAGTAATACAACTCGACAATTAAAGGTGAGAAGATACAAGTGAGAGGCAGGTCTTCCCATTTCTGTGTTTCTGCTGGCCCATTTCCGATCCCACATGAACTCTCCCTTCTCTGTGAACCTATGGAGTTTTTAAATTCTTACACAAACAATTTTGACTTCCATTTGACATCAACCTTAAATTTAAAAAATACTTCAATGTGGGCTGGAGCAATAGCACAGCAGGTAGGGCGTTTGCCTTGCACGCGGCCAATCTGGGTTCGATTCTTCTGTCCCTCTCGGAGAGCCGGGCAAGCTACTGAGAGTAGCCCACCCGCATGGCAGAGCCTGGCAAGCTCCCCGTGGCATATTCGATATGCCAAAAACAGTATCAATAAGTCTCACCATGGAGACGTTACTGGTGCCCGCTCGAGCAAATTGATGAGCAATGGTATGATAGTGATACAGTGACGGTTTCTTGTTTTGAAGGTTGACAAGACCTTCATGGTCTAAATCGTGTCTTCCCAAATTCATAGACTGAAGCCCTTTTCTTCAATGTGACTAAGATTGCAGAGAAGATTCCATGAAGTTTAAAGTTTCATGAAGTTGCAAGGGTAGGGCTCCAATCCAATAGGATTGAGTCCTCATACAGGGAGAGGCAATTGTATCATTCAGTCTAAGAGCTGGAGGAAAGCTCTAGAGAAGAGGAAACTGTAATCTAATACCTAAGAGAATGATTCAAAGTGAGGGGGCTGGGGGCTGGATCGATAGCACAGCAGGTAGGGCGTTTGCCTTGCACGTGACCAACCCGGGTTCGATTCCCAGCATCCCATATGGTCCCCTGAGCACCGCCAGGAGTAATTCATGAGTGTACAGCCAGGAGTAACCGCTGTGCATCGCAGAGTGTGACCCGAAAAGCAAAAAGAAAACCTTAAAAAAACGAGAAGTGGGGAAGTGGGAGGGGCAAGAATCCTAACAGCAAGACAATCAGAATGTGTAAGATGCCTGTAGAGAATTCGGTGCAGATAAGAGCGGTAGGGAGGAGGTGACAACTGACAATCAACAGTGATTTACTCTAAAAATGAAAGACAGGCATTAGAATGAGCTGGAAGAAATTCTACCATCTCCCAAGGATTTCAGTGTAGGAACTAGCTGAAAAAGACTTTCCAGCTGTGACTAGACTGATCACTAAGGCCTGCCAAATGTCGCTCTAAATTTATTAATTTACTTAATATGTTACCGTGCTTAATTCTCTCTTCTCTGTCTGCTTTCTGTCGATGACTTCCTCACGAACCTCTTGACTGGTTTCCCGGGCTTCTTAAATTATTTTCTGTCATGCAGCAAGTTACAAATGCGGTCTAAGCAGCTCCTTCCCCACTTCCCTTGGGAAATTTCAAGATGAACTCTCATCTTGTCTAAACCAATATGGATTATGCAGAAAATAATAATAAGATTTTAAAAAGCTGATGGGGCTTTGAGCGTACTTTTGAAAGAGTAAGAACAAAAATATAAGTGTGGTATGTGTATTTACACGAGTTATGTGACAAAAAAATCAACAAAACACGTTCCTAAAAATCCTTACAGATCTAAGTTAAATAAAGCAGAGCACTGTAGATGAAATAATTAAAAATAATTAAAGAACCTCTTGCTTACTGCTCTACCCTTCCAGGTAAGAATAATCTCTGGATGATGCCACCAGATTTACTGGAAAACAAGGCAGATCTGCTTGCTTCCAGCTAAGTCCTGGCAGCCTCCATACTTGACCTCCATCATATTAACATCAAATTTCACACTGTTCACAGTTATACTTCCTGTCACTGGGTTTTAAAGGCCAGGGAAGGAAAAGAGCAATTCTCAGTCTAATCCCTGAGTCTCGCAATGGGACTAACAAAGACTCACACTCAGCACAGCAGGAACACTGGAAAACTAATGGAAAAAACTCTTGTAAGTTCATCTAGGTCAATGAGCAAAAAGAATAACACGGGAGGCACAACCAGCAAGAACCAGCTCTGTAAATCTTCAGTAAATGACTTTAGCGAAGCATCATGGTGAGGATGTTTTAATGAGCTCAAGGAAACAATAGCACAAGTAATCAGCAAAGCACAGAAACATATGTGAGCTGAAACCAGAAAAATAACATCAGAAGAAATAGAAGTAAGGAGTATGATGCGTGCTATTGAAACCTCAATAGAAGTTCTTAGCATCAGAAAAACAGGAGCTGAAGAAAAGATAGGAAAGGTCCAAGATGAGATAGATCAACTCTCCAGAAAACAAAGGAAGATGGAAAAAGTAGTGAAAGAAGTAGCAATACACCAGAGAACTATGGAATGAGCTCAAGGGAACAATACAAAAATTATTGGAGTCTTTGAGGACAAGGAAGAAAAGTTTTATGAAGGAACAAGTTAGTTAAAAATTTCCCACTGTCAGGGCTGAAGAAATAGTACAGTGGGTAAGACACTGGCCTTGCAAGTGGCAAACCTGTTTTTTTTATCTCTGGTACCCCATATGATCCCCCAGTCTACTAAACATGATCCCTGAGCACAGAGCCAGAAGTAAGCCCTGAGCATTGCTAGATGTGCCCCAAAACAAAAATTTCCTCGAGTCCAGGAATACAGGCACAAATATAAGAGGACCAAAGGGTCCCAGCAAAAATAGACTTAACTAAGAAAATTCCAAAATGCACTGGAAAACAGGGGTTAGGAGGACTGGTCAATGGTTGGAACTAACAAGTGTCTGCTGGGGGGGTGGGGTGGGGGGAGGCTGAGGGTAGGTAAGATAGAGAAGACATGCCTATGACAATAATAGCCGGGAATGATCACACTGGACAAGATCTGAGGGTTAAAAGTAGGTAAGGGGTATTCTTGAGAACCTTTCAGTATGAATATTGCAAACCATAATGCCCAAAGGGAAAGAGAGAGACACAGAGAGAGAGAGAGAGAGAGAGAGAGAGAGAGAGAGAAGAGAGAAATAGAAAAAAGAGAGAGAGAGAGAGGTCTCTCCCACATGTGGGATTTTTAAAAGGAACCTCGAGAGCAACAAATGATCAAAGTTATCAGAACTGAATAATTTTCTCCATTAAACTGAACTATTTAATAGTTTAATAGTTTATTACTATTTAATAGTTTATTACTATAGTAATAAACTATTACAGCAAATACCTGAGAAATTCCAACTGAGGTCATTATTTAACTTATAAAATAAAATTGAACATCAATAGTTTAAAATTACATAACAGTAAATATAAGAAGTAAATATAGGATTTCTAATAATTAGCATTTATAGTCACACTGTTTTAAGATATATATGTTACACATATATATGTTACACATATATATCTTAAACATATATACATATATATCTTAAACATATATACATATATATGTATATATATGCATATATATACACATATATATATAATGGAACTGCCAAATCCAATATGATTTTAGAGGTAAAATATTTAGAGTAAAACATCCTTATATTATTTTCAGTGTTCATTTTGGATATGTTCAGTGTCTTGTCTTCAGATTTATGGTCATTGTAAGATATCTGTGTGTGTATGTATGTATGTGTGTGTATGTGTGTGTGTGTGTGTGTGTGTGTGTGTGTGTGTGTGTAAGTTTTATGAAACTTCTGAATAATAGCCTGGAATGATGTTGGAATAATGGGAATGGTAGGTAAAGTTTACTAAATTCTGTCCTAGAATAGTTAACCAATATCAAATTAAAGCAGAAAAATTAGGTGACTATTCTTTTATAAAGCTATGTTAGAGGCTTTCTATACTTAAATTTATTGTAACTAAAATGTAATATCAATGCTTCTGATTTTATCGGTTCTTTTGTTATTTACAGAGCATAAGTATGATATGTACTTTGCAAAGAAACATTAAAAAATTGATGTGTATTATTTAATACCTGAAGTGGAATAGCATTCCTTACCTATAAGTTTGATAAGAACAAATATTTTATGGTTAAAGTAGAGTTTGTGCCTGGTTTTATTTATTATAGTCTTTAAGCTGTCACTTAGAATTTTACTATTACTATAGATGAAATAAGAAAGAGGATTTGTCATTTAGTGTGACCATATATAATGTCTAGTAGAACATAAAGCACTGCACTGTCGTCCCATTGTTCATCAATTTTCTCCAGCAGGCACCAGTAACGTCTCCATTGTGAGACTTGTTGTTACTGTTTTTGGCATATTGAATACACCACGGGGAGCTTGCCAGGCTCTGCCTTGCAGGCGGGATACTCTCGGTAGCTTGCCGGGCTCTCCGAGAGGGACGGAGGAATCCAACCCGGGTTTGCAGCGTGCAAGGCAAATGCCCTACCCACTGTGCTAATCCTCAGGGGATGTCAGGGGGCAGGTACGCTGGGGTCCTTGGTCCTGCTCAGGGAGCCTGCCATTGTCCTCTCAGACCTGAGCTGACAGATGGAGGCCAACGGTGGTGCAAAACACACTCTGCTTTACTTACAGTCCACTCATCTCATCAGCCTCACCAGAAACAGCCAAAATGTTCCCTGGCCAGGTACCGGGGCACCCTGTGTTTCAGCCAAATTGATAGACAAAATAAAGCATCAGGGGGCTGGAGCCATAGCACAGCAAGTAAGGCACTTTCCTTGCATGCAGCGACCCGGGTTCAATTCCCGGCATCCCATATGGTCCCCCAAGCTCTGCCAGGAGTGAACTCCAGAGTGCGGAGCCAGGAGGAATCCCTGAGCACCACTAGATGTGCACCCCCCCATAATTTTTTTAAAATAAAGTGTTAAACACTGTTCAGAAAAATGGAAACAAAAATAAATCAAAGTTAGGGGGAAATTGTGAAAAACTATGAAGATGGCAAAAACGGTACGGTGAGGATAAAATTTTTCAGTTTAAAAGGTTTTAGTATAAACACCTAGGTGGTATGAAAAAGAACCATTTTTATTTGTTTTGTTTGGGGCAGGGCACACCCTGCAATGCTCAGGGTTACTCCTGGTTCTGCACTCAGGTATTACTCGTGGTAACAGTTGGGAGATCAGCATCAGATGGGAGAGCAGATGGGATGCTGGGCAGAGAACCAGTCTGCCACGTGCAATGCAACCATCCTGCCTGTACTATTGCCCCGGTCTCCAGAATAATTATTTTGATAACCAGTAACCTCCAAGGATAGTTCTTTGGGTTTCCTTCCTTTCTGTCTAGTCAACCTGAGTCTCTCCTAAAGTCCTAACCCGCCATTCACTTTTATTTTTATTACAAAATGCATCACCTTCTTTTTATTATAAATTTCAAGCATAATTTCAAGTAGAACCTAAAAGTGCATGACATTAAAAAGAAGTTTGACCATCACCCAGTTAGATATGGATACTTTTTACTAAAGAATTCTTAAGCTGTGTACTTTGGTTGGAGATCAATAGGTTGGGATAGTAACCTAAATCCTCACAATAAAACTTTGACAATTTTATCACAATAAATGCTAGAAAGTGTTCCAAAGGCAAAAAGAAGTGAATAACTTAAATTCCAAAGGAAATTTTTTTAATTTTTTTTATTGAATCACCAAGTGGAGGGTTACATAGTTCTCAGGATTATGTCAGTTATACAATACTCAAACACCCTTCCCTTCACCAGTGCCCATCTTCCATCACCAACCCCCCCAGTATATCTGCCGCCCCCTCCAAACTCCCCAGTCCCCACCCTTGTACGTGATAAGTTTCACTTCGTTTACACTTTATCTCGATTACATCCCATGTTTCAACACACAACTCACTACCGTTGCTGGGGTTTCCCCCCAAAAAGAAAAAGACAGTCCTATTGCCAAGGAAGCATTTGATAGTTCTCCATTGCTAAGAATATAGAGATATTAAGTCCCGCTGTTTGTTACATAACTTTTCTTTTTCCCCCTTGCCCCGCGCCACCGAGTTCACGCCTGTTTAGTAATCGCCACGCTGTCTGACAAAGGGAAAAAAACCGAAGAGGATGGTTATTTCCCCTCATCAGCCGGCGTGGGGCTCTGGCTTACTTGATAGTCTAGTAGAGTGTCTGCAAGCAGTTTCTGGAACCAAAGGTCTTGCGCTGGTATTGGCTCCGGCTCGAGATTCCACCAGCGTCCCGCTGTTTCCATGTACATAATTTTTCCCCTTATATCCCATTCCCACGCCACCAGGTCTGTTTGCTTAATGGACATCACACTATGTTTGACACCACGCCGCATTTCTTCCCGAGAAAGAAGGATATTTCTTCTCAGCCGGCGTGGGGATATAGCTTAGTTCAGTCTAGAGAGATGGCTACCACTTTGATTGCCTTCAATATTTCAGCAAAAGACTTACTATTCTTGTTAGGATCTCCCACAAAAGTCCGACCCATTAAGAAGGAACCATTACATATTGCTGATACTAAGATGACATTAGGTTTCTGTATAAAGTCCAGGGAAAGTACAACCAGAAATAACATCACTATAAACTTTTACCCTTTTATGGTGCTTATAAGATGGAGAAACCTAGAGAGAGGTTTGGCGTCTCCATTTTGCACTCAGAAAGCCGTGGCCCCTGCATGCAGGTTGCTGGCGGGCTGCTGGTGTCCAAAGCAGCTCCCTTGTCTTCCTCAGTCATACTGGGGCTGCAGGCTCAGCGAAGTGGGAAAGTCCACGTGGCTGCACTCTCTTTAAGTGTCCGAAGTGGGCAGAGACCGGTACTTCCCCGCCCCCGACCTCACGCCAGCCGCGCCGCGCATTTGGGTGCGTCTCTCCATTTTGTGCTCAGAGAAGTGGGGTGGAGGCTGTGCTGTGCCCAGGAGAGGTTGAGGGAGAGAAAGAGAGATTAAAAAAAAAAGAGAGAGAGAGAAACGCCGGGCCCCCGCACGGGGGGCCTGGCGGAAATGCTCAAATCACATACTGCAGGTCGCTGGCAGGCTGCTGGTGTCCAAAGCAGCTCCCTTGTCCTCCTCAGTCATACTGGGGCTGCGGGCGCGGCGAAGAAGTCCCAAAGGAAATTAGAAAAGATTTGCCGAGGAAGTGACATTGGACTCACTTGAGGTTGGTTACGATTTTTTGAGTTAAAAAAAAATTAAGTCATGAAAATCATCCCAGTAGAGATGATTTGCATAAGCAAAAGCATACAAGAATGCAGAGACATGTGGCTATGTGTTGGGAGGGCAAAGCTGGAAGCATTTATGGGATTCATTTCGTGGAAATCAGTAGAGAGTTATTTAACAAGTTGAAGAAAGAGAGATGACACAGTCCAACATTCAAGCAATGATTTGGTATAGGTCACATTTAAAAATCTGACTCTTTGTGGACATTGAAAAGGAAAACGCATAGAAAGTATGCACGTGGATGGTGGTTGCAAAGGTTCAACCTCAGAGACGATCAATGTGGATTCATTCACTGAAAGGTGAAGTGTCTTTTGAAGGATAAGCTCTGGGCTGTGGTTCATGGCAGGTGTGAGGCAGTTATCATTTTCAAGAAAGGTGAAAGTTCTCATCAATAGGTTTCTCCAGGGGAGAAGTTCACTGAGAAAAACACTAAGTGAGACCCAAAATGCAAACTTATAACAAGAAAAAAAAACTTTTGTCTCTTACAATATTGAGATTGTATGAAAGCAGATCTTTCATCCATTTCTGTTGAAAAGTAGAAAATAGCCTTTGAAAATGTCAAGATTTAGTTCCTTTAATTCTCTACGTTATCTAGTTATATCTGTAAGACTCGTTGCAAAACAGATTCCTAATACAACTTAGAGAGAAAAATAAAAATTAATTATCCTAAGTAGGTGTTCTTTTCTGTGGTTAACAAAATAGATTAAAAATACAATGAAATGCTTAGGCAAGAAGATGAAAAGATGGCACCAGATTATTGATTATATTCAGGTATCTCAGAAATGTGACTATCTTTCCTCTACTTTAACTCTGCTTTAACTCTCAACCTAAATACACACCCCCCCACACACACACACCACATACACACAGTAGTGTGTAATGCATGACATCATTTTAGTGATTCTTTTTTTCTACTTTTAAAGAGGGACAGATGGCCCAGTAGAATGATGAAGGCCCATTACTTTTCTCTTACAGATTAGATTTGGCCCTTGGTCAAACCCAGCGCGAAGGTGGGTTGCTGTTATTTAATGAGAAACCAGGTGTTTTTTGTCTCTATTGAAGTTCATTTCTGGACCTCATTTTGTCCTACATATATCTAGAAAATGTGAAATAGAAAATTTGATCTGATAGCATTCATATGTTAATCTCACTGTAATTGCTAGAGGTGGATTGGGCTCTGATTACATTCGTGGAACAAAGTAAAACATTGAATTTATATTGCTAAAAAGTCATTTGGTCTGTAGCATTCTGTGTGAATAATAAAAATAAATATTCTTGATCTAAACCTTGGTTCAAAATGCCAAGGTCAGTCAGTAGCTGTGCTCTCAAAAGTATTTCTCTTTGAAAAAGATCTATTAGTGACAATAAGGAACAAAATTGTAGGCTTATTTTTTCCCAATTTATTCAAGTTATTTTAAATAACATTTCCCTGAAAACACACAACCAAATGAAATGTTGAAATCCATTGACCCTTAACATATAAAAACATATACCTGTTACATAGTAATTTATATGGTTCTTCCCCCAAATAATAACCAATAACAGACTTCCAAAAATCTCTGAGTTATTCATACAGTGTGCTGAAAATATTCTTGAGAATAACTTAATGATCTAAAAGAGATTGCTCCTAAAACCAAAAAAAAAACAACCCAAAAAACCGTAAAAGTATGGAATTCACAAATGCTCTCTTCCAAGTCAGGAAAAATGAGTCCTAAAAGATGATGTTTAAGAGCAATGATAGATGAAACATAAATATTTCCTGCTTGTAAGTCCTAGAGTTAAGCTTACTCCAAAAACTGATCTTATAAACATTAACCAAAGACATAATACATATGAAATTAATAACACCTAAGTTATACTCAGCTCTATTAAACTGACAAAGGTTGAAAATAAATTATACATAATAATTAACTGCTATTTTTTAATAATAGTAAAAAATAGAATGATAGCACAGTGGGTAGGGCATTCGCCTTGCATCCGGCCAACCTGGATTCGATTCCCCCGCCCCTCTTGTGATAATAAATAATAATAATAATAAAGTAAGGAAACTTAATGAGAGTTAAGTAAGTATTCCCTATGTTCATAGAGCTTTATTTCTGGATGGTAAACATATGGTGAATTACATATTCTTATTTTTCTGTGTTAAAGAATTCTTGACAGTAAATATATTATTTTTATCTATTTTTGAATAGCAAAATTTTGATTGAGCATCATTATGTGTTGAAAACTTCTAAATAGCTCCTCTCTCATTTCTACCTTTTCTTTTTTTGTTGAATGCTAATGTTCACTAGTAAAATATATAGCCCAAATATATTTTACATAATCCAGTGGTTAATAATTCATTTAGATAACATGATTAAGGTAGTATAATTTCTTTTTTATCCTCTCTCAAATGTCTTTCAATTTACTTCTATTACTAGTTAATGATGTTTAAGGGGACATACAATGCTCTTTCTTTTCTCTTCAAACTCTTCTCCTAAACGAAATATGCCTGTTATGTCCATATAACTACCATCATATAAATTTTCCAGGACACTCTGAATGCTTTATTTAATTCCTTGGGTTAAATTCTTAGGTTTAAGAAGTCCATTATATTCACTGTGTGCATTAATTAAGGACATAGTGATTTGTTTTCTGGATATTTACTCTTGAGATTGAAGGGGTAAACTACCCGGCTTTAGTTTTTGCGTGATGCCTGACATGTTATTTTTCAGAGAGTTTAACTTTATGCTTTTGTAGAACAACTTTAACCATATCTAAATTGTGAGCTTTAAAAAAGTCTATTATGCCAAAAGGATAGAGATTTTCATTAAATATTGTAAGTTGGACGCGACAATCTTCAGATAGCTATAGCTAGTTAAACACCACAGTAGTTTATTCAGGGCAAAAGTCCCCCTAATATATTGTCAGACCTATTTGGATTTTGCCAAAGCCAGTAGCAAGCTGGGTCTCATTCCCCTGACCCTGAAAGAGCCTCCAATGCGGCATCTTTGGGAAGGCCGAGTAGAGAGAGGCTTCTAAAATCTCAGGGATAAGACAAATGGAGAGGTTGCTGAGACTGCTCAAGAAATTCGATGATCAACAGGATTTCGTGATTCGTGATTCGGATTTAATGAAAAGGGACTGGGGAGAGGTGGCAGTTATTGGGAGATTGTGGTTTTAGATCTTCTTCATCAAGGTGGTGACTGTACAGTCAAACATTTATCTCTGCCTTTATTAATTTGTGCAAAAGAAAATTTGACATTACATGTTTGCCTTTTATTAAGAGTTCTAGTTGAATTAACAACTCATGGTATCTCAAATGGTTAATAAGGAAACAGTTGTAATAGGTCTCTGTTGGAAGTACTCTTCAAGTTGTTAATAGCATTGGTTCTTGCTTTCTGTGAGAGAAGAATTTCTTTCAGGACTTTCCTGGGCTTAAATATTAACATGCTCTCCTTATCTTTTCCTTACCTTTATATGCGTCCTTTTATTCACATAGTTTTCTTTTTATAAGGACACCAGTCTTCCTTTTGCTTTTTAGATTTTTAAAAATTATTTTTTTAAATTTTAAGTGTGAAGAACTGTGATTTGTATAAATCACAAATGTAAGAAATGGGATTTCCAAGTTATAGATATTGAATATTAGGCATATAATATTTCAACACCATTCCCACCATTGGTGTCAACTTCCCTCCATGAATATTCTCCTATTCCAACCCCACCTCTAACCCCTGCCGTATGCCCACCTGTCAACTTCACAGGTACATTACTAAGTTCCAGTGAGGGGCTGGAATGACAGCACAAGGGGTAGGGTGTTTGCCTTGCACGTGGCCAACCTGGGTTTGATTCCCAGCATCTCATATGGTCCCCTGAGCACTGCCAGGAGTGATTCCTGAGTACAAAGCCAGCAGTAACACCTGAGCATTGCCAGGTATGACCCAAAAAGGCGAAAAAAAAAGTCCCAGTGGTTATAGCTTAGATCTCATGTTTTCAGTGTTGTTGAGCTTGTTTCTGATATACCACTCATCCATGTCATCAGTATAACCGAAGCCTGGAGCCCTATTCACCCATTACTTCCCATTCTCTTCTTCCCCCTTGATTTCTTTCCTTCTCTGTCTTTTCCTTCTAAACACTGGAGTCAAGGTTGATCTAGACATTCGCCCCTTGACTACAATACATTTCCTCATTCAGTATTTTATATACCACAGGTAAGTGAGATCACCCTGAAGAAACCATTAGGAAAAACACTTGTATTATCATTCATTTAGACAACATGATTAAAATAGTGTTAGACTGGTATTGATGTTGATGTAAATAGTTTCCGTGTCTTCCTACAAACATCATGTCCAAGGCGGTCGCTAACTGACCTCATCCTCTCCCCCACCTCCTCTCACCACTGTTTGGGAATCTCAGACAAACTCTTTGTAATCAAAGGCCATTATTCAACACTTTCTGTCTTTGTTCAATACTTTCTGTTGTTTTCTCTATATACCACAGATGAGTAAGATTACCAGGTATTTGTTCTTCTCTGTTGGAGCTATTTCCCTTAACAAGATGTCCTGCAGTTCTATCCAAGTTGCAGAAAACTTAAATTTCATCTTATTGCTGAGTATTCCCATTTTGTTTACATACCACAGTGAATGACAATTCATTCTTCTGCCTTTGGATATTTAGGTTATTTCCATATCCTGTCTCTTGCAGTTAGTGCTGGAATGAGCATAGGTGTGCATGTATCTTTTCAAATTACTTTTTATGTTTGGGAAGTAGAGGCCAAGAAGTGGAATCCCTGGGTCATATGAAAGCTTTATTCTTGCCTTTTTGAGAAGTCTCCATGCTGTTAACAAAGCCCCAATGCATTCCAGTTTGACTTCATCTTAACTAATTGTACCTAAAAAAAAAAGACTTATTTTCAGATAAAGCCATCTTCTGAAATACTTAAGGTTAAAATTCTTCAACCATAAGAATTTGGGGCAGTCAGTACTCCATACCAGGCATTGTAGCATTGTAAATAAGCTTTGTCTTCAAGGTCAGTCATTGAGTTTAGTGGCAGGTGATTAAGGACAAAATGATCAGGAGAGATGAGCAAGAAGATAGTTTAGATAAGCATAAAATGCAAAGGAACAAAAGCCCGGAAGGGCAGGTATGCAGGCAGTTCTAGAAGACCCAGGGGTCTAGGCAGACTCACCTGAGCAGTCCAGTATCTAGAAATGAAGGGTGCAGGGAGGCTGTGAAGAAATTGACACATTACCACTGAATTTTAGAGATTATTGCGATAGCTCTGTAAACTTTGTAAAACATCTTCTACCCACACCAGGATATGTAAGCTCGGCTTCTTCATTGGAAGCATGTATCTCTTTTCTTTCCTTAAATGTGTCTTAGTTCTCTTTGCACATGTGTTTATTTGCTCTTACTCTCTTGTCACAAACTCATTTACCTTTGAAATAAAGAAATTCCATATGTGGCATTTAGTGCTTATAAATTTATTCTATACCAGAATATTCTGGCTATTCTGAATAAATTCTAAAATACTCTGAATATTTTCAGGTACTCTGAAATTGTGCTCTTGTTCATTTCATGAATTAGCTATGAATTAACAATGAAAAAAATTGAAATCACCACAAACCCATTTGGTTTTATAATGGGCCTCTGGTTTCACCATGTTAAGTTGTTATGGACCTTTAATTTAATAATTCTTAAGTCTGAGTGAGTTCTCACGTGGCTTTGAGTTCTTTAAAGAAATTTCCTCATTTTCTGTTTATTTTAGCTCTTCTTCCTGCCCAAGAGCTAAGATCCAGCTGGTTTAGATGTTTCATAAATCTTTAAAATCTTTCAAATTATAAAGTAACTGCCTTGATTTATACTCCAAGTAAATTAATTGATTAAAAGATTATCACCACAAGACCCATTTATTTAGTTGAGTTTCAGAATTGCAACATTTGCTGTAACTGTCCTGGAGGCACAAGTACCACCATTATCAGCTTTAGTTAAAATATTAATAACTGAATAATATCAAAAATTATCTATAGTTGTGGCTGAAGAAGGAATATAAAGCAGCATGAAATGCCATTTAAAAATCTCTCTCTAATAGTTGTTTACATCCCATTGAAAATCTCTCTCTTCCATCATATCTTGTAAAGGGCACCATATTGATGCTGTGTCATACCACAAAGGACAAGGATATTGCTAAAATGAGACAAGTTTGTGAACATTGCTTTTCTCAGAGGTTTCTCTAATTTTCTTATTCAAGTCTACCCACATCAAGATATGGAGGCTCAACTTCTTCATTTGAAGAGCTCTTCTCTCTTCTTTAAATACGTTTTAGTTCTCCTTGCAAAAGCATTGGCTCTTGATCTTATTATCTTAATTTTCATAGATTCATTTATCTTTGTTTTGCTTTTGGGTGTTTCTTTTTTGGCATTTTGGTTTACACCAGGTGATGTACAGGGGTTATTCCTGGCTTATGCACTCAGGAATTACTCCTGGCGGTGCTCAGGGGACCATATGGGATGCTGGGAATTGAACCTGGGTCAGCTGCATGCAAGGCAAACACCTTACCCGCTGTACTATTGCTCCAGTCCCGATTCATTTATCTTTGAACTAAAGAAATTCCATATGTGGCATGTAATACTAACAAAATGATTCAGTACCAGAATATTTTGATTATTTCTTTTTTTGATTATTTCTGAATATATTCTGAAATACCATCCGCAAGTTCCATAGCCCTTTTCTTCTTTACTTCCACTCTTGCATGTCAGAAGACTTTTTTCACCGACAGGACCTGATCCTCTGATCACCACTTTCTGCTGCTTTTCTCCTGACCTTTCTTCTGTCTTGGTGGGCCCTCATCCCTCCCAAACTCGCTTTGGAAGAAGGTGTGGAGCAAAATATTTCACATAAAGTAGAATTTTTTTTTTAACTGAATCACCATGCAAAAAGTTACAAAGCTTTCAGGTTTAAGTTTCAGTCATTACTTGTATCACTTGTAGTCCCATTGATCTTCGATTTGCTCGAGCGGGTGCCAGTAACATCTCCATTTGTCCCTGTTGCGAGCCAGTGTAGCCTAATGATACCTGCTCGCTCCAGGAACAGAAAGAGCCTCAAATTGTTCACTCAGAGATTTGACGAAGAAATCTGACCATCTAGTTGGTGGGCGGCCACGAGGTCTTCTGATGTCCCGTGGAATCCAGTCTGTAACAGCTCTAGCCCAGCGGTGGTCTCTGAATCGCATTACATGACCGGCCCATCTGATTTTTGATGCCTTGGCAAACGAGACAGCATCCCTGATTTTTGACCGTCAACGGAGGTCTGAACTCCAGATTCCTTCTCTCACTTGAATGAGACATGATGTTCCCAGCGTAGCTCTTACAATTCCTCTTTGGGATACCCTATTAGCATTCTCATCCTGCTTGCGTAGGGCCCAGGTCTCTGAAGCACATGTTAGTGCAGGAAGAATGGTGGAATCTAAAAGATGTACCCAGAGTCGGAGGTTCTTCGTTCTCTTAACCACCTCTTCGACACTCTTGAAGGCATTCCACGCTGCTCTCTTCCTCCTGCGCAGTTCTGGCACCAAGTCATTCCTCATGTTGATTTCTCGACCCAGGTACACATAGCTGCTGCATTCGGAGATGTTCATTTCATTGAGAGCAAATGGAGCTTCAGGGACCAGTTCATTTTTCACGAACATCGTCTTGTTGAGATTCAGCTGCAATCCGACCTTTCCACCTTAAGTTTCAGTCATACAATGATCAAACACCCATCCCTTCACCAGTGCACATGTTCCACCACCAAGAACCCCAGTATAGCTCCCATCCCACCCCCCACCCCCATCTGTGCAGCTGATAATTTTCACTTTACTCTCTCTTTACTTTGATGACATTCAATATTTTGACAGAAAACTCACTGTTATTATTTGTAATTTCCCCCCAACAATCAGACCTGCCAAAAAGGCATCACTTGATACATTGCTGAGAATGAAGAGCATATGCGGCCACGCAGCTGCTCTGTGGCCACGTGGTTTTGGATTTCAGGTATTTTAGTAATTAAATCCAGAGAAATTTCTGCCAGAAGTCACGTCATTGCAAGCTCGTACCTCTGCTTAGTGGGCTCTAAAAGATGGCGGTCTCCACGCCAAAAGGAAAGGCCGAGGGACAAAAACCTTTTCCCTCCCGGGGCGGCATGGGATTGTAGCCTAGTTCACAGTCTAGACGCATTTCTGCAAGAAGCCTCTGGGTTCCAAAATTAGTTAGTGGGCCTTTGGGATTATAAAGTAGAATTTTTACAAAATTAAATGTTAACCACCTATGTGGCCAAACTTTCATTAAATGCAATGTTTTAGCGAGCTATATCTTACTGCTATATATGTGTGTATCTGGCTTCTGAATGAATTATACTTAATAATACATCTTTTCCTGGATAATTCAGTCACTGTGAAGAACGTAAATAATCCTTATACTACAGCATAAAACTATCTCAGGAGATGTTCTGAAACAGAAGATCATCCTCTAGCAATTTATTTAATGATGAAAGTAATTAGACTAAAGTTCCAATGAACGTTAAGCTTGTGCAATTTTAATTGCTTTTATCAAACTATGTCTGTCTCCTCATTCTGTGTCCTTAAATAAATAGACTTTTTTGTTTGTTTATTTGGGGTCACACACTGGGCAGTGCTCAGGGGAAATAAATAGACTTTTTGATGATATTCTAGAAACGTATTGCTTTGGGTTGTCATTTTATATATGTTAGGTCTTTGAGCATACCATAATGCTTAAAAAAGTTTTTCTTCATACAGTTCTTGGATGAAGTTCATAACTTGCCTGAAAGCAAAATTCCTCAAGAGGCATAACTATAGCAGCTTATTATTGAATTAGAACTTTTTTCTAAACTTTAGCTATTTTTAATCAAAACTTAAAGTTTATTTTTTATTGTTTTCTGCAGCAATATTTGCATTCTAAAGCGAGTAGATAAGAAATTCCAAGACAGGCTTATAGAAATGATAAAACATTGCTATCTACTTACATGACAGAATAAGGAGAAATTTTGAGTAACCGTCGATTTACCATCACTTAGTTCAAATCTTTATTCAGACAATTTCCCAGATTGATTCTGTAATCTTTAGATCAATGTTCTCTAAAGTAGTTAGTTTTAAGATGACAATTATTATGGTGAGTAGGAGTAAGACTGGGAAAGCAGAATTAATTATAGTCTGGAACAGTTAGAGAAGACTTTAAAAAGAAAAATCTGAATTTCAATAGTGATACAAGCTCAAATTCTCTCGTTTGGGCGGAGAAAGCACTTCCAAGCTGTGCTCAGGGAACTCAGGGGCTATTACCAGCAGTTCTTGGCCGGACGGTTCATTGCTCAGGCCCTGTAGTGCTGGGGGACACTGGAGCTGTACCCAGCAGTGGTAAGTGGGGTATACAGTTTCCAGAAGCAAACCAGGATATGCATATGCAAAGTATGAGCTCCTCCATAGGCCCAAAATTCTGTAATTTTTAATACACTGTACTGTCATAGTAGGCAGAGATCTAAATAAGTTAGAGAGTTAAATCGAATATTCTATTCCTCATGTCAAAGTTTCTGTAGCATCAGTCACTGTGATGTACTAGAACCAATGAAAAAACTCTAATAACCAACAAATAAATTATTAAACATGATTTTTAAGCTGTAATGGCCTTACCATAAGACTGCTAGGATTGGGGCTGGAATGATAGCACAGCGGGTAGGGGGTTTGCCTTGCACGCAGCCAACCTGGGTTCGATTCCCAGCATCCCATATGGTCCCCCAAGCACTGCCAGGAGTAATTCCTGAGTGCAGAACCAGGAGTAACCCCTGTGCATCACCAGGTGTGACCCAAAAAGAAAAAAAAAGACTGCTAGGATTAATACAGATAAAGAAAAAATGGTAAGAGATAATGAGTATTGTTATCAGTGTGAATAGAGTGTTGTTATCAGTGCGAATAGAATTTAAAATATATGTTTATGGGAGCAGACTAGAGCAATAGCACAGCAGGTAGGGAGTTTGCCTTGCGCATGGTCAACCCAGGTTCGATTCCTCCACCCCTCTCGGAGAGCCGGGCAAGCTACTGAGGGTATCCCACCCACATGGCAGAGCCTGGCAAGCTACCCTTGGCGTATTCAATATGCCAAAAATCAGTAACTATAAGTCTCACAATGGAGACGTTACTGGTGCCCTCTTGAGCAAATCGACGAACAATGGGACAACAGTGCTACAGTGCTACAGTTTATGGGAGTAGTAGGTAAAATAGTTGGAATGTTAGATTGAAGACATTGAATGTCAAGCTTTAATTTGAAATTGTCTAAAACTTTGTTTTTAAAACCATGGCTATGAACCAAGACAAGCATATTTCTTAAATTTAAAATCACTTGGAGCCCTTAGAGAGCTAAATCCTGCTGCTTATTTTGCTTAGGAAAAGATATCAGGAGCATGAGCTGGGAAATACAACTGCAGAGACTTGGGCAAAACTGGAGAATGAACAGTCATTGTAGAGGATTAATAGAGACAGTTAACATGTGTTTCAATATATAAAATGGATAAAGCTAAATACTTTTATTATAGCCATTACCATGAGAGAAAATTTTGAATTTATTGGCTAACAAAGCATTTTACTGTTTATGGGATACTCGTATCCCTACTTAGTGAATTCATTAGGGGAGGAATAGCCTCATTTAATCACTGATGTTGCCCACCATCCATCCCCAGGACCTAGCACAGAGAAAATATTTAATAAATATTATAGAATAAACGGTAGTAAGTGAAATATATATATACAAAAATAGTATACTTGTGTATAGAATTAGTTTTGCCAGCACTACCATTGTTATCACGAAAGTGGATTTATTCCTGAGTTTCTGGCTCCTTGAGGATTGTCTAAAAGTCTTACATACAAAACTCTGATGCTTAAGAAGTTATAGCTGATGTGCAGCTTAAATAGATGGATCTGGGTCTCCTCACTGCCCATGTTTGTCATTTTGCAACATCATCTTTCCCTTCAATGCCTAATCTAGTTTATGACATCTTGGTCCCATCACTGTGGTATCTACATATCTTTAGTTGATGATGGGCTGCTCTTGTCCCTATACCATTCTCTGCCCTAGGTACACATTCCTGGTCAGAAATATGGAGCTGGAACCCTATAAATTTTGTCCCTTGCTGGAAAATGCTGCTCTCTAAGCTGTTTCTGAGCATCTCTTGGGCCATAGCACAGGAGTCCACTATTCCCAGCGCTTTGGTTCTCTAGACGTGACCACATGCACTTGAACCTTCCTCCTGCAGTTGATGCTGATATGAATGTAGGGTCAAAGAGGGAGTTGGCTTCCTTTTATGACTTAATATTTCCCACTGTCAACCAACCCAATTATCTTTAGTTTCAAGTGACGACCTGGGGGAGATTTAAGATCACCAATTAAATTAACTAGATTACCCAGTGCCCTTCACTTCCACTCCCACCATTGCACTAAGAATTCTAAGAGTGTCCAGTAGATGGACTGAAAAGAGAAGAAGGGGAAGATGCAAAAGGTTTAACTGAAATGGAACAAAAGGAAGAACTGTCAAGAATGACTCCAAATTTATTTAAAAATTATTTTTAAAATTATTTAAAATTATTTAAAAATTATTTTAATTCTCTGACATTGGAGACATTTTATTCTCACACATAATCAAAACAAGAAATCAAGAAGCACAGTGTCTGATACAGACTAGGAGCTTAGTAAACATTTCTGAGTTTGTACTTTGTGTTTTATTTCAAGACAGGTAGCTCATTAAGGAGTGAGAAGCCAAATCAGGCATGATGGTTTATATTTGGAATTGTTCATGGAAAGAGACTCTTTAAAATCACTAGATGGAAATTCCTGGGGAGAATGTAAAGCAATAACAGAAGCATCACTTCTTCTTTTCCTGTGCTGGGAACCAACCCAGAGCCTCATACATGTGAGACATATGCTTGACCATGAGTTTTATCCTCTATTCCAGCATTGCTATTCTCAAAAGAATTAATTTGTTGAAAGTATACATTAGACATATTTAGTAGCCTCTTGGCATTAGGTACTTTATTTTCCTTCTTTATTTCTTGATTGTTGATATGGTAATATCAGCATTAAGACCACAACGGGACTTACTTAATAGTAGTCCATTGATCTTTGTGAGACCAACCAATCCCTTTGTGCTAACAGCAAATTACATCACATACAATTGTAGGCTTTCAGATATTATAATGATATGATAGAGAAAAACTCATGAAGTCTGAGTGTCTGAGTTGAGATCATTTCAATAGGCAGAAAACAAACAAATCTCAGAGGCTCTATTTGGAGTCCTAGGATGATCATGGATGTTGTATCCAGAAGGGGGTTTCAGAGACCTACTTGAGGTTTGATAATGTTTTAAAGATGTTTGTTGAAGTAGGACATGGAGAGAGTTTGGCAGGTTTCCACATCCCTGTGGCATACTTAGTGAAGCAAAGGGCTTCTCAGTGAATAAATTAGAAACATTTCTCATTTGAAAAGTGTAAGACTGTGCCAACTAATGAGGAGAACCAGATTATTTATCACAGAAAATCTTGGAAAGACTGAATTTCCCCTTGTCCCTTTATCTTTCCAGGGATTGGAATATTAGGCAAGGATCACATGAACAGACTTAAACCTAAATTCCTAGGGAAAATAATAGTATTTCATGTAGGGTATTTTGAAACATACATTCTTAAAGTTTGAGCCAATAGCAATAGTTAAAAGTCTCGAGGGATAGGAATTCACTTTTATTTAAATAGTCAGTGGAAAGGATTTGAAAAACACAGCAAGATGAGAATTATGTTACCAACTGTACATCAGGCCAAATTGGCAAGATTTAATTGCAGTTGACCCTGGGAGAGTACTGAAAGGAAAAATGATATCGCAGGCTTTGGTGGGGGAGAAAGAAAAATCCCTGTTAGCTCTTCAGGATAGATTTTAGAAGAATGATTTCATAGAGAAGAGAATTCAGATTGGCCATTGAGAATCTAGAAAAGACTCGTGTTGCCTTTGATTTTGAGGAATTTATTTGAAGGGTTTTTACAGAAAAAGATGGATACCTGTATTCCTCTTCCCTTTCTAAATACCACCAAAAAATACTGAAAAATCTAAGAATTTCCTTTTTCTGAGTAAGTACCAAGGATTTGGGTAATACAGGAAATCAAAATGTTTCTGAGTCCATTCCAGCAATGACCATGGAACTATATTCTTCTCAGTGTACTGGACAATGGCCATCTTTGGCAAAAGAGAAAATATTTGCTTCTGTAGGTCATGATGATTACAGAACTTGTGATTTCTTTTGTTCCATGCTGAATCAGTTCCTGAAATGCAATATCCACTTTACCCTGCTTTGCTTCTATCCTTTTGGCACCTAAAGTAATTATTTATAGCTGATCTCTAGGTGAAACTATTGTTTCCCTCACTCTTTTTTTTTCAATTCAGCTTCAAGAGGGAGAGAGGAAGAAAGAAAGAGAGAATGGGGCAGAGGAGAGGGGAGACAGGCATGGAACTGCTAGTAAATGCATGTATATATAAATTAATTTGTTTTTAAATTTTCATTTACAGATCACTATTAATAAAATGCAGTGAATTCTAGTTGAAAAATCAGTGACTTTAGGATAAGGAAATGTAATGTCGAATCTTAGCCCTGTTAATTATTTTGTGTTTAACCTTATGCACATTACAGACTCAATAAACCATAGTTAATTAGTTTGAAAATTTGCAAGGATTATACAAATAGAAGTCATTATAATCATCTTCATTCTTCCTGTTCATTTTCTGATACAGTAAATATTTTTTAAAAGTCTGCTCTGAACCAGATACTGAATAAGTGACGGAAAATACACATTGTTGAATAGGCTACCCACGATCCATGTCCTCACAAAGTTTTTGATCTAGAGAACAAGACTGATATTAAATTATTTAAATTTGATCAAGTGGGAATTGAAGCATGTGTTTGGAACATACTCCCGAGAATCCAAATCTGCCTTGATGAATTTGAAGAGACAGGCTATGTATATATCCATTCTTAACCAAAAAAAAAAAAAAGAAAAGAAAAGAAAATTAAAGACAAGGAAAATATGTCTGTGCAGAGGCAATCCAATTCCAAAGGCACCAGAAAAGAAAGTTGTGCAAAACCAAAAATAAAAAGAGAAGCCATGACTATAGAGAAAGAACATATTGGGGACACTAATATTTAGCCAGAGCCAGGCACTGGCTAGGAATGTGGAAGGCAAAAGATCAAGCCTCAGGAACATATCACACTTGATAGTGCCATTAAAAAATATTGGGCTTTGGGCTGGATAGTACAGTGGGTAGGGCATTTGCCTTGTATTCAGCTAACTTGGGTTTGATCCTCAGCATCCAAAATGGTCCTCTGAGCACTTCCAGGAGTAATTCTTGAGTGCAGAGCCACAAGTAAGCCCTGAACATCCCCAGATGTGGCCTATCCACCACTAAAAAAAAGGGCTTTGTCATCCAAGAAGAGTTATTGTGATATTTACTACAAATCTTTGCAGCATTGTGGAGGGGGCAATAATAGAGAGAGAAACGGGTATAAATACAAGAGATAGTCATTGGAACAAGGTTGTGGAGTAGTTGGAGAAAATCAAGCAAGACTGAGAAACGTTTAGACTGCTAAAAGGTTAGGCGTTGGGATATTCAGCAACGGGAATTGAGAGAACTAATGGGGTCCAGAACTGAGGGGGTTTTTGTCTTACAATGAGGTGAATAGTTTTGCTCTTCACTGAGCCTGAGAACACAGAAGGACAGGCAAGTTTAAGCGAAATATAAATGCTAATACCTTGTGGCTGCTTAAAACTTGAAGAGAGTTCTGAGCACTTCCTCAGTTCCGCATTATTGTACAAACAAGAAAACGGATGCAGGTAACTTCAGGTGTCCAGAGAAAATCAGTCCTTGAGCACGTGATGAGCACCTAATTTCCAAGAGTGCACTCTCAATCTTGAACATGCGCTGTTGCAAATCCTCTGGAACATAAGGAGGAGAGTAAGAGGGAAATGAACCCAAGGAGAGATCAAACCACTTATATTGCCAATCTCTCATTAAAATTCAGTGAAGTGAGAGTCGGGAAAAGGTGGATGAGACTGGAAAGCAGAGATGTACAATTGGAAGAGCAAAAAGCCCCTGGGAAGAAGCCTCGCTCTCCTACCGTAAATTCTAATGGGTGTGGACAATACGGCTCCTCTTTAGAAGCCAGAAATGATGGCACAGACTTAGAAGAGCGTAACATCAGGGAGCAGAAAGAGTTTCTAAGAGGATGAAATTCTCTGCCCTTGCCTCCTTATGAGTCAAAAAAAAAAAAAGAGAGAGGTAAAGGAAAGAAGTTTGTTTTAAACGTGGAAATTAATCTCACACACACCCTTATTTATCTTTTTTCTCATGATTATCACTTATCCTAATTTGCAGGCAGTATACACAGTGGTACTCTGGAGTTGTTTGTCCCTGTGTGTTCAGGAGTGACCCCTGACATTATTCAGGGGACCACATGTGGTGTCAGGGATAGAACTAATTTGACTACCTGCAAGGCAAGCACCTTACTGCCTATATATTATCTCTCCAGCCTTTATTGTAGCACTGTCGCACTGTCATCCCATTGTTCATCTATTTGCTTGAGTGGGCACCAGTAACGTCTCCATTGTAAGACTTGTTATTGTTTTTGGCATATCGAATATGCCACGGGTAGCTTGCCATGCTCTGCCGTGCAGATGGGATACTCTTGGTAGCTTGCTGGGCTCTCTGAGAGGGATGGAGGAATTGAACCTGGATCAGCTACATGCAAGGCAAATGCCCTACCCACTGTACTATCGCTCCAGCCTTCAGCCTTAATTAAACATATATATGTACATATATTTTTTTGTCTCTTGCCCGCACGCCTGGCTATCTTCCCCGGGGCCCCTCGGAGGGGATGGGCTCCAGCTTCCCTCCCCACCCCGAGCAGAGCTCCTGATGGCCGAAGACCACCGGAACCTAGCTACAGCCATGCTCGAGGCCCCTCTCCACACGTTCGGACAGGCCTCACACATGAAGGTACCGGCAGAGGAACCCAGGTGTGTGTAATTCCATCAATGGCCAACATCCAGAGACTTAAAAGTGAGCTCCCAGAAGCTGGTTTGTGGCCGCGCAATATCTTGTAGCCTATTTCTCCCTCTGGGAGAAACTGGCAAGCTTCTGAGAGTTTCCTGCCCAATGGGACAGCCTTGCAAGCTTCCCATGGTGTATTCATATGCTAAATCCAGTAATAAGCTGGATCTCATTCCCCTGACCCTGAAAGAGCCTCCAGTGCGACATCATTGGGAGGGCCAAGTCGAGAGAGACTTCTTAGATCTCAGGGAAAGGACGAATGGAGAGGCTACTGAGCCCGCTCGAGAAATCGACGAATTCTCTGATTCCTGATTCGTGATGTACATATATATTATAGTTTAGGTAGCATGGCCAAATAATATTAATGTCTATAATTTTGATGTAAAGACAAAGTTTACATCTTCACTACCCAAGACCACCACCAAGCTCTTGTTGCATCCAACTCACCTCATCATCCCCGACCACTCACTTCCTTGTAATTTGGTATTCTCAGTTCTGGTAATCCAACGTTAAGGATTTGTTATCATTCCATACTGTCTATGCTTGCCACCCAAAATCTACATAACTAAAAGAAATTTTTTTAAGTACATGATCTTACGGACTGGACCCATAGCACAGCGGTTGGGCTTTCGCCTTTCATGTGGCCGACCAGAGTTCAATTCCTCCGCCCCTCTTGGAGAGCCCGGCAAGCTACTGAGAGTATGGAGCCCACATAGCAGAGCCTGGCAAGTTACCCATGCACGTTGGATATGCCAAAAACAGTAACAATAAGTCTCTCAATGAGAGACGTTACTGGTGCCCGCTCGAACAAATCGATGAGCGACGGGATGACAGTGACAGTGACAGTGATATGATCTTATGAGGACAGAGGAAATAGTAAAAGAAATATCAGAGATAAGAAATTTTAAGAGACACTATGAAAGAAGAAGACTTGGAAAGATCGAGTTTTTATTTACCTGCCTTATCTGCCTTATAGAGAATATTGCCAGCTTAAGATACTTTATATTCTAAGGTTTCAATAAAAGAATATAAAAGATATGTACTGCACAAACTTCATCAGAGTCTTGAAGAGACATCAGGTATCACATAAGGAACTGTGAGGAGACGTTACAGAAATCTGGAAAGCTCTGGAAATCCTTTTTAAACAAAATGATTTGACGGTGCTCCAAGAAGAAGACCAGAGTCCATGTTTGGCTTTCTGCCACGTCACCCTGCAGTAAAACCTGTCATGCATACAAAACTTCCAATTAGCGTTTCAGAGCCTTCCTCTTTAATATTGAAGGACAGCTAGAGATCACCAGATATCTGTGAGAAATCTCCCTCCTGACAGATGAAGACTAAAAGAAATTAATAGAAAACAAAACTCAGAAATAATCCAAGGGGAGTAGACAAAAAAATACTTACAGACTTTTGAGAGAAGAGAAAAATGATTTGACATCTGAAATGCAAACAAGATCCAAGAAACATAGAACAAGCAAGAAACAACTCAGAGTTCTGAGAGAGTAGAAAATTTGCTATCAGATAAAAGTTATCAGACATGGTTTTAGAAATAAAGTTGAGGCAGGACTGGAGCGATAGCACAGTGGGTACGGTGTTTGCCTTGCACGCAGCTGACCCAGGTTCGATTCCTCCATCCCTCTCAGAGAGTCCGGCAAGCTACTGAGAGTATTCCACCTACACAGCAGAGCCTGGCAAGCTACCCGTGGCATATTGATATGCCAAAAACAGTCACAAGTCTCACAGTGGAGATGTTACTGGTGCCCGCTCGAGCAAATCAGTGAACAATGAGGAGATGACAGTACTCCAGTGATAGTGCTACAGTGCTAAAGTTGAGGCAATTCCTCAGAAAACAGCATTTAAAGACAGGGAAATCAGAGAAGAAAAATCATTGAATTCCAGGACTAATCTGAGATTGTTGAGCCTAGGTCCAGCTAACAGGAATGGCAAAAAGAGGGAGGAAATTATCAATTAGAGAGTAACAGAAAATAAAGCAGATTTGAAGGAGATTTCGAAAGTGAAGGAGCTCTTCAAGTCCCAGTGGGGTGGGTTAAAAAAAGAACACATCCAAGCATATTGTCAGGAAATTGTCAGGAAATTTCAAAAGAGGAGATAAAAGTTCTAAAATGTTCTTGTGGAGGGGAAGGTGGGTGTGAGACAGGATTTTGCATGCTAATGAGACTAAATTTCCTGACAACAGCCTTAAAAGCTAGAAAATAAAATGACTTCAAAATTTTTTTTGACCTGGAAGTATTTAGCTAGTTAAACTGCCAATCATTTGTGGGTGAAATAAAACTACCCGGTAGACACACAGCATCTAAAATATTAAAACTACTGTAGATTCTTTTTTTTTTTTTCAGAAGAATCTAGGTATTGCAAAAAAAAAAAAGAAAAAAGAAAGAAATCTGGAGTCTTGGGCCTGAACTATATACTACGGCAGATAGGATGCTTGCCTTGCATGTGGCCAACCCACGTTAGATCCCTGGCACTACATATGGTCCCTCCCGCAAGCCTGCCAGGAGTGATCCCTGACCGCAGAGCCAGGAGTACGGGAGAAAGTTCTGAGCATCACTGAGTGTGGCCCCAAAACCGAAAACAAAACAAAAAACAAACAAACAAACAGAAAGCAACGACTGGAGTCTAAAAACTAAATCTAGAAAAAGAAAAAAAAAACAGGAATCCGGGAGCTATAACAGAAAGAAATGCAAAATTCATAGGATGATAAGAAAAAGAAGTTCTAAGATGACAGACTGATAGCAAGTCTAGAATAGCGAGTATTCTAGACAGGAGTCAGGTGAGCTATCACTCTTGGAAGATTGGTTGCCCCAGTGTGTTGGAGATGGGGCAGAAGGTACCAGGTTACATATTTCAGACTTCATCCAGAGGAGAGAGAAAGCAGAATTAGTTAAAGGAACAGAGAGCAAATTAATAAGGGGAATTTTAAGGAAACAAAAAGATGCACAAGAAATCAACTTATCTTGACACATATATAGTCGTAATAAAATTAATATTCTTAATTTAAGTTTATATCATCTGCTAAAGTTGTTAAACATGTGTGGGCATTGGTTAGAAGGTCAACTTTTATGTTAAATTTCTAGAAACCGACCATTAAAAAAGCAAAGAAGTAGCACTACAGGAAAGTGATTTAGAAATTTGGAGGAGGAAAAAACTCTCAAATGTTGAAAGCCATAAAGGAGCATAATCAGGGTTGGAAAAAGCTGTGATTGAGAATCTATGAATCAGGTACTGAAGTCATCTGTAGGTGAAGAGTCTGCTCAAGAGAGGGCAAATGAATGTTATCCAATACAATAGAAAGAAGCAGAAAAATAATGTTAGAAAGAAATAGAAAGACCATCAGAAGGCCTGGGGTTTTATTGAATGAGAGAAGGGAAGTAGCTTTTAGAGAGCAAGGGGATAGCAAATGTACTTCTAGGCTTAAGGGTTTCCACAGTGTGTGAAAAATCATTGTGCGTCACCTAAGACCGGGAAATAATAGTGATCCATTAAAGGACATAGTCTAAGTTGACTCTGTAATGAAAGACCAAGTGAAGAACTTGAGACTTAATGTAGTCGTTGTGTCATTTTAGTTTGTATTATTTGTTATTGAATCACCAAGAGATACAGTTACAAGGCTTTCATGTTTGAGTTTCTGTTATACAATGATCAAACATCCATTCCTCCACCAGTGCACATTTTTCACCAGCAATGTCCCCAGTATCCCCCCATCCCACGCCCTTTGCCTGCCTCTGTGGTAGACAATTTCCCTCTTACTCTCTCTCTCTCTACTTTTGGGCATTATGGTTTGCAATACAGATACTGAGAAGCTATTACATTTGGTCCTTTATCTACTTTCAGCACACATACCCTATCCCGAGCGAACCTTCCAACCACCATTGACTTAGTGATCCATTCTCTATTCCAGCTGCCTTCTCTCCCAGCTGCCGAGGCAGGCTACCAACCATGGAGTAATATTCCTGCCTCTGTTTCTACTGTCCTTGGGTGTCAGTCTTATATCAGGTCATTTTATATTCCATAAATGAGTGCAGTCATTCTATGTCTGTCCCTCTTTTTCTGACTCATTTCACTTAGCATGATACTCTCCATGCCTATCCACTTTTAAGCAAATTTCATGACTTCATCTTTCCTAACAGCTACATAGTATTCCATTGTGTAGATGTACCAAAGTTTCTTTAACCAGTCATCTGTTCTTGGGACTCGGGTTGTTTCCAGATTCTGGCTATTGTGAACAGTGCCGAGTTGCTGTGTCTTGGCACTCAGTACCTGCAGAGGGGAGAGGTACTGGACCAAAAGAATTCAGCATATTTGGGAGGTTAGATAAAGAATAGAAAAGATGACTAGGTAAACCTTTGGTTTGGGGTGAAAGTGTGGGAATGCACTTCTATGTGAATTAAATTTCAAAAGTCTAAGTGAGCCAATGGACACAGGTAAATAGTTCAAGCAGAGGTCTGGATTTTCTTTTTTTCCTATTGGTCTATAATATATATGTATATATACATATATGTGTATGTTGGTCTATAATATATATGTGTATATATATATATATACACATATGTGTGTGTGGTAACAATATCTATCAAGCATCAAGTCCTTGGTTCAACAGAGGAGGGTGAGACTTGGCACCAAGCAATGCAAACGATGCAGAAGTGAATGCTTTGCCGATGAGTCGCATCACAGAGGCAGGTGGGTTTGTATAGACCCTAACTCAAACCGGCAGCAGCACAGCTAACACATCACTTCCAGAGACAAAAGTGAAAACCTGGGTAATGTTCAAAGCTCCTTCCTGTCCCCCGACTCCACTCCACCCCACCCCATCCCTGGTAGCCTCCTTGCTACTTCTCACTTAACCCTTCACCAATGTGTGAGATTCTCATTACTGGATATCTCTTCACTCCATTACCACGTTCCCTCCTACTCTAAGCCATTACCTCTGACTGGCAGTTATCTAAAGGAATGTTTGCTGAGTGCCTCGTATATGTCGGCTAGTTAGGGTTTGTTGGCTTTCCCACCTATGTTAGATTGTCCAGGCTCGGGAGGCACCAACCTAAAATGAGAGGTTTCTAGTAAGGTTGGGTGAAATAGCAGTTACAAAACCTTGTGACTCATATTCACATAAATGAGAAGTGTAGGAGTTCAAGGGAGAAATTGAGAAAAAGAAAAAGGTCATTTTAAAATTATTTTAGTCAGTCTTCTATAGATTACCACGTGTAAATAACCACTAAGTGGTTACTCATGAACCTATCTTTGAAATATCATATTTATTAATTCTATAAGTTAAAGGGGGAGTAATAATGACTTTGGGCTAAACATCCATTTCCTAAGAATATTTTATTCACTTGCCTCCAAATGTGGTTCTGTGTAAGCAATGTAAAGAACTAAATACTACATTCTTTTAATAAACCATCATCAATTTCTGATTCAGTACTAAATTTTTGGCAACTAAAACAAACCAGTGAGTAGAAGCTTCATATAAAAGTTCATTCAATACTGCTTCTGTGGTTGGCAAACCGGACGCTGAGTTCACAAGCGAATAAAACAATCTTTTTCTTTCTCCTCCAAACCTTTCCCTGGCATGTTGGAAAGCCGACACCTTCTTAGCAAGCAATATGATTACTGCCCAGAGCTCAAAGGAACTGGCAGCCATTTCTCTAGGGGTACATTCAGAGACACAGTAACCTTTTCAGTAAGAACAAGATGTTTTTCAGAAAATTATCAGTGAAGCAGACTTCTGAGAGAGAGTTGCAAACATATTTACTTGTTGCTTGACTAAAGTATTCATTTTGTGTTCTGCGTTTGTTATGTTATATCCTGATACCAAGTGCCAAGACATATGCCCTAGTGAGGAAAATGCCATTCCTCTCTCCAAAAGACTGATGGTCCAAGATGACTGACATTGAAAAACAGCAAATGGAGCCAAGTGTTGAAGGTGCAGTAACACAAGTTGGTACAAGATGTCATGGCGTCTAGTCCGCTTAAGAGGAAGAGGGAACAAAACATGTCAGGGATGATTCAGGAATTTTTGTTATGATTGCAAGTTGTTGTCTCCTATTCAAATGACAGGATTCAGAAAAACAGCCGTATCACTGAAGTTAATAACTGAGCTAACTCTGAGGCTTCAGCGAGGCAGAAAGCTCCATGAAAACAGGAATTTTGTTTAAGCCATCACTCTATCCCCAGCTCCAAGATCTATTCATGGAACATGGGTGTTTATTTAATAAATTACATGTTGACTAGCGGAATTAGTTGGGGGCTCAATAGCACATTTTACCTCCAGAGTAAATGCTTGAATGTTTTTATCAAACTGGGGAGAAATGGATTTTTGTTACAGTCAATTCTGGTGGTCTCTATCGTTCACCGCAATTTGTGTAAAATTAAAAATGCTGGATCCATTCTTTTTTTATTAGAGGATCACTGTGATGTACAGTTACAAACTTATGAACTTTTGTGTTTGCATTTCACTCATATAGAGATCGTTTGCCCATCCGTCCACCAGTGCCCATTCACCTCCACCAATGATCCCAGTATCCCTCTCACCACCCCCACCCCATCCCTCACCACCCCACCCTGCCTCCGTTCTTTAAGAGAGAGTGTGAGCACCAAGCCAGCATTTGCGCTGAATCAGAACTGTAATCTGCTCCTTTCTGTCTCTCCAAAGCTGTGCAAGTGTGGGAAGTCTCCTAACCTTTCTGAATCCTTTTCTTTCTTGTTTCAAGTGGGAAGGAAAAGCTGTCTCATACACCTTGTCGGGCTGACTAAGGATTACTTGGTAGAACGCATGCCCACGTCTCGTATAAACTTTAAAGCATTACGTAATTATGAAATGTACACAAAACTGAGTTCCGAATAGGAGCTTTCAATGCTATATGTCTTGCAATTAATTAAACTTTTTTTTTCCTTTTGTTTCCCTAGTGCAGTGCCTGGAGATGACCACCAAACGGAAGCTCATCGGCCGTCTGGTGCCGTGCCGATGCTTCCGAGGTGAAGAAGAAATCATCTCAGTGCTAGATTACTCCCACTGCAGCCTGCAGCAGGTGCCAAAGGAGGTCTTTAACTTTGAGCGAACATTAGAGGAGCTTTATCTAGATGCCAATCAAATTGAAGAGCTACCCAAGGTAATTTTTGACAACCTCAAATACTCACTGACAACGAGCATTTCCTAATTTTCACAGACTTGCCATGATGATTATGTTAACCATAGACTTCTATCTGGGTAATTGACAAATCATTCAAATTAATGTTAGCTTATTATTCTCATTACTTCTTTATACAGTTCACTTGTCATTTTATGTGATATGTGAATAACCGATTGAATTACACGGAAATGGGCATTTTGTGGATTATATGTTGTTTTATATACTTGAAAATTGCCTTCAAAAACAGGCAGTGGGTAGCTTATATCTGGCAAACAAAAGGAAAATATGCTGCTCTCTAGTCCAGGTGTATGTTATAAGTTTGTTTTAAAGCCTGGAGTTAGATGTTTTGAGTCTAAAAAGCATACTTTTAGTAATGTGCAGTTAAGATTGTTATAAAAAGCATGCTGCTTTTTTTCCTAGAATTTGGGGTTTTATTATTACAAGCATTGAATTTCTTGCATGCAAATGAAAATGTTCCCTGGGACTTTGTTGTCTGTGGTAGAAAAGATTGGCAGAGAAGTGATTAGTTAAAACAAATTGGGGGGAGCTCAAGCAATAGTACAGCGGGTAGGGCGTTTGCCTTGCACGCGGCCGACCCGGGTTCGATTCCCAGCATCCCATATGGTCCCCTGAGCACCGCCAGGAGTGGTTCCTGAGTGCAAAGCCAGGAGTAGCCCCTGTGCATCCCGGGTATGACCCAAAAAGCAAAAACAAACAAACAAACGAACAAATTGGGGATGGGGGGGTGAGCAGAGTGATAGTACAGTGGGTAAGGTGGGTTCATTCCCTGGCATCCCATATGGTCCCCCGAGCACTGCCAGGAGTGATTCCTGAGTGCAGAGCCAGGAGTAACCCCTGAGCATCATCGAGTGTGACCCAAAAAGCTAAAATAAATAAATAAGTAAAGTAAAATAAAGCAAATCAGGGCTCAAAGCCACACCGCAGAGAGTCAGTGGTACCCTTGGTGGTTAAATGCTTGCCTCACATGTGTGAGTCTTGGACTGAGTCTGAGCACCACACATAAAATAAGTTTCTAGATTTAAGTCATGGGTGTGATTTTTGCCTAGGAGGGATTTACACAATGGCTCAGAGTAAAGGAGATGCCATGTAGGATAGATTCCATGGCTGGTGCTAGGGAAAACAATGCATGTTATATAAACAAGAATAAGGTAAAAGAAAAACACTATAATAAAAGCTAGCTCTGTTATGAAAATCTGAGTGTAGGTTGCTGATCAAAACAAATTATGAACAATTATTTTCATTTTAGATTATGAATCATAGTGTTTATATATCATTTGAGAGACAAGAAGCTAAGGTGTACTTCAAAAGCAGCAGACTTTATTTTTGACAATCTAAGTGTGTAGTGTCATCTCTGATCTTTGCTCAAAAGGGCTAGACAGATGAAAAAAAATGAGGCATTGGATTAGTATCAACATTGCACATAAATTACAGGCAGGCCTGAGATGAGCTGTCCTTCCTATCGGATTAGGAGCTACTTGAGGCCAAACAGGGCTTCTTATTCATCTTCGATGATATTCATATAATAGAAAATCTATTTGTTGTCTGTGCCTGGGTAGAACAATGTAGGGAACTTCTTGTACTATAGACTTTGATTAGCAGAAGCTTGTGAAGTTAAATAATTCATAAGCATGGTGTTTTTTATTTAGAAGAACCAGCACATGTCATTTTTGGGCAATCTAATCTCATAATAGATCAAATAAAGACTATCAGTGAAATAAAAATTTTAAATGAAAGAACATGTGATTCTTTTGTGTATTTATCCCCTAAGTATTTTATTGTGTACACTTGTATCAGAAATTTATCACTTACCTGAAATGCAAAATAAAAGAGTCTTCTGTAATTTTATTTTAAAAGATATGGTAGCCCTAGGCCAATATAGTGATTTAAAATCTTTTTTGAGGTATTATGAATCATTCTCCAGACAAATAGTAAACGCAAGGTTAATTAATAAAGTATATATTTAATAACTATTACACAGGGCTTGAGACTAGAGGGCTATGAGAAAAATAAATAGAATTTTTTTATCTCAAAAATCTTACAGTAGAATTACAACAAAAGTAACAAAAATCTTAGAGTGGGGTGCATCATCATGTATGACATTGCCCAAGTGTTATCGAGTATCTTATCCAGTAGTGTGATAAAAATTTTCACATAGAGAATTTCATTCCGGGTGAGTGGGAGGAAGTTTTGGCCAAAAAGCAGAGATGAAAGCCTAAGATGTTGGATAAAGAGGCGGGGTGAAAGGTACAACAAAGCTCTGAAGAGCCTGGAGCTACAGTTCCAGGGGGTGAAGGTAATAAAAGTAGGGAAAATTCTGACTATGGATGATCTTAAGAATCACACAGCATTGTTTTCCTTAATACAATATGCAGGGGCCGGAGCGATAGCACAGCGGGTAGGGCGTTTGCCTTGCACGCGGCCAACCCAGGTTCGATCCCCGGCATCCCATATGGTCCCCCAGCACCGCCAGGAGTAATTCCTGAGTGCAAAGCCAGGAGTAACCCCTGAGCATCGCTGGGTGTGACCCAAAAAGCAAAAAAAAAAAAAAAAAATACAATATGCAGACAGTGCCACTAGAGAATCTTCTCCACAAACTAGAAGCTTAGGTAGTCTTGGAAGAGAAATACTGAGGGTTTTTTTTTGTAGTGATTTAATTAAAACAATGAATTAACTATAAATACAAAGAAAACAAATTAAGCAGACTTAATTTCCCCATATACTAGAATAAAAGAGAAATTAGTATCTATATTGGTATATTATATATTTCATTTAGCTTTCACATGAGAGTAAGATTTCTTTGAACTCCCAACCTTAATTTTGTTACTTTCAAAAAATAGCCCAGCTTTTTAAAAAAAACTCTCTAACACTGAGATAAAATCCAAATTATGGCACTTTGAGACATAATACTAATAGTACATGGATATATTTGTGTACTGTTAGGAAAAAATGCAAACCTAGAAACAAAAGGATTAATCAACTAAGGTGCATTCTGTTTAAGTAACAAAACCTTCTCAAGACTGACTTAAATAGTAAAGTTGATTGGCTCGTATCTGTGGGAGGTGCATCAGGAAGATACATCTCAAACAACAGAGTTGAGATTTTTCTGTTCTTGTTTGGGAAGAGCTTTGTCCTGAGACTGATTTATCTCAGGATAGAGGAATAACTGCAATGGTTCTCTATTTCACTATTCCAACATTGAAAAAAAGAAAAAGAAAAGCAAAGAAATAGCAAGTTCCTGGAAACTCTTTTCCTGTGCAGGATTAGAAAATGTCTCTCCTACCCCAGAATTTCTCACCTAAATCTTTCTTAGCTCTCATTAGTCTAATTGTTTCACAAGTTAATTGCTGATTCAGAACTTGGCTGTAATATTCACTATAGCCAGGTTTGAGTTGGGGTGGGGGAGGAGGGTGTAACTGCTTGGGCTAGCAATAATCACCTCTGAATGCTGTGATCACCTCCAGCCACAAAAAGAGGAGGAAAAGAAATTCTGTTGGGGTGATATCTGAGTGATACTACACACAAGTTTTTTTTTTTTGGGGGGGGTTTGCTTTTGGGTCACACCCGGCAATGCACAGGGGTTACTCCTGGCTCTTCACTCAGGAATTATCCTGGCGGTGCTCAGGGGACCATATGGGATGCTGGGATTAGAACCTGGGTCGGCCTCGTGCAAGGCAAACACCCCACCCGCTGTGCTATCGCTCCAGCCCCTACACACAAGTTGTTATGGAATCACTTTCCTGGGGGAAATGAGGCTCTTAAATTAAAGACAATATTTATTTATTTATTTTTTAAAAAATTTTTTATTGAGTCACCATGTGGAAAGTTACAAAGTTTTCAGGTTTAAATCTCAGTTATACAATGCTCGAATACCCATCCCTTCACCAGTGCTCATATTCCACCACCAAGATAAAGACAATATTTAAAGCTTAAAAACTTGTAGACAAAATAATGAGCTTTAAGAAGATTTCTATCTTCAGATTCAGATTGAATCAATTATCATCACTATCTTATTTTTTGTTTTCTTTGTGTTCATGTGGGCTGGAGTGATAGCACAGCAGGTAGGGCGTTTGCCTTGCATGTGGCCGACCTAGGTTCGATTCCTCCACCCCTCTTGGAGAGCCCAGCAAGCTACCAAGAGTTTCTGGCCTGCCCAGCAGAGCCTGGCAAGCTACCCGTGGCGTGTTCGATATGCCAAAAAAAAAAAACAGTAGCAACAAGCCTCACAGTGGAGACGTTACTGGTGCTCACTCGAGCAAATCGATGAGCAATGGAATGACAGTGACAGTGACACTGTGTTCATCTGGCATTGCCACTATTCTGGTTTCAGATTTGCAAAAGAATGAGATATTCATTTGTGTTCTTGATGTTATACTACAGCAGGAATAAAGGTTAAAAATGTCCTCATATTTCTTATAAATTCTGTAAGTGTACTTGTATCTGATATTTTAGTCTGAGATTGTTCTAACTGGCCTTGAATTTCTACTATAAGATGTTATGCAATAAGTTGAAAGCATATAATCAGTTATTAGCAGTAGAAAACGATATGTTAGAAAAGTTGCAAAAATAGATATAAAAGAACAGGAAGTTTTTTTTTAAATCATGAAATAATTCAATCTGTGTTCTTAACTTTCTGAAATAAAAGGTAAAAAATACAGAATGGCATAACTTTCACACAGTGATAGAAACCCACACAGTTTATAATTTAGGACTGTTTTGCTTGTTATTTTGAATTGGGAACTTAAAATTTTAGACAAAATAATAGACCAGAGCAGGTGTGTATTATATATAAGAAATAGTGTAGGAAGTAAAATTTGTGTGTGGGGAAGGGATGCTTAGAAGCAATAAAAAGGTACAAAGAAACTTCTTGTGAAACTTAAGAGGAACTTTCAAAAAAGAACAGAAATAATTTTTGAAAAACTAGTATGTGACACAAGGTGAAAGATTTGGAGAGGGAATTTGGTGGACAGGGTCTGTCTAAATGGGTTTAGGCATGGATGCTCCTAATATATGGAATTTCCAGACTTGGACAGATTTATCCATTTGAGTTTGAAGTCTCTTCATAATGTTTGAGAGATTAAAAACTGAGCTTTGGAACCAGGAAAACCATTGCTATTTGCTTTAGATTTTTTTTTTCAGTTTTTGGAATCCTCAGTCCGTTTATTTGAAGAAATTGAGTTACTAATAGCAAAAGTTATGGTGTTAAGAAGAGATGTGAGAGAGAATAATATGTGTAGAATAATATGTATGTAGAATAATATGTACATATATGCAATTCATATGATCATATGAAGAAATATTACCATATTGAATACCCCAAGTCAAATAAAAAAATAAGTTTGTAACATCTCAAGAGAGTTCTGGGTAGTAACCCTCCAGCAACTACAATAAAAACTGTTGCATCATTCATTTGTATTTGATATCTCTAAAGACAGCTTCTAAGAAAACAATCTTCTATCCATATTGGTGGTAGGTTTTTTGACCTAACACCACTGTGTCAGCACTTTTGTGATCATTCACTTCTTAAATTCTTTGGCTCAGAGAATGACAATGTTATTTTTTTAAGTAATTGCAACCTGGTCCATTATTTTACTTAGTCCTCAACTAATATTCATAAATAAATCAAGGATGGAAAAGTAATTAACTTCACTTAAACCACATAGAATTCAGATTTCTATCCAAAACTATTACTAACAACCATGCATTAAGATATACTATATTATACTACAACAACAAGTCAAAGCATCAATAAATATATGAACAGAATTCTTGTTTTGTGTTCTAATTCTGTACAGGGTCCACTGTTCTATAGAACCCATTACCAACAACGTTATGCCCAATGAAGTAATCTACTTATTATTTCTCTATTTTTCTAGTATTTATTTCAACCTTTCCATGAATAATTCTACTAATTGAATGAATCACTAACTTAAGATATAGAGCATCATATTATGTAAAGTTTTGCTTTATGAGAAAGTTGTGCAAAAAGTTGATATTGGCTCTCTGTACTTATTCAATTATTACTCAGTCTTGCATTTATCCATCCACTCAGATTGATGCTAAAACAATGGAGGCATGCCTTATCTGGATGAAGAACTATTCTTCTGATCTTATAGCCTTGATCCTTAAAACAATTTAAAAGACTTATTTTTTGTTTGTTTTTGAGTTATTGTCCCAAAATTATTTTCCAATTTTTTTTTTACTATTTTCAATGACATCATTTCTAGGTGATTTACCACCTTGATTACTTTACTCTAAAAACATTCATATTATTAGCTTAGTTTGGGGACATTAATTTATTAAAATAAAATATTTTTCTAAGGGGAAACATCTAACAGAGAAATAAACAAAATGAGATGGAACTCAGTAGAAAGATCGGGGTTGGAGATGCATTTAAATATTACCCACCCAAGAGGTGAGAATTAAAATCAGGAGACAAGATTATGTCCTTCGTGGAGGACAAAGAAAGGCTGCTGCAGAGAAATAAATATTACAGTTTGAGGGAAAAAAATTATAGTAAAAAATTACTCTGAAATTTGCCTAGAAGTTATTTGTTCTTTTCTCAGAAATGTTGTCAACTTTGTGTACAGAGGTAAAGTTAGAATAATTATGTTCATAAGGTCAAAGATTCCATGAGTGAAAGAAATGTGACATTATCAACTGATTTTTGCTAGGTTTCTATAGCTTACAAAATCCATTTTTACATGATAAATACGAAAAATATAATCCTTGCTGAGTAGCATTTTCAAAACTGCTCTGAGTATTTCTAATCTTCCTCAAATTCAAGAGGAAGGACTGGTCCATGGTTGGAAGCTTGTCACAAGTGGTGGTGGTGGGGCGGGGGGGGGGGGGTGGAGGGTTGCAGTTAGGATAAAGAAGGGACGAGTATGACAATAATAGTTGGAAATGATCATTCTGGTCAAGAACTGGGTGCTGAAAGTAGGCAAAGGGATATATATGATAACCTTTCAGTACCTGTACTGCAAACCATAATGTCCAAGAGGAAAGAAGTGAAAGAGAGTGTGACTGAGAGAGAGAGAGAGAGAGAGAGAGAGAGAGAGAGAGAGAGAGAGAGAGAGAGAGAGAGAGAGAGAGAGAGAAAAGAAAAGTGTCTGCCATAGAGGCAGGCTGGGAAGTTCTGGGGACAGGGGTGGCAGGAGGGAAACAGGGGACATTGGCGGTGGGAAATATAAACTGTGAAGAGACAGTTGTTGGAACATTGTACGACTGAAGCCCATTTATGAACAACTTTGTAACTGTTTATCTCATGGTGATTCAATTAAAAGAAAAAAGATTTAAGAACATGGGCATTTCACTTGTAGAGACTCAAATGCTTTTATGTATAAGGGAGGTGATGTTCTAGCTTCTCAGAATTCCATAAAACACTCAGAATGACACGTTAGACAGGGAAAATATAGTGATTTTTAAAAACTTGGCAGTTGAAAAATAAACAAATGCTAGTAATTTAAGCATTAAGTCCTTTCCCCTCCAAAAAACTTGATTGTTTTTGGAGGCCTCTTGATTCTGTCTCCACTTGGAGCTGATTTTGCTTCAGCAGAGCCCAGTTGCTGAAGGTGCCCTTACACTGCATGAGATCTTTGTTTTCAACTCTCTCTAGTACTTTTTTATTTTTTAACAATGAAGTTATTGTTGAATTTCAATTCCATGATATTACATAGGAATAAATTTTAAAGTAAATTCTCAAACAAGATGAAAATCTATGTAGACTATTTCCTGTAAGCTTAGAGATTTCAGAAGAAGGTAATCTCCATCGTCCCAGTTATTTCTCCAAGAAAGAAATAACTGACTAGGAAAAAGTCTGCAAAAAAAAAAAAAATCAGTCACATAGTTCTTATTCTTCGAGGTTGGCCAGGTACGAAGGACCCGGTAGCTGCCACATTGGATGCCCAGTAGAAAGCAGCCAGGAACTGACCAAAAGGAGGGATGCTGTGAATGGGTGAATTTGTCATGTCATGGCCCGGTTCCTGCCATTGGCCCGTGGAATAGCAGAAATTCTCACTGACTTCAGAAAACAAGGGCACAGCGAACAGGCATCTGAATTATGCCAGTGGCCATCGGGTAAAGCTGAACTCTGAGTCACTGAGCAGAGAGCAGGGTTTGACAGCTGTAGGAGTTGCTGCACGGAGCCTCCACGCGAAACCAAGCAAGGCCCCTGCTCTGGCCTCTGCAGCAATCTCAGCTTGGCCGGTCCCTTCACTGCCTTCCCGTCTCTACTCAAGCATCCCCTTCCCAGAGGAGCTTACTTCACTCTCACACAAAATAACTGCACCCACCATTAGAGTCATGAATTGCCCCCAGCAAGTTGTTAGTCTTAGTTAGCCTCTAGAACCTTTTCAACACAATTCAATGGTATAACTCAGGTGCTCAGATGCTACCAAAATATTTTACGTAAAATATCAATTACTTCCTCCTGTTATGGTGTCAATTGTTTTACAAAAGACCTCCTCCTACCCCCTCCCTTTTTTTATTTTTTTTTTGCTTTTTGGGGAACACCAGGCAATGCTCAGAGGTTACTCCTGGCAGGGCTCAGGAACTGTATGGAATGCTGGGAATTGAGTTTGTGTGTGCCACCTACAAAGCAAAAGTCCTGCCCACTGTTCTATAACCCCAACCCCTACGAAACACCTTTGAAAGTGACCAGAGGTGGAGAATAATGGAACAATTAAAGCGAGGATGTATAGGTCAATGTCTCCCAAAAGGGTGATTCCACCTCCCAAGGTCGGGTAGGGGTGGCTACAACTACACAGAAAGATGATAATAGCCTTATATACAATTAGAATCACTCTGCCTTTGTATTGTTAAAAAAAGTATATTTCCAGGGGGGCACCAAGTGATTTTCCTTCCAGAAAGGAGGCATTAGACCAAATAAGTTTAAGAATATCTACATGGAAATAAAATTATCTTATTAATGGGAATTTTCAAAGATAATTTTTTTATTTTATTGAATCACTGTGAGATAGTTACAAGCTTTCATGTTTGGGTTACAATCACACAGTGATCAAACACCCATCCCTCCACCAATGCACATTCCCCACCACCGATATCCCCGGTATACCCCTCCCTTTCCCAACGTCCCCCTGCCTCCATGGCAGACAGTATTCCCCATACTCTCTCTCTACTTTTGGGCATTATGGCTCGCAACACAGATACTGAGAGGTCATCATGTTTGGTCCATTATCTGCTTTTGGCACGCATCTCCCATCCCAACTGATTCCTCCAGCCATCATTTTCTTAGTGATCCCTTCTCTGTTCCATCTGCCTCCTCCCCTCTGCTCATGAAGCAGTCTTCCAGCTATGGGGCAATCCCCCTGGCCCTTGTATCCACTGTCCTTGGGTGTCAGCCTCATGTGATGTTATTCTACACTCCACAAATGAGTGCAGTCCTTCTATGTCAGTCCCTATCTTTCTGACTCATTTCACTTAGCATGATACTCTCCATGTCTATCCATTAATAAGCAAATTTCATGACTTCATTTCTCCTAACAGCTGCATAGTATTCCATTGTGTAGATGTACCAACGATTCTTTATCCAGTCATCTGTTCTAGGGCACTTGGCTTGTTTCCAGATTTTGGCTACCCACAGAATGGGAAAGGATATTTACCCAATACCCATATGATAAGGGATTAATATCCAGGATTTACAAGACACTAGTAGAATTGTATAAGAAAAAAACCTCCAGCCCTATTAAAAAAAAGGGGAGAATAAATGAACAGGACTTTCCTCAAAAAAGAAATACAAATGGTCAAAAGGCACATGAAAAAATGTTCCACATCCTAGTCATCAGGAAGATGCAAATCAAAACAGCAATGAGATATCTCACACCAGAGAGACTGGCACACATTCAAAAGAATAAAAGCAACCAGTTCTGGCATGAATGTGGGGAAAAGGGGATGCTCTTTCACTGTTGGTGGAAATGCCGACTGGTCCAGCCTTTCTGGAAAACAATATGGACAGTCCTTCAAAAACTAGAAATTGAGCTTCCATATGACCCCGCAATGCCACTTCTGGGAATATATCTTGAGGATGCAATAAAGCACAGTCAAAATGACATCTGCACCTATATATTCATTGCAGCACTGTTCACAATAGCCAAAATCTGGAAACAACCCAAGTACCCTAAAACAGATGACTGGTTAAAGAAACTTTGGTACATCTACTCAATGGAATACTATGCAGCTGTTAGGAGAGATGAAGTTAAAGAATTTTTGACACTGATTCTGGAGATTTATATGCCTCTCTGAGAGCCTGGCAAACTACCAAGAATATCTCACCCACATGGCAGGGCCTGGCAAGCTCCCCATGGCGTATTCGATATGCCAAAAACAGTAACAATAGCAGGTCTCATTCCCCTGACCCCGAAAAAGCCTCCAATTATTGGGAAAGACGAGTCAGGCGAGGCTGCTAAAATCTCAGGTCTGGGATGAATGGAGACATTACTGGCACCCAGTCGAGTAAATCGATGAACAATGGGATGACAGTGATACAGTGGTACAGTGATTCTGGAGATTGACATAACGTTGAATCATTTTTTTGTGATTCTGCCACATACGAAACACTATCTAACACTGAACATTCTGCATTGCTTTTCTTTCCTGCTTTCTTAGTACGTTAGCCACACAAACTAGAACTACCATGACTATTTTGTCAAATTAAGGTCCGTAGTCTCAGAACCCTCATACTGAGTGCAATCCCAGTGGCACTGCATTTATAATCCCAAACCAGGGTATGATTTCCAGCATGTACTAAAACCAAGTGTGTATGAGATGGCTCAGCCCTATGGTATTTGGGCGTCACAGTAACAGTGCTAAAGGCTCGTGCTAGGCATGGGAGGTGGCACTGGGACCTCAAATTCCACCTTCAAGCCTACGAGGCAGATGCTTTACTCGCTGAGCCACATCCAAAGACCTTTAAGATTTGTTTTAAGCCGTATTGCAAACCATATTGTCCAAAAGTAGAGAGAGAATATGGGGAAACTATCTGCCATAGAGGCAGGGGAAGGGCTGGCATGGGGGGATACTGGGGATACTGGTGGTGGAAAAATGTGCACTGGTGGAGGGATGGGTTTTTGATCATTGAATGACTGAAACTCAAACATGAAAACTTTGTAACTGTATCTCACACTGATTCAATAAAAATCACTGCACCACTGTCATCCCATTGCTCATCGATTTGCTTGAGCGGGCACCAGCAATGTCTCCATTGTGAGACTTGTTGTTACTATTTTTTTGGTATATCAAATATGCCACAGATAGCTTGCCAGGTTCTGCTGTGTGGGCGGTAGCTTGCCAGGCTCTCCGAGAGGGACGAAGGAATAAAAAAAAAAAGAAAGAAAAGAAAAAAAAAAGAAAGAAAAAAAACTTCAAAAAAAGATTTGTTTTAAGTAGATAAAATTGGTAGACAGAGTAGGCGCATCCTGAGAATGCAGTGATGGCAGTTCCTGCTTATTATTACAGAAAATAAAGTAGAAAGAGATGACCCGAGTTTAACATGGTCTCTGACCTGACTCAGTCGTGTGACCTCAGACACTTATTCAGCTCTGTTGGGTCTCCTCATGTGTGGTCAACTTAATTTTTTCATATGCCACCAAGTTACTCCTGCCCATCATCTAGGACTACAACAAAGATCAACTAGGATAAAGTGCATGAAAGCACAATAAGACAGAGCAGTGAGGCCGGGGAGGCTGTACAGGGCTGAAGGCACTTGCCCGGCATGCAGCTGACCTGACTGAGTGGGGGAGAGCATGATCCAGAGCAGCCTCTGCACCGAGATAGAAGTAACCTCTGAGCAGTGTGAGGTGGGACTCAAATACCAAAAATTCAATGAAAACAGAAAAGTGGCACATAACTATTTCATTAAGAACAATGATCTATTTTTGTAAGAAAGGGATTATGTTTAATGAAATCAGCATTCTTTAATATAAATTTAGGCAAACCTAGTGCTATAGTAACAAAGATGTTCAATTGGTAAACAGATGACTCTGCACTTACTATTTCCTATGGATTCCAATTATTGCAGTATGGGTTTATTTTTTTGTATGCCACGAAACCCGAACACTGGCCATTTTAACTAAAGAATAGTTTTTGTTAGAAATAGTATCAGGGGCTCTCCCAGTGAACAACTGTCTGGAGAACTTTGCACCAGAAAGAATAGGAGGATTCCAGAGCTGCCACAAATTGGCAATAGAGTGACAGAAGAGGTGCCATGTCATAGCCCCAGTGAGGAGACAAACCTGGAGATATGCTACAGAAACATGTTTGCTCAAGATCAATTCCAGATGTCTCCCCAAATAGTATACAATGAGTGCTCTTCAAAAGAAAGTTGCCGGGCTGGGAGATAGAACAATGGTTAGGGCACATGTCTAGCTTGCTTTCAACTAGGGTTTGATTCTCTACTAACACCTGGGCTCCAAGCATCAGTGTAGTGACCCTGGTGGTCTCGAGCATCATATGGTCAGAGCAGCACCGCATCCCCAGTCTTCACACTTAACTGGTGCCAGGTTATCCGAATATCACAGAGCATGGATGCTGGACCCCCGAGCACCGTTTATGAGACCCTAAAATAAGTAAAAATAAAGAAGATTGGGGGCTGGAGCGATAGCACAGTGGGTAGGGCATTTGCCTTTCATGCAGTCAACCTGGGTTGGATTCCTCCGCCACTCTTGGAGAGCCCGGCAAGCTACCAACAGTATCTCGCCAGCACGGCAGAGACTGGCAAGCTCCCTGTGGCATATTCGATATGCCAAAAACATTAACAACAAGTCCCACAATGGAGACGTTACTGGTTCCCGCTCGAGCAAATCGATGAGCAAGGGGATGACAGTGACAGTGACAGTGGAAAGGAGATTGTGTTCCTAGTGGAAAAGGAACAACAAGGTTACAAAAGCAAAAAAGGAAAATTCTCCAATATTCTACATTCCATGTATCTTCAATTATACTGATTTTCTTTATTATCATCCACTAGTGCTTGCTACTTAGCACTAAGAAGTTGCCACTGTTCTGTTTAGACCTTTCAATAAAACTAAAATCGAGGGTTCTTGCTTATTTTGTGCTTAATGAGATTAAGGGAGGCACAGAATAAAAGTTTAAAGTGACAGATTTTGAAGTGCTCATTCCTAATTATGAGATTGATGTGTCAAAACTTAGAGGATCGATGCTGATTTTCCCTTCTACTCAAAAGGAATCTTTCAAAGTAAAAGAAGCTACTTACGTCATGAAAGTTGCAGATTGAACAGAAATGTTTCATGACAGGAATATAAAGAGCTTTGCTTTAGAATCAACACAACCAATTTGCAACTGTAAAACATAAGACTGCTGTTGATTTTGCTAAGTTATTTAATTTTTTAATTTTCACATTAACAAATAATCCCATTAGTGCACAGATTGAAGAAACGGGGAATTGTCCAGAAACTACTGTTTTGCATATTCATCCCCACTATGTCCATGCAGTGATTGCCTAAGGTTCTCCTGGACTTCAAGAAAGTTGAAAGTTTGCCCTTCTCAAGCACTCACTATCTCAGAGATTCTCAGTGTGCATCATTCTAAGTTTCAGTGCCAAAAATACAGAATTTATCTGAACATGTAAAACTAAGTCTAAGGAAAACTGGTGCTTCATATATGAGATAGATCATTCTGTGTCAGTCTGTCTCCCTCTCACTAACTTCACTCAGCATGATGCTTTCCAGGTCCCTCCATGTAGTTGCAATCATTATCTTTTATTATGGCTGAGTAATATTCCACTGTGATATAAACCATAGTATCTTCATCCAGTCTTCAGTCATCTATTCTTGGATACTTGGATTCTTTCCAGATCTTGTGTATGGTGGATGGTGCTGCAAGAAACATGGGGCTGCAATGTCTTTTCTTCATTATTTTTGGGGTCCTTGGGATACATTCTGAGAAGTGGGGTTGCTGAGTCAAATGGAAACTCCATCCCTAGATTTTTAAAAAATTTTCATAACATTTCCCCAAAACCTGGACGAGTCAACAATACCACCAGCAGTGAATGAGAGTCACTTTCTTCCCACACCCACTGCTGTTCTTCTTCTTTTCTGTGTGCCAGTTTTTGTGGTGTGAGATGGTAACCCTATCATAAGGACAGTGGGAACAAAGAACATGAGAACTGGTAGTCAGTGGTAAATTTACCACCTTAGTGGGGTCGGAAGACAGAACAGAGAGGGGACAATGACTATAGTGGAGGGAAGATCCAATGGGAAGAGAAGGTAGAGACAGAAGGTGACTAGGTGTTATATATGAAACCCTATAGGCAACAGTACAGTAAATCATAATGCAAAAATTTCTATATTTAAAAAAAAAGTCACCTTGTAGAGGGAGACTGGGGGTGGAAGCAAAGGAGGGAAGGGCAGAAATTGGTGGAGGAAAGTGGTGGAAGGGAGTGATGAAGGGACAGGTGTTGAAAAAATATATATATGTGTGTATATATATATATATATATATATATATATATATATATGACTGATGAAGGAAAAGGCAGCTGATATAGAGAAGGGAACACTAAGTAAAGGATGTTGGGAGGACCATTCGTGTTGAAAGATGCGTGCTGAAAGTAGACTATAGACCCTATAGACCAAACATGATGGCCACTCAATACCTCTATTGCAAACTACAACACCCAAGAGGAGAGAGAACAAAAGGGAATGCCCTGCAGAGGCAGGGTGGGGTGGTGGGGGGATGGGGTGGGGTAGTGGGAGGGATACCAGGAACATTGGTGGAGGAGAATGGGCACTGGTGGAGGGATGGGTAAATGATCATTATATGACTGAAATGCAAACACGAAGTTCGTAAGTTTGTAACTACTGTACCTCACAGATTAACTAATAATTTTTTTAAAAAATGTATGCCTGAAGCCCAATCATGAATAATGTTTTAATTTCATGATTAATAATAAAAATTTTTAAGTAAAATAAAATTTTCAAATTGTGCTAAAAAATAAAAACTGTTGCATATAGATACACAGGTGGTAAATCAAAAATTTCTTAATCTCTTGCCTGAAACATCTTTCTTCAAGTTTATTTTTTTATTGTGATTATTTTTGCATTCAAACGCAGTTATTTTTAATAACTAATAAACAGGGATTCTCTAGAGTATTCAGACAAAATGAAATAAAGAACAAATTTGAAGAAAATAAAATGCTTGATCTTTTACTTACTCAGATGTATTCTTTTTACTGTTTCACTTTGTCAGCTACTCATAGTACCCTTGTTTATGTGTTTCAATGAGAAACAGAAAAAATTCAGCCATTTTCTGAAGTTCTTCTCACAATCTTCCAACTGTAGACTTGTTTATCCTATTGCCTATTTATAATCTTTACCCAAATATCCAATCTTATTGAAATCTGATTTCAATATGGTTAAAACACCTCTTGATGATTTTTACCAATTTTGGCAAATGGCACAGAAGAGCAATTTTTTAGAAAAAAACATATACATTTATTTGTGTTCATTCAGGCTGTATTGCTTGGAGTACCAGTGATGTGCAGGCAACAGCTGTGATACATTACTGACCAAAACATCAAAGTTATTATTAATCAGGAATACCACAAAATTTATACTTCTGCAAAAGCAAATGGAAAAAAAATATATCTTTAATAACATGCTAGAGAATTCACGTACCCTGATGGAAGTAGGGGAAGATTGTTGAGAAATTTTGAGAGATTCCTGTAGGTAGAGAGAATAGGAATGCTCCTCAGAGGTGAGACCTTTCATGTTGAGTCTGAAGGACAGGGAACAGTCAACTACAAAGTTTAGAGAAAGAGCACCTAGGGAAAGGGAGAGGGTCAAAGTAGGAATGATTATGGCATATCCAAAGAGAAAAACAGAGATGAGTATAAATGACTAAGAGAAAGATGAGTTCAAGAAGATGTAGGTAGATAGTAGGACTAAAACATATAAATTCAACTAGTTGGGGAAGACTTAAAGTTTAATTCCATAATCCAGTGCCCAAGGCTTATTAGAGTCCAATATTGCCCATACCCTTGGTTTGCTTCTCAATATAGCACAGATGGGTGAGATGATCTTTTCTTTGTCCTTCTAACTCTGGCTTATTTCTCTGAACAGGATTCCTTCCAATTACATTCAAGCAGCTGTGAACAGCACAGTACTTCATTGTTTATTTATACCACACATTATTGATCCATTTATTTGTTGTTGGAAATTTCAGGTAGTTCTATATCCTAGCAATTGTACTAAGAACTATAATGAATACTGGTGTGCATATATATATATATATATATATATATATATATATATATATATATAAACAGTAAAGAGTGAAGGGGTTGTTTGCTTATTTTGAGAGAAGTATGGAAGTAGCTCCATTCTTGCTTTCTTGTTTTTTTGAGAAATCTCTATATTGTTTTTCATAGAAGCTGAATGAGATGATATTCCCACCAACAATAAATGAAGATTCCTTTTTTTGCCACTTGCCCACAAACACATGCTATTCCCAGTTGTGTGAGTGTGTGTGTGTGTTACTTAATGCCATTCAGTAGTCACTAATGGTGTGAAGAGACACTTCATTTTCATTTTAATATGCTTCCCTCATACTAAATGATGACTAAAACTTTTCATATTTTATTTACCATCTATATCTATTCTTCAAGTAAGTTTCCATTTATTTCTTCTGCCCATTTTTTAACAGAGTTATTGGGATTTTTGTTGCTCAGCTTTGTAATTTCTTTATAAATTTTGGATGTTAGTTCTTTATCTGAATTATAATAATTAAGCATTTTGTGTGAATATATTCTCCCAAATGGTAGGTTTTTTTTTTATAAGCTTGAGTTTCTTTCACCATGTAAAACTTTTTGACTTCATAGAATCCTACTTGTTAATTCTTGGTTTTGTTATCTTGTCAGTAGCATCGGATCACTGAAAATAATTTTGAGGTTCAGATTTTGGAGAGTTCTACCTGTTTCTTCAATGTATTTGACAGCTCTTGGTCTAATCTTTAGGGCCTTGATCCGCTTTTAATGAATTTGTATGTGTGGTGTCAGATATGGATCCAGTTTGTTTTAATTTTTAAAAGTAGCATTTGTTTCCCTAGTACCATTTCTTGAGGTTTTCCTGGCTTCACTCCTTTGTCATAAATGAACAACTCCCAGGTAATTTCTCTAGAATTTCAGTTATAATTCATTGGTCTGACAGTTTATCCTTATTCCAGTACCATCCTGTTTTGGTTACTATAATTTTATTGTATAAAGTCAGGATATGCAAAATGCCATTCATGGGATTTTATGCCCCAATACAAAGGCCATCAGGATTAAAGTCCTAAAAGTACCACAGTGGGGGCTGGGTGCAATGATGAGGCTGACCGGAAGTAACATAGGAACCATAGTTGGAGAGATTGGAATCCATGGTGATGGCTTAGGGGGTTAACAGTATGCACCCACATCATAACTGTCAGTTAATAAATATGAGGGGATAGTTTGGGGTCAAGGAAGTTCACACCACAGGAACTTCCTTGGAAGGGGTGGAGAATCATGAGAACTTTTCTGTCAGTAATATGTCATATCTTCGTATATCAATACTATAAACATAGACACTATTATAACTCTATAACACAAACTATATTTTTTTAAAAATAAAGTTAAAAGAACTTTTAGGACCAGGGCAACAGTATAGCATGTTCAGGACTTCCCTTGCACACAGCTGACCCAGGTTTGGTTCCCTCCCAGACCCGTATGGTTTCTCAAGCCCATCAGGAGTAACTCCTGAGTACAGAGCCTGAAGTAAGCCTTGAGTACCCCAACATGTGTCCCAAAACCAAATAATTATAATAAAAATAAATAAAATAAGTTTCATTCTAAGCTTAAACAACTGGGTATGGCCCAACAACCAATAATATTTTATTAATATGACATTATTTATAAAATAAGTTTCAGACACATAATTCATCATCAGTGGTCTAATTCCAAAGAAGGCAGTGATGGTACAGTGTTGAATATAGCTACCTTAAAAGAAATTAATTTATTCCTATCCAATTATCCCCCTTACCCATTTCATCATTATCCCATCCCCTTTCCCTTTGGTACTATCCAATCTGTTGTCTGTATCCAAGAGTTTGTTTTGTTTCTTCCTTTGTTACTCTTCACAGATGAGTGAAATCGTATGGTATTTGTCTTCCCTGATCTGATTTATTTCACCATAATATCTTCAGTGTCCATTTTTGTGGTCCAAAATGGCAAGATTTCATCATTTTTTGTAGCAGGGTGACAGCCCATTGCATACATATTACTTCTTTATCCACTCCTCTGTGGATGGACATTGAGTTATTTCCATATTTTGGCCACTCTATATAATGTTGACAGAGCATTTTGAACTTTTTTAGTGCTGCTTTGACAGCAGTGTCTGGACACTCTGTGACAAGTAAAGAGTGAAGGCAAGGCAATTAGAAGCTGTGCTCATTTAGCCTAAGGTCGGGGACTTTAATTAGATTGATAGTAGTAAAGGAAAAGAGACATTGTAGTCTGTGCTTTGTAAGTAAAGTTAACAGATTTTACTCTCTGTCTAGGAGGTTAAAACCAAAATAGATGTAGAACAAGCTCTTAAATACACACACACACACACACACACACACACACACACACGAAAGAACGGAAAATAGAGAGAAAGGATTGCAATGAGTATTGGAGGAAACAATTTCTTGTTATGGAAGTCACAAAATCACAGAGGTATTTTAAGAAGAAAGAGTGGTGACCAGAGATTGACTAAGATAACATACAAGGTCCATGATGCTTGCTAGAATATGAGTAACTGGTGATCTTCGTAGGAGCGGTAGAGTGAATAGCCAACGATTCTCAAGGAGATATTTGAAAGTGGATAAACAAGTCTCCCCTAGAGATTTTATTCTGGTGGAAAGCAAAGAAATTATACCAGCTAAAGAGAAGTTAGAAGTCAAATAAGTTTTCAATCTTTTTTTCTTGGTAGACTAATGACACTGAAAGGCACATTTCTACTCTAATGAGAATAATTTAGAAGAAAGGTGGAGAAGCTAAATGAAGAAAATTGATGAGATAATTATGTCTTGATGGCAAAAGGACCTGGGATTCATTCACATAACCACATAACTCATAAAGGGGTCACCTTTCAGAGGATCGGGTGTTTTTCATCCATTCTCATGGATAAAAAGGAGAAAATGTGGATATAGATGATGATGATGATGATGATGGCTGGAATTTAAGGGAGGTAGCAGATATTGAAATTTGGTTCAATGAAAGATGCCTCGGTTTATAAAAATATGCTGAAATAATTGAGCTAATATGTGGGAAGTGATAGTCATTTTATGATGGATAGAATGCATGAAATTTAGAGGAATACAATTGACAAAAGGCGTTGAAAACCTTAAATGTGTAATTTACCTATGTTTTGTAAAGTTCTATTTTTTTGTAGTGGCTGGTAGTTAGAGACCAATCCCAGAGGCAAACTTTTCTGAAATCCTATTAGATCAGTGTTTTAGCACGACAACTTGGAGAGAAGAAAGCAGTTGAAAGAACTAAAGAAAAGACTGTAAATATAACCCGTATTGCTGGATACTCTCTTGAAGGGAGGCACTCCCAGCACAATAGTACTTTGTACTCAGAACAGCCCTGAAAAATCAGTTTTTTTGGGCTGGAGCAATAGCACAGCGGGTAGGGCGTTTGCCTTGCACGCGGCCGACCCGAGTTCGATTCCCAGCATCGCATATGGTCCCCTGAGCACCGCCAGGGGTAATTCCTAAGTACAGAGCCAGGAGTAACCCCTGTGCATTGCTGGGTGTGATCCAAAAAGCAAAAAAAAAATCAGTTTTTTACATTTATTTTAAGTGTCTGGACAACACCATGAGATTAAATAATTTGCCAAAAGTATAACAACTAGCAAAAGGCACAACTTTGGAATATGCAATTTGGCTAATATTATTCAAAATTTTATGGTCTTAATATTTTACTAATATGAAGGAACATCTTTTGGGGCTTACTATATATGACAGTATAAAATGAAAGTAAGAATTAAGGAGGTGATATTTGCATACTATTGAATTAGGATAAAATATTACCTTCCAAAATACCAGAAGGAACTAATGTTCAGTGAAACATAGGAAATTCTGCATCAAGGACCAGAACAATATTCCAGCGAGTAGGGCACCTGCCCTTTACGTGACCAACCCAGGTTCAATCCCCAGCACCCCATTTGGTTCCATGAGCACTGCCAGGAATACTTCCCGAGCACAGAACCAGGAGTAATCTGAGCAGCACTGGGCATGCCACCCCCACCCAAAAATAAAGAAGGGGGAAAAAAGAGAAATAAATTCTGCTTCAGGTGCAAAGTCTATGACATCACCCGAGTATGTTCATAAAGGCACTAAATGCTAGTGAGAAATCTCAGGCTGCATCTCATCAGATCAGGCTAGAAACAAATGTCTTTTATCCGCAGATCAAAAGCAATCAGCCATATTTTGCTGGGTCTGCCTTTGAAGGGAGAGGCATGCCCAGCTATGCTCAGATGTCAAGGATAAAACGGAAGCAGGTTGCATGAAAAGCCAGTGCCTTACTCTAGTGCTCTACACTCGCTCTGGCCCTGGCCTTCGTTTTCAAAAAAGAGTTAGCAGCCAATTTATAAAGTAACATATTTTTCAAAACCATCTATATTTCTTGCTTTATTTTAAAGTTATAAATGCAGGTCCAACAGCATCTGTTTTTATCACCGGTAATCGTTAGACAGATGCTGAATCCTTTAGATGAAGCACATGTGGTTTGTCACAGAGCTCACCAGGGGCCCTCCACCAATGCAGTTACCTGTGTAGTTGCTATAAAACATTGAGTTTACAACCTATCATGAATATTTATTTTATATGAAAAAATACTTGAGTATTTCGCTATGTCCCTGATACTTTGGCAATCACTGGTTTAAAAAAATTAGCAACTAAACCAATTGTATCTTGCCTTTAGCAGGATAGATATTTAGTGAATATATTCAGTGTAATGTTCATGAGGATATTAAAGGTGCAGGAGATCTGGTAGAAATGTTCAGTGGTGTATCCTCACTAAGACTTATGAGATGAGCAAAAAAGAAGTGTGCAGTAGCTGGAGAGATAGTACAGTCAGGAAGGCATTTGCCTTGCATGCAGCCAACCTTTGTTCAATCCCCAGCATCCCATAAGGTCCCCTGAGCAATGCCAGGAATGACTACAGTCATAGTAACCCCTGAGCATTGCCAGATATTTCCCCCCCAAAAAAAATTATTTTGAAGGAGCATGCAGTGTTTCCAGAATAAGATTGAGGGATATTTAAAGAACTGAAAAAATTATTGTACAAATGCATAGTGCAACGAAGAGTGGAATTGTTGGGGCTGCAGAAGTTGCAAAGACCTTCCATGCCAACACAGACAGAACATTAACATGCAGTGTGTGGCATTCCGGGCAGGCTTGGAGATCTCTTGGAGATCCAGAGACTATCAAACCAAGCTATCGGAAGAGAGCTACACAGTCTCTTGCCCCCGATTCTGGCTGTCTTCACCGGTGCCCCTCAGAGAGGGGCGGGTTGAGTCTCCCTCCCCACCCTGAGCAGAGCTCCGGCAGCTGAAGACCTCTGGAACCCAGCCACAGCCATGCCCAAGGCCCCTCTCCACACGTTCAGATGAGCCTCCCCTGTGAAGGAATTGGCAGAGGAACCCAGGTGTGTGGGACCCGGGGTTGAGATCTCCAAGCCTACTCAGATTGGGACTGGACCTTCTCCTCCTCCACCCAGACCCACCATTTTCTAGTAGCTTGGCAGCCACACCCACAAACTGCTTCCATCAACAGCCAAGATCCAGAGACTATAAAACCAAGCTCCTGGAAGAGAGTGATGCAGAGTCTCTTGTCCCTGTGCATCGCTGTCCTCACCAGGGCCCCTCAGAAGGAGTGGGTTGAGTTTCCCTTCCTACCCTTAGCAGAGCGCCAGCAGCCAAAGACCTCCAGAACCCAGCCACAGCCATGCTCAAGGCCCCTCTCCACATGTTCGGACGAGCCTCATGCATGAAAGAACCGGCAGAGGAACCCAGGTGTGTGAGACCCAGGGCTGATATCTCCAAGCCTGCTCAGATCAGGACTGGGTCTCTTCCGCCCAGACCCCCCATTTTCCAGTAGCTGGGCGTTCATACCCAGAAACTGCCCCCAGTGCTGTGTAATCCCATCAATGGCCAACATCCAGAGACTATAAAACCAAGCTCCCAGAAGCTTGTGCATCATTCTTCTCCTTGTTATCTTAAATTTGTGGGTGAAAGGAAAATAAGTCACAAATAATTCCTCGGTTTCTGCTAGAGAATTTACCACCTCGTAGTGGCAGTCTTTCTCTAGGGCAGCAGAGGCCAGTGCAAGGAAATAAAAACTAAATGTCTATCGAAGCCACGAGTGCTCTGTATGGCAGGAACTGTCTGTTCAGACTGAATCTGGCTACACTATCACTTCAGGGATGAACTTTTTGAGAATAAAATGTGAATCTCACAACGAAGCTAATGTGCTTTAGCACGTAGGAATGAGATCACTGGGCACCGAATGGAGCTTTTGAACATTTGGGAAAGATTAAGTTTTAGATACAGGACAATTAGAGAAAAAAATAAAGTGAAATAATATCACAAAGAAACACTTTAGATGTGTAAAAATCCAATGCTTTAAACAGTGTCAATATCAGCAACTCTAAAACTACAGAGTTCAGCACAAAAATAGATACAAGTACATTAGAAAGGTGAGGAAAAAGATAACGATGGTAGATGTGATGCAGAGAAGTGATTTTTCGACTACCTTAATATGCAGTATCTACTCCAATTGATTAAGCAGTAGAAATGCATTTATATTTTCTGTATGAGAATAATTTTTAAGTAGAAGTTAAAAAGTTAAAAGAATTACCTCGAGAAGAGAAATTGTGGGGTGTTATGAGAGCACAAAGAATTGGTGTGATTCTTTTCTAAAGCAAAACATCTTTTTAAAAAAATATAATTTGACCTGGGATAGAAAAATAGCAAGCTGTAATCTTTTTGGTGGATGTGACCACACCTGAGTCTACTGTGGCACTTCCTTCTGAGATGAATTCATAAAACTGATGAATAAATATAAATATTCAGTGCTTAAATAATTAATAAAGTATCACTTGAGCAATGAAATGTCATAAAAAGAAAAAACTTAAATTTACTGTGGTGTGAGCCCCAGCAGCTGAAAATGTCCACACTTCACAATCACTGCTATATTCCTGTCAGGACTCCAGTGCTCAGGATAAGCCTCGTCCAGAAATCAATCTGTTGAAAAATTAAGGAATGCAGGTATTTTGACTAAAATCTCCAGAATTTCAAGGAGTCTGGGATGGACTACCTGCCCCCCTAGACGCTTCCATCACCCTGTACTTCCAGAAACAATGGTATTCATGCATATGCCCCAATCTGCCACCCATTTAAAAATTTAACTCCAACTGTATTACCCCATTAAATATTTCAGACTTCCTGGAGTGTGCAGCCACATTCTTGACCACACGACACCTCAAACCCTACAGCACTGATAAGATAGGATGGGATGTAGCATAGTAGGCATCTAATATTGATTAACAAAATATCAACACAGAAGGCTTAACTTATAACAACATCTTAGTAATTTCTAATACAAGGGTTTAGTGGATTCATGGTGAAATACAACAATCTTCACTAACTTTCATCTGAGGAAACATTTTTTTATATTCTTTTAACAAACTATAACAAGCAGTATAAAATAAATTATTTAGGTCCTGATTTGGGGGCACCTTACATATTGGTTGGGAAAATTGGATAAGAAGCCCACAGCTCTCTCACCATCTGAGTTTGGTGGTCTCAGGCCGCTTCCCCATCTGCGATGGCCAACCCCATGGGCAGGCGAAGGAGGAAATGAGGGCCAGGCTAGTTGGTATCAATTGCAGTTTATTCCAATCTTATCTCCATTCTCCTCTGACTCTCCCCCCCCCGATTCTCTTTTCCTTTTCCTGGACACCCCTTGATCCTGCCTGATCCCCCAATTCTCCTTGATTCCTCTCCCCTGGACCCTGCTCCTACATTCTTCTCCTCTACATTTTTCTCCTCCTGTCTCCCTCGCTAGTGTCTCCACACTCCGACTCACTGTCCTGGTCTCTCTAGTCTCTCACACCCTCCAAACCTTGGAGGTAGGTAGCAACCACACACAGGTCCAGTAGCAATTACACCTAAGTGTGATCAAACAACAGATGTAAGGTCCCTCCCTCAATGGAAGCTTCTTCTAGGACAAACTCATTCAACAAGAAGATCCACCTAAGGGCGAAATACCATCTATGAGTGTATTTCTCCTTTCCTTAGTCCAACAATCATTTAAACAGTCATATTAATTTTACTGCTTATTTATATTAGTCATTTTGTATGGACACAGTAAGAAACACAGTAAGCTTATAGGATGGTTCTGCTGGGGGCATTTTGCTATAGAACTCAGACTGCAGTGCTCAGGCCAGATTAGTCTTTCCTAACCCTAGTAGGGTCCTAATCCAGTTGTTATGTTTTGGATCATGACAGAATTTGTCCATGACCATAGTCTTAACTTTTATTTAAGTATCATGGCACTTTGGCCTGGCCCATTTTGATGCCAGTGTAGCTCACAGCTTACCCTGGGTCCATCCAGTCCCTCCTCGGGACCCTGCTTTTGGAGATCTAGGAAGTAAGGGCAACTGAGGCTAAAATAAAGAGAATAGATGCCCAGGGGTGAATATCATTCATAGTCAATTATCTCCCAAGTTACAAAAGCATAGCATTAACCGTCTTCCTGTGTGTATACAAAAAAAGGACATTGCTCTAAAGTAACTATGTAAAGGACATAAGGAGAAGAGAAAAGCAATAAATATATAAATTAACAGAGTCTTATTAGGAGATAAAGGTGATTGACTGGTTGGGAAAGCAGAGCACAAAGAAAGAGATTACGGATAGAGGAATGGGAGTGCCTCAGGAGCACTGTGATGGGTGTAACCCAATAAACCTAAGCTCCCTGTGGGAAGGCAGAAAAACAAACCAATGTTGACCTACAACATCATAAACACAGTGTTTATATAAAGTGAAAGGGGAAAATAAAATTTAAAAAAATTTACTGTGGTGTGCCAAATTCATTATTATATTCATTAACTGATTATCACATTTTATGTCACCTGTTTTGTAACTTATACTTATGTGAAATAACTCAAGATCAAAGGGTACATTCTTGCACTTAACTAATACAGCAGGCTGGGCTTATTTCTAAACTGAAATCAATCTTTAAGGGACTGAGGGTGGATGGATTCTTTCAAATATAATAATAAAAGCTCCAGAGACATAAAAGTGTGAATAGACTTTTATTTTTGTAGCAATTCAGAAGATAGATGTATAGAAAACCAATCAAATAAAAAAAGTAAAGCAACTTCAGGGGAAAGAAAAAACTTTTAAAATCTACTTGTAAGGAAACAATCTTTCAAAATAAAAAAAAGGAAATAATCTTTCATCAATTCCCTAAGCCTGATTTCTCCTAGAATTTAGTCCAAATTGCTACATAAGTAGAATCACACTGATATGAAATCACTTCAAAATTTGATTCACTACGAGCCAACCATTCCTAATTTGTTAGAAACACATAAGATTGCTTCATTTCAGTAAAGAGGCTGACATCCCATAATATTGGCCTGGTAGTCAGATTTAAAATCAACAGGTAAATATTTGCTTCCAAAGCTTAATGCTGATATCTGAAGTTGTGAGTTTGAATCTGTAAATACGTAGTTATGATGTATCATGATGTATCAGTAGCATAGATTACAGGGTAACAAAGAATTTATGAGGGAACAAATGTATCCTGGGATCAAAGGCAAACATTCATCTGAATTGCACAGACTCCTGATGTTATTGAAGGTTCTACAGAGAAGATTTTGAGACCTGCCACCAGATTTCAGGATAATGAACAGTCCCCTCAGGTGCTGAGATATGACAGAAAAGAAGAGAAGCAATGGATCTGAATAATATAAGCACAAATGTAATTCCTGCTGGGGAGTCTTCCTCCGTTTCAAAGATCAGCTGCAAAATTCCACTAGACCAGCTGCTGAGAGAGAAAGAGTTGTAGTCTGTTAATTGGCTGGCATAAGAAGGTCTCAAACTTTAAAGCCTGGTGGACTTGAGGGTGTGTCTGTCTGCCAATGGCTGCCATTCTGTTTCTTCCCTCTCACTGTCATCCCTTTGCCCATCGATTTGCTCGAGTGGGCACCAGTAATGTCTCTATTGTGAGACTCGTTACTGTTTTTGGCATATTGAATAGGCCACGGGTAGCTTGCCAGGCTCTGCCATGCAGGCAAGAAATTCTCATTAGCTTGCCAGGCTCTCTGAGAGGGGCCGGAGAAATCAAACACTGGTCAGCCATGTGCAAGGCAAATGCCCTACTGCTGTGCTATCGCTCCAGCCCGTTTCTCCCCCAGTTTAGAGAAAATGTCTGCCCATACATTGCTTTATTTACATCGAGTTTTTATCAATGACACTGCAATCTTTTTCTTCATCACTGTCATCCCGTTTCTCGTCGATTTGTTCGAGCAGGCACCAGTAACATCTTCATTGTAGACTTTCTGTTACTGCTTTTTGGCATATTGAATATGCTTTGGGTAGCTCGCCATGCTCTGCTGTGTGGGCAGTAGCTTGCTGGGCTCTTGAGGGGCAGAGGAATTGAACCCAGGTCAGCCACATGCAAGGCAAACGCCCTAGCCGCTATGCTATCACTACAGCCCATAAAAATGGACAAAATAACACTGTGAATGAAGTGTGGGGCTTGTCAAAGCCTAAAGTCTTCCGTGTTCCCACAAAAGTCAATATTTTATCTTTTCTCATAACTAGGGGGAATTCCTTTATGTATAGATCCTACATCTTTATTATATATATTAGAACATAAGTGTGCAAATAATTTGAGTTACTGCTTTTTAGTTCTGTGAACACATGTGTATGCATAGGATTGCTGGAACAGTCTCATAATGGAGACGTTACAGGTGCCTGCTCGAGCAAATCGATGGACAACAGGACGACAGTGGTACTATAAGTGTGATGGCGCTTAGCATCTTTATTTAAAAATTTTTTATTAGTGAGTCACCGTGAGGTACAATAGTTAAAAAAACTTACGAACTTTCGTGTTTGCATTTCAGTAATACAATGATTGCTTACCCACCCCTCCACCAGTGCCCATTCTCGTCCACTAATGTTTCCAATATCCCTCCCACCACCCCCACCCCATCCGCCACCACCTCACCCTGCCTCTGCAGCAGGGCATTCCCTTTTGTTCTCTCTCCTTTTAGGTGTTGTAGTTTGCAATAGAGGTATTGAGTGGCCTTCATGTTCAGTCTATAGTCTACTTTCGGCACACATCTTTCAACCGAATGGGTCCTCCCAGCATTCTTTATTTAGTGTTCCCTTCTCTATCTCAGCTGCCTTTTCCCCCAGCATGTGAGGCCAGTTTCCAAGCCGTGGAGCTGAACTCCTGGTCCTTATCTATACTACTCTTGTGACCCTTACCATCTTAAGGCTACCATATGCCTATGTGATTTTTCCAATCTTTTTACTATAAGCCTAATTATCACCAATGCTTAACTAGGTCTTGTAGACAGCAGAAGGTTGGGATTTTGTTTTCTGATTATCCCACCACTGTTTGCCATTTGCTGGTGAGTTCAGTACGTTGACATTTGGTGAAATAACTGACATGAAAATTTATTTCTCTTTTCTTCATGGATTCTGGCTTTATTGTGATGGATCTGGGTTGTTTTGTCCTTGTCTTATTTTCTGCCCTTGTACTTTGATATGACATCTTCCTTTTGTGTGGTAATCAGATTCTATTTGCCACTTATTTATTCTAAGTATTTTATTTCTTTCTTGGATCATACTGGCAGAATTCGGGGATCCCAGGGCATTCCTAGGCATAGGATGGATCAAATAATGCTTGGGATCATATCTGGGGCTGTCGTGGGAGTCTCATGGTGCCTAGGATTAGAACAAGGAACTGTGGATGTCAAGTGTTTTCAGGCTCATCTTTGGCCCTGAAATGTTTTTCACTGAAGCTTCTATGAAGTTTTACATCTGTGGATCTAGTAGATTGCCTAAAATTAAGGAAAGAAAAGAAAATATTTATCCAGTACCTATTCTTCCCCAGTATGTGTAAAGTTGCTTTATCTGAACTCCAAGACATTTATCCTCCCTATACAAATAGGTGGATTGCTCCTTTATCAGTGGACCCAAAGCAATAATTAATGACCAAATTTTGACCAACTACTAGAATACCAGCATTGTTTCTCTTTATTTAGAATATTTTTACAGTTTCATAATTTTCTGGAAACAATATTGAACTTACTGATTTTGTATATGTATGTGTGTGTCCATACACGTTCATGCCTACATGTGTGCTTTATTACCTAGAGAGTTCTCCAGTTTCGAAGTGAATAAATTAGCGGTTTGTTCTCCTTTTCTTGGAGATGACAATAAAGGTTAATTATATTGAATTTGACTTCCATGACTTTCAATTGTCTTTTTTGCTGTGTGTCAGTGGCCTTTAATAAGAATAAAGGTTCTCTTTCTTTGTTCTGCATAATTAAGAGTTGACTACCTGAGATCTTGTATTATATGTTCACCACATGAATTTATTCATTAACACAAATGATGGATGCTTCTCTTATTGCCAGTGAAGCACAATAGAGCTGCAGGGAAATTCTTAGTCTCTGGAGAAATTTAGCAAGGTCTAGGGGAACAGCGCAAGGCATGAGATGTGGTAATAGACACAGGTCAGGAGTCTGATGAGAACAGGCTGAAAACCAAGGGAGTGGAGAATTCTAAGGAGGGAATGATGGTAGGATCTAATGGAAGAGAGAAACCATGTAAGACAAAATATAAATCAGACACAGTGATTTGACTGTTAAAATAGCAACTTCAAAAGAAAGGAAAGGACATCGTGGTTCTTTTGCACCTAAATAATCATGTTTTTCCCATTCTCGTGTGCTCAGGTACTACTACACCCAAGTCTCACACATCTGTGATGATGGCTCAGCCCTTCCTCTCAGGCTCTGTATTTACTCTGAATCTTCACATGGACATTCTGAAATTGCTTCAGTATTCACACCTAACTCATCTAATGACCTTCTTGAGACTTGTCTCCTAGTCTGTATTCTTTTTTCAGTTGGTGACCATCCCTGTTTGTCCCCATTATAGACCCTCATCCTTTGATTCATCCTTTATACCAGCTTTCGTCTTCAAATCAATAACCAAGTCCTGTTTATTATGCCACCTAGATGCGTCTTAAATCTATTTTACCTATCCATGCTATGAACAATACCTTTTAGGACCCTATTTTTTTAGTGAACTGATGTGATAATCTCCCTATTGATGGCTTCAAAGCCATTTTCTCCCAACTTATGCTTCATACAGCGATTCAACAGTGATTCAACAGTGATTTATCCAGAGGTCCAGGACCTGGCCATAATACAGCCTGTCTTGTCTATAACTTACAGAAACCAATCAAACATGCAACTAGGCATAGAAAGCTAAGAGGAGCTTCCCATGATCTGACTCCGGTCTCCCTCTGGAGTCTCTTATTTATTATGCTTTGCCTTGAAGTATCCGTAGAACAGAAAACATATGTCTCTCAGCACAAGAAGTTTCCTTTGCTTCGTGGGCTACTTTCATATTTATCTTCATTGTCACCTCCTCCGTCAGCTTCATTCCTTCATCATGACACAAGTTTTTTTAACTCTGCTCAGCATCTCCATACTTCCATGTGTACATGTTCACAGTCACATTTATCAAACAAACCTATAGGAATTATTCATGCAACACATATTCACTGACTATCCACTCTACTGCAAGGAACAGCTGTGAAGAATAATGCACTAGAATATGGAGCCATGTTGATTTAATCGTTCTTTTAATGGAAGAAGCATGCTGTTGTGTCCAAATTTGGATTATCATTGAGTATTTGCTGATTCATTAACTATAATATGAGTTTGTAGTAGTGGGCAATAGACATTTTTATACAAGATTACGTGAAAACATAGTAGAGAGATCATTAATTCTGCCATGCTTGGGGTTAGGAAAATTGCTCTAACAAGAGTGACTTGCTGAAGATAGAACTATAAGGTGATCTAGTTGCCCTTTTAAATGCTACATTGAGTTTTAGAGGAAAATTCTGAAACTGTTTGTTTCTTGTGGTTAGGAGTCAGGCACCAAATACAGGTCTATCTGTCCAAAGTTTATCATCTATCCATGGTATTCACAAGTGAAGAACAGACTCAACTTATACCTCAAACCTTCTCCTTGGCTCTCTTTATGTGGCAGGGCTGTTGGCATAATCAGGCATAGATAGGCAAATATATACAGTTTTTGTTCTGTTTGAAGCATTTTGATATTTATCAACTTGTACACAATTAATTTATACAAATAAGAAATTTGAGATTTATGCTGTCCAATCTAATTGTCCTATATCATCCTGATTACTGTTTATAGATAAAACAAATGCTTCTACAATTGTCAACTTACTGAAAACGTAACTAATTAAAAGTTTTTTTAAGAAGTGACTGTAATGGGATGGAGCACAATAGCACAGCAGGTAGGTCGTTTGCATTGCACTCGACCAACCGGGTTCAATTCCCAGCAACCCACATGTCCCTCGAGCACCGAGAGGAGTTATTCCTGAGTGCAGAGCCAGGAGTTAGCCCCTGTGCATCACCGGGTGTGACCCCCCCCCCCGCCAAAAAGCAAAAAAATAAAATAAAAAAGAAGTAACTGCAAAGCCAATGGACAATCAGGTATGGGCCAACAGTGACGAGACATGCAGGGTCTCATGGGATGGGGGTGGAGCCGGCCCTTTCCTCCCCCTCCCCAAAGAGACCCTGAATTGCCACCCACAAACGGTCCCTTTGGCTACTGATCAAGCTGCTTAATGGCCATGATCCCAGAGACTCACAAAGGAATCTTGGAAACCAGCGGCTTTTGGCAGAACTTCCTCCAGATTTAATTATTAAAATTTCAGAATTCCAAAACCACTATCGGCCACTATCATCATATACTATTCATAATCAGCAATAGAAAACAAATTGTCGAATGCTGCCTTTTTGGCAGATCTGAGTTTTGGGGTAAAATCCCAAATAACAGTGGTGGGTCTGGTGTCAAAATATTGAATGTAATCAAAGTAGAGAGAGAATAATGTGGAAATCATCTGCCACACAGGTAGGGGGCTGCGGGGTATACTGGGGTTTTGGGTGTGGAAAATGTGCACTGGTGAAGGGATGGGTGTTCCATCATTGTATGACCAAGACTTAAACCAGGAAAACTTTGTAACTGTTCTCACGGTGACTCAATAAATAAAAGTTTAAAAAAAAAAGATAAAAGAGAAAATGAAAAAGAAGTGACCACAAGGACAGAGAGATAGTACAGTGGGTAGTACTTTTGCCTTGCCTGTGGCTGACCTAGGTTCAATCTCCAGCATCACATATTGTTTCCTGAGCACAGTCAGGGATGATCCTTGAGCAAGGAACAAGTAAGTCTTGTGCACAGCCTGGTCTGGCCCCAAAACAAAAAGAGACAACTACAAATCCTAAGGTACTCTTGTCACACACATTCACATACATGCACACACACACACACACACACACACACACTCACAACACACATTCATGTATTCTACATAAAGTCTAGATTTGCCCTGAAGCCAGGTTAAACTAAAAAGATTCAGAGATGTAATTCACATTCATCTTCTACTGTTTCTTCCTTACTTGTATCTTGTTTTTTGTTTTGTTTTGTTTGCTTTTTGGGTCACACCCAGCGATGCACAGGGTCATTCCTGGCTCTGCACTCAGGAATTACCTCTGGCGGTGCTCAGGGGACCATATGGGATGCTGGGAATCTAACCCGGGTCAGCCACGTGCAAGGCAAATGCTATCACTCCATATCTTATACCATCAAGTAAAAATAATTATGCATTTTTAACTTAAAGAACATGTATCCCTAAAATTTATTTTTAAATTAAAGTACTATCAAGTAGAAAAGGTCTGACAAAGTATTGTGCCTTGTATATTGAGACGGGCAGCTGTTATTCCAATAAAAGCGATATATTCCCTTGCTTCTAAGACAATGACAGATGCTGAAATAACCTTGATGTTCCAAAGGGAGGAATGATTCAATAGTGTTTTTGTACAAATTGCTACTGAAAAGGTCTGTATTTTTAAAACAGCAGCTATATTATTGTTCTCTAGGATAAAAACTGCCTGGGTATTTATTGCAGCTGCCATCTTCCCACAGAGGAAAATAGACCTCTGTAACACATGCAGACTCACTCACATGCACTGAGAAGGGGTTGAAGTGTTCTCTTTCCTTAGCCAATACTATCTGCTCTGATGCTAATGCAGCCACACCTCTCCCCAGCAGCCCCACAATGCCCCAACACCCCTATATTTAAGGTCCTAAATTGATAAAATCTTCCCTTCTTTGGGTGCCCATTTACTACTGGTCCAAAGTCTTAATGCTTTCTTTTCCTTGCCTCCCCGCTGACCCCTGCTGACAGTGCCTTAACAACGGCTCATTATTTTTTCATCTGGGTATTTTCTGATCATTCCCTTGCCTGCTTTCTGCTTGTGGGTGCCCATTGCTTCTCAAACAAGAAATCTGAGTAAGTCGCTGCTTTGCTTCTTTTGAAATGAAGCAAGCTTTGCAAAGCTCTCTCTGTGACAATTCTTGGTGAGCATTTATTACGGTGAACGTTCATTTCTTTCAGTGTTTGGACTCACTAGTTGACTCAATGCCCGAGGCAGCTCATATATATATTTTTTTATTCATCTCTGGGTCTGTGTCTGTCATGATTGATGTTCAAGAGATGCGCACTGGATACAGGCAGTGAGAAAGGGACAAGGCAGAGAGAAAAGAAGGAAGAGAAGGAAGGAGAGAGGAAAGGAATAAAAAAGAGAAAGAGTAAATTGCCATCACCATTTGAAGCTTGCCATTTCACTGAGCGCAGATAGAAAATCATTCTTTAATTTTCTTCTGAGATGGCTCCTTGTAAACTGTTGCTCATTATTACACTGGTATTAAGTGGAAGAATTTTAAGTTATTTTATCATCATGTGCACAAAATAATTACTTCTGTGAAAGAGCTTTCAAATGAACTTGGAAGCGCTGGAGCCTGAGCACTTTGAAAGCGATTCAAAGGAAGAACTTCTAAGAAACCAGCCATTCAGTGATGCCAAGTCATTAGACAAGCGTCCTTTTCCCTGGTGGAACCCACTTGTGCCAGCATATGGCATCAAGAGCCCTCTTGTTGAATATTTATGATTTTATGTGAAACTTTTCAGGAAAGAGTTTTATCTCTTTAAAATTCACAGGCAACTAAGACCTTTTTGTGGTTAGAAAAATAAACGGCTAATTTCTTGCTTTTTCAAAGGAACTATGTTTTGAGATATAATCATTCACATTCATGACATTTTTATTATGCCCTTAATTTTTCAAGAGTGTGTCTGAAGGTGATAATAAAATGCTAATCCAAATTAGCATAGTTTGCATTTACATAGCTCTTCAGAGATGGCAAAAGTGCTGTAACATACACTCACATTTACTCAGATTCAGGTCCTGGCTGTCAAAAGAAACTCATTGAATCTGTCCTCTCTAAGCCTCCTTGAAACTCTTGAAAGGGGCCCCGGGTTCTCTTTGTCTTAGTCACTCTCCACCCAGGAAGCCACCAAGTGTTGTCAGTTGTCACTGTTATCTTTTGCAAAGCTCAGATCCGTCATTGCAGAGAAATCAGCACGCTGCCTTTGCACCAGACAAAACTGAATTCCAAACCTGGCTCCGCACTGCCTGGGTAGATGACCTTGAAAAACTTCCAAGTCTTGAGTTTTCTTATCTGCAAAGTAGGGGTAATAATACCTTCTGTGCAACACTGTTGCAAGAAGTAGACACGATATATTTTTAAATCTAGGTTAGTGCCTTGCAGCTATAGAATAGGAGCTCACAAAATGGTTATTGTCTTCTTGCTGGCCACTCCCCTGTGTAAGACTGTTCTGGAAAGAGCATTTATTGAGAAAGTACAGTGTCGCGTACTGCTTCCCACACTGATGGAAGAAATAGAAGAGCTTATAGTCTAATAATCCCTGCAGCAAGGGACATCCAGCTTCAATGCATGAAAATTGGTCTTAAAATGTGACCTGCCAGTTGGGGATGCCTGAACTGAGGCAAAGGTATAGAAATTGATAGAGTGGAGAGGAAAACAATTGCACTCTGGGCGATGCTGTGGGAAAGGAAGACAGCTATAGCACGGAAGATGCAGAACCTGGTGTAGTTGGAGGCGGGACCCGGCAGGATGAGGGGAGGGATGAGAAGAGCATGGGGCACAGGACGTGGGGTAAAATGAGACCCTGGGGGCCGGCGATATTACAGAATATACGGCGTTTGCCTAGAACGCAGTTAACCCGGGTTGGATCTCCAGCAATCCACCTGCTCCCCAGAGCACCACCAGGAGTAGTTTCTGAGCGCAGAGCCAGGAGTCACCCGTCAACATCGCCAGGTATAACCCCCAAAGTCAAAATACCCCGAGTCCCTGGTTGGGTGAGGAGGATGGTAAGCCACTGTAAGGAATTCGAGCTTTGTCCGGCAGAGAGCAGACCATTCAGAGTGTAAGCAAGTGTAAGCATGAGCCTGAGCCCAGATGCTTTTCAGAGTAACATCTGCTTACCACTCACGGGGTCCTCTAAAACCCATGCACAGATCCGTGCTCTGGTGACTGACAGCTTCCCTGACATGAGTGCCCATGTCTGTGCATGCTTGTCCGTGTCTTATAAATGTTTGTCTGAAAATGACCTCTGTAGCCTTGTCTCCAGAATTACTTAAAATGAGCATGTGCAAACCATCATTTCCTATTCCCTTGCATGAAGTTTAGAATATGACTACTTCGGGAGATGGGAGATTTCTCAGCAGTGTTGAGGGTCAGTTACCTGGTGTTGTTTGGGAGGCCTGCAGTCCTGGGGTCTGTGTATGACAGAGATCATCTCCAATATCGTGAACTGTCTTCCATGAACCAAAATGCACTTTTTAGGGGTCTAGAGGGAGGCAGAGCTCAGGACTATAACTTGGTCTCATACATACAAGGCCTGCCATTTACCTTGCTGAGCCACATCAATGGCCCTTCAAGCCACTTTTAATTTTCTGCCCAATATGTTTCGGAACCTCTCTTCCTAGAATAGCTTTCTAAATTGCCCTCCTTGTCCCAATCTACCTTTTTCATCCCACTCTGACTTCTGCTCAGAGAACTGTTTCTCTCTCAAAGCCTGATGAGCTAGTTCCTCCTTCCCCAGGTCGCCTCCCTTAATCATTCCAATTTTTTCTCTGGCACAAGTCCAAAACACTATCATTGAGTCTGGTAACCCATCTAGAATGAGACCCATGGGTTTTTTTTTTCAGTGAATTAGAAGTATAAAATCCAAAAGTGGACCTAGACCTATGTGAAATTCAGATATACAGTAGAAATTCTACTTCTCTTGCAAATTGGTGGATATATAATGATCCCATGGCCGAAGACCTCTGGAGCCTTAGCCACAGCCATGCTCAAGGCCCCTCTCCACATGTTCAGATGAGCCTCACACATGAAGGTACTGGCAGAGGAACCCAGGTGTGTGGGACCGGGGCTGAGACTTCCAAGCGTGCTCAGATTGGGACTGGGCCTCTTCCACTCAGATTTCCTATTTTCCAGTAGCTAGGGGGTCACACCCAAGGACTGGCCCCAGGGCCATGTAATCCCACCAACAGCCAGCATCCAGAGACTTAAAACTAAACTCCCAGCAGACATCTTATAGCCTAGTTCTCCCTCTGGGAGAACCTGGCAAGCTACCAAGAGTTTCCTGCCCACATGGGAGAGCCTCGCAAACTCCCCATGGTGTATTCACATGCCAAAACCAGTAATAATGCTGGGTCTCATTCCCCTGACCCTCAAAGAGCCTCCCTCGTTATGAAGGACAAGTAAAGAGAGGCTTCTAAAATGTCTGGGCTAGGACGAATGCAGATGTTACTGAGACCACTTAAGAAATTCGACGATCAACAGGATGATGATGATGATTTTTTAATGAATCACCATGAGATACAGTTACATACTTACAAACTTTAATGATTACTTTTTATTCATACAATGATAGCGTTCCCATCCCTCCACCAGTGCCCATTCTCCACCACCAATATTCCTAGGATCCCTCCTTACCCCCACCCCATTCCCCTCCCCCAGCACCCACCACATTCCCGTTTACTCTCTCTCTCCTTTTGGGTGTTATGGTTTGCAATACAGGTAGTAAGTGGCCATCCTGTTTTGTCTATAGTCTACTTTCAGCACGCATCTCCCATCCCGAGCGAGCACTCCAAGCATCATTCACTTAGTGGTCCCTTCTCTATCCCAGCTGCCTTTTCCCCCAGCATGTGAGGCCAGCTTCCAAGCCATGGAGCGATCTTCCTACCTTTATCTCTATATAATGAACTTCTTCTATTGTTTTCTTTTGAGCCACATTTGGCAGTGCTCACAGACCGTTCCCTGCTATGTGCTCAGGGAACCATGTGTCACTGTGTATCAAACCCAGACCCTCACCAACCCCACCACCAGCGTCAACTTCCCTCCACCAGTGTTCCCAGGTTCCCTCTCCTACACTGTCCTAATCCCAGTCTGATATCTTGACAGGGCACCAAGCGTTTTGTAAGTTTGGTTATTCAAGTTTGTATCTGATGATTTCAGTGTTGTTGACTCTGGTTTGGATATTTAGCTCTATCTCTCCTTAACATGAATGATTTACCTTTTCCCTTGCCCCTGCTGCTACTTATCTGTCTCTTCACCCACCCACCCATTCATTGTCTTTCCTTCTCCTCTCTATATTTTGGGATCAAGGGTGATGTAGTCATTCCCCTTTAAGCCATATTTCCTCATCCAATTACTCTAACTACCACATATAAGTGATTTCATCCTTCTTTTTGTGGCTTGCCTAATTTAACAGAAGAGCTTCCAGTTCCATATGCATTATGGCAAATTGCATGATTTCTTCATTCTTAGAGCTGTGTAGTAATCCATTGTGTGTATACCACATCTTCATAACCCACTGTCGTTGGACCCCAAACTTGATTCCCAATTATTGTAGTGAGTGCTGCAATGAATAATGGTGTGCATATGTTCTTTTGAATGAATGTTTTTCTGTCCTGGGAGTAGATACCCCAAAGTGGAATTGCTGGGTCATATGGCAGCTCAATTTTAAGTTTAAGGAGAGCCTTAAAACTATACTTTTTTTGATAGGGATTGAACCAGTCACATTCCTGCCAGCAGTGGATGAGAGGTACTTTCTTTACCACATCCCTACCTACAAGATTGTTCCAAATATTTTTAATATGTACAGTTCTCACTGATGTGAAATGTTATCTCGTTTTTGTCTAGATATGGATTTCCCTAATATTAAGTATAAGATTTTTGCTTTATCATAAGACTCTCACTCATCAATCATTTTATTATATATTTAGTGATACTTTGATGACCTCTTATTTCTTGACCACTATCTGTTAGAACTCATTGAGACCTAATTTGAAGTTCATTGCAACATAGATTTCTATACCCCTTCCAGATACTAAGGGCCAATTTTGTAACTCTCAATTTTAGGTAGCCTCATAGATACTGTTGGCATTTCAGGTTGTCATTGTGGAAAATAATAGAAGACTACAATTTTTTTCTTTTCATATGTTTTTTTTCTTTTTTTCCTTTTCTTTTTCCCTTTCCTGTACTCTCCCCTCCATTCTTTCTTCCTTTTTCCTTTCTTCTTTTGCTTCATTTCCACATTAAAAAAATTTTTCCCTTCATCTGTCTCCCTCTGTTCATTGCTTACCCTTCTCTTTCTATTTTATTCCTTCTTTTATTTTTATCTTCCTTCCTCCTTTCCTTCTCACTTTGCTCAGCCCTGAGAAAGGCAAGTCTTTCCTACTGACTCTCTTGGAAGAACCCCACTTTTTCTAGTTCTCTCACTGTGGGTGTCACTCTTAGTTACCCTAATGGGAGACTATATGTGGTAGTCTTTAAGTCAGTTTCTCACTATATTTAGAAGCCAAGCTGGTTGCTATTCTCCTGATTAAAGAAGAAGAAGAGAACAAGAGGGAGAAGGAGAGGAAGAAGAAGAAGAAGAAGAAGAAGAAGAAGAAGAAGAAGAAGAAGAAGAAGAAGAAGAAGAAGAAGAAGAAGAAGAAGAAGAAGAAGAAGAAGAAGAAGAAGAAGAAGAAGAAGAAGAAGAAGAAGAAGAAGAAGAAGAAGAAGAAGGAGGAGGAGGAGGAGGAGGAGGAGGAAGAGGAGGAGGAGGAGGAGGAGGAAGAGGAGGAGGAGGAGGAGGAGGAGGAGGAGGAGAAGAAGAAGAAGAAGAAGAAGAAGAAGAAGAAGAAGAAGAAGAAGAAGAAGAAGAAGAAGAAGAAGAAGAAGGAGAAAAAAGGAGAAGGAGGAGGAGGAAAAGAGAAGAAGAAGGAGGAGGAGGAAGAGGAGGAGGAAGAGGAGGAGGAAGAGGAGGAGGAAGAGAAGGAAAAAAGAGAAAAGAAAAAAGAAAGGAAAGAAAAGAAAGGAAAAGAAAAGAAAAAATAGAAAAGAAAAGAAAAAAGAGAAAAGAGAAAAGAAAAGAAAAGAAAAGAAAAGAAAAGAAAAGAAAAGAAAAGAAAAGAAAAGAAAAGAAAAGAAAAGAAAAGAAAAGAAAAGAAAAGAAAAATCCTTCAGCCATCAGGAACTCATAGGTACCTCAAAGCAAAAGCTAAACAAAGACCCACTTAACTTTATAGGCTGGTAGGACTTCTTCAAATTCTAGAATACCAAGAAAATCCCATCATATAAAATTAAAAGTTTTTCATTTACCTCTATGTGTAAGAGCATATCAAGGAATGAGTGTATTTTTATAGTTTTGCCAGTAAGTCAAAAGTGGATAATATATATTAATGCATTTATCTTCAGTAGTGAGCAGAGATCATAGCATAGTAGTGAGCAGAGATCATAGCATAGCAGAGATCATAGCATAGATCTCTATGAGAGAGAGAAAGATTCAACTGATATATTTTATATGCATGTATGTGTGAACTCAGAACATACTCCAAGTTCCAAGTCTCCTTGTGCTATCAAACAAATGTATGAAACTACGTTTGGGGACACACTCTGAATTGGGAGGATCTTTAGGTGTACCAAGGCAGGTGCCACATTATCTTTGTTTCATTCTTCACTTTCACCTTCTTCCGGCGAGTATGCTGTACCATTGGTTTTCCACTTTGTTTTTGTTTTCATCATCTCACACACACACAAAAGACTTGTTTGTTTTATTTGAGGGGGAGAGGAAGTGGCTGTGTTTGTTTGTTTGTTTTGTTTTATTGTTTTTATTTGGGGACCACATCCAGTGATGCTCTGGGCTTGCTTACTTCTGGCTCTGAGCTCAGGGATCACTCCTGGTAGGGCTGTAGGGACCATATGTCGTGACAGAGATCAAACTTGGGTCCACAGTGTGCAAGGCAAGTGCTGACCCACTGCACTATCTTCCCAGACCAGGGATATCTTTGTTAGTCACTCCACCACCATGATCAACGGAAGCTGCTACAGATATCCTTTGGGCATATTTTTGTCACATCTTTCAATGACATCTGATATTTACCCTGGTATAGTTTTTTCACAATGCATTTGATTTATTGACCAAATTTGAAGAGGTAAGCAATCTGAGCTTTCTGGCTGACTTATCCAATTTTTGTCCCTTGCACTCAGAAGTGTTTAGTTTGTAAAAAGTATCAGTTAATAGTTTTCCGTGAATTAATTAATCATACTATACTATTGAGATTGTGCCTTGCTCATGCTGCCCTTCCTTCACCCAAACTGTCTGTCATGAAAACTGCACTTTGCCTTCTTCGCTTTGCTCCATATTTTTCATCTGTCATGTGTCCATGGGCTGAAGCGATACCACAGCGGGTAGGGCGTCTGCCTTTCACCCAGTCAACCCAGGCTTGATCCCTCCATCCCTCTCGGAGAGCCCAGCAAACTACCGAAAGTATCTTGCCCCCACGGCAGAGCCTGGCAAGCTCCCTGTGGCGAACTTAATATATACCAAAACCGGTAACAACAAGGTTCACAATCGAGATGTTACTGGTGACGCTCGAGCAAATCGACGAGCAACGGGAAGACAGTGCAACAGTGCTACTATTGAAACTATGCATTTTGGCCCAAATTATGGTTGCATTTCTTATAAACAGCACTTTTTTGTGTGGGATCTCTTCAAAAACTCCCATTGCTTTAACTTTTCTTCTTCCTCTTGTTTTGTTTTGTTTTATTTTATCTGGGGCCACACATAGCTGTACGCAGAGTTTCCTCCTGGTCTGTGTTCAAGGATCACTCCTGAGAGTCTCAAGTAACCATGTGTGGTGCCTGAAATTGAACCTATGGTTTGACATCCACCTATGGAAGTCAAGCATCTTACCCTCTGTGCAATGGCTCTAGCCTCCTTCCCCTTCTTTGAGGGGGAAGCTAGTAGTTTAGAATGCATACACTTCTCAAACCAATTTCTGAGCATTAAATTGCTCCCTTTAGCTCAGGAAGAACATGTTAGTGCAAATATTTTTAAGACTCAAAGCAGTTCATTGTTTTGGAAATGTGAAATATCATTAGCAAATGAAAGACAAGATAACCATGACCATTAATTGTCTTACTCTAATTAGATGTTAATTATATTTGTTCTTTTATACTACATTGAAGAATGAAAGCTATTTTATAATCACTCTTCATTTTCATTCAAAGCTTGAATCTTGATAGAACATTAAAATGCCTTCTTAATGTTTTTGCCAATTGATAGACATCATGACTCATATTCAAAAGTTTACTTGCTTTTTTATGAAATTTAGATTCCCTTGAGATTATTAACTCATTTGAATCTCTTAATCCAATGAAGTGCCTGTCTCATATGGAATTTAGCACTCTTTTCTTTTTTCCCTTTATCTAAGTTTATTTTCAAAGTTATTTATCCAGCAGGCATTATATACAAGACACTTTGGTTTAGACAAAGGTGATTGACACTCAGATGAATCAGAAATTGTTCCTGTCCTCAGAGACCTAGTAATCTAGAAAAGTAAGAAATAGGTTATTTTATAGGTATGCCTATGATTTTATACATATACACATTAGTTATGAACACTAGTTATCCAGCCCTTACTGTGTGTCAAACATAGTTGTATATTATCATAAGTATCCACCAAATCCAAGGTCATTGGTCATAGATTGTGAGACACATCATTATTATAGGACAACTTAAAAAGAAACACTGCTTAAAAATTGTAATTGAGGGCTGGAAAGATAGTACAGTGGAGAGGGCACTTGCCTTAAATGCAGCCAACCCAGGTTGAATTGTAGTATCATATATGGTCCCCAAACATGCCAGGAGTATTTCCTGGGCACAGAGCTAAGGGTAACCCCTGAGCATCACTGAGTGTGCCCCCTTCCCAAAAAAATTTTTTTAAAAAAATTGTAATTGAGAGACAGGGACTTTATCAAATACATTAGCTCTCATAGTTCTTTCAACAACTCTTCAAGTTCGTTATGTTATTATTTCCTTTTTAGAGATGAAAATATCAACGGGATTCAGATTTGTTAGATAACTTTTACTCAGAATCACACAGCTTATAACAATTCATAAGTAGATAGTAAGATTAAACTCATATCAGTCTTATTTAAAATCCTTTGTGGTTGATCCCTGTACTAAGAGCATGTCAAGTCTTTAATGTTCTTGGGTTTTCAGGATTCAGAGTTACCACGTCTCTAGTCATCTTTTGTTCTGCTTTGTCGAAAAAGATTAAAGAGATGTCTATTAATTCCTGAGAAAATCGAAACTCTAATTGAAATTATACTTGAATGTATAAATATGAACCCTCTATTTTGAAAATTGTGTGGATTTTGCACAAAATGCTTGCAGTAATGATACTCTAAGTAGTTAGCATATTTTACTAATATCACTCAGGAGGCAAAGTATTTTTTAAAATCTATGAAACTATAACTAGCTACATTGCATGTTTGTGTAAAGTTTCTAAGGGAATTATAGTCTGGGTAAAAATTTAAATGAACTTTTCCCATGAGTGTGTAGACATCTGTTTTTCTATTTATTTAAAGGGAAAATTAGTACTTATAAACCATCCGTCAAAATTCTCTCTTTTTTAAGTTTTATAAAAAGAAGTGGCAGAATTTCTGTATAGCATGTTGAAGTTCTAACACTATATAAAGTGTTGCAAATAATCTTTTCAGAGAGCCAAAAATGGCCTGTCTTAAGCAGGAAACCACACATTTTTTTCTTAAGGAGTAATGAGCAAAATCTATTTTTTTAGAGTTAATGAGTTAAGAAATGACAGTCATGTGTTATATTCTTTTTGCCTGTAAATTATGAATTACATATAAGAATAAGCAGTCGTTAAATGTACCATGGGCCAATTGCAAAGTCATGGAAACCAGAGACTTCATCTGTGGTAATTCAGCAAAACAGAATTAGAAATGTCAAGCAGAAAAGATCTCATTAAGATAATTCTTCCAAAAGTGAATCCAAAATCTGTCCCAGCTGTTCATATCTTGACAAGTTGAGATGGACATCACTGAAAAAAAGAGGGAGGGGATCTAACTTGTTGTTTTCCAAACTATTGTATTTATAATGATAGAAACTTCTTATTGTCTAGTTCTTCCTCTCGGAGAACCCAGCAAGCTACCGAGAGTATCCTGCCCACACGGCAGAGCATGGCAAGCTCCCCGTGGCATATTCGATATGCCAAAACCAGTAACAATGATGGGTCTCAATCCCCTGACCCTGAAAGCGCCTCCAATGAGGCATCGTTGGGAAGGACGAGTAAAGAGAGGCTTCTAAAATCTCAGGGCTAGGAAGATGAAGATGTTACTGGAGCCTGCTCAAGCAAATCGATGAACAATGGGATGACAGTGATACAGTGATACAGTGTATTTATTACAACTGCATTAAAATAGCCGGACAACTAGAGAGTTTGTTAAAAATGCATATTGAAACACTCAATCCGAAACCACTCTTTTAGTTGTCTTAGGGTAAATCCCAAGAATCCACATTTTGAAACAAGCACTTCTACCCAGCTGCTACTTTAACTACGCTGAATTTGAAAACCAATTTTATATCACTGTGTCTTTACCATCCGATGGCCAAAATGAAGCAACTGAGCATGAATGAGTTCATTTTCGCCCAGTACTAAGTAGGGACTAAATGTTTTATTTGTTAGGCATTCCTATAGCAGTAAGAACCAGACACAAAATATGAGCTCACCTATTCAAATGTTTTTCATTCTTATAAATCAAGCAAACAACTATTCAACACAATTCTAGCAAAGTGAGGCACTGATATGGAGATGAGATCTGAAAACAGCCCAAAAATCAGGACAAAAGGAGGCGAGACTTATTTTGTTGTCACTGTCACTGTCATCCTGTTGCTCAAGCGGATGCCAGTACCATCTCCATTGTGAGACTTGTTGTTACTGTTTTTGGCATATTGGATATGCCACGGGGAGCTTGCCAGGCTCTGCCGTGTGGATGAGATATTCATGGTAACTTGCCGGGCTCTCTGAGAGGGGCAGAGGAATCGAACCTGGGTCATCCGCATGCAAGACGAACGCTCTATCTGCTGCATTATCGCTCCAGCCCTATTTTGTTGTAGTTTTTAAATACAGGTCACTCTCAGCAGTGCTGGAAACCTTAAGCCTCTCCCTTAAAGGATGCCAGGGTCATACCACTTGGACACATCACTTAGCAGAGGATGGCAATGTCAGAGGAGGGTGCAAGCAATGGCAGGGATTGAATTCACAACCTTGCACATGCCCTACAGGTGCTTCTCTAGCCTGAGTCATCTCCAAGGCCCCAAGAAAGTGAAACTTTGGGGCTGGCCCTTTACTTCAACATTTCTAAAGACTGTAGATTGGATGTTGTTACTAAGTTTGCATAGGAATGGATTTAGCCAAATTGAAATCTAATGGCTATTTTCTTTTACAGCAATTGTTCAACTGTCAAGCTCTCCGAAAACTAAGTATTCCCGATAATGACCTTTCAAATCTGCCAACCACGATCGCTAGCTTAGTTAATCTTAAAGAACTGGACATCAGTAAAAATGGTAAGATTCTCATCTCACTTCTATAAATTTCCATGTGTGTTTCTTCGTTAAAAATGTGCTTTCATTTGTCTCCAAGCAAAGGAGATATAATCCGTTTTCCTTTGAGACTGTTGCAACTCTGGGTTAATTTTGTTGAAAAGTTAAGTCCTAACTCGTACATCAAAGGCAGAAAACCTTCCTCTTTCCTCTTACTAATGGACCTCAGACACTCAAGCCTTATTTCTTCTGCATTCAAATATGTGGTTAAGCTTTTCTGAACTATTTTACTATCTACATTGTCCATTTTCCTCCCTTTCTGAGTAAATTTTAACGTGTCTAAATAGCACCGGTCAGTGAGGGCTGCCATTTACCCTACTTGAAATTAACTCCCAATATCCCTCTGGAGTGACAGCACAGCGGGTAGGGCATTTGCCTTGCACGCGGCTGACCCAGGTTCGATTCCTCGGTCCCTCTCAGAGAGCCCAGCAAGCTACTGAGAGAATCTCATCCGCACGCCAGAGCCTGGCAAGCTTCCCGTGGCATATTTGATATGCCAAAAAAAAAAGTAACAAGTGTCACAATGGAAACGTTACTGGTGCCAGCTCAAGCAAATCGATGAGCAACGGGATGACAGTAACAGTGACATCCCTCACTCTGCTCCTCTTTTGATTCACAGTACTATCTTACTATGAAATGATTTGCTTATTTACCAGGGTTACTATCTGCCTTCTCCTGCCCTAGAGTGTAATCTCCATTGTAGGGCAAAGGAGATTCTTCTCTATTTGGGGCACTCAGGAGCCTCAGAGATCTAGAGTAAAACTCACGGGTAATAGGTGCTCGGTAGTAGTTATTTTCCTGGACAAACTTATGTGACAGGTGAGTTTGCTGATGCTGGCCAGATACTGACGCTGGTGATGATGGTTTCCTTCATCACTATGTGGGAATGTGGGAGGGTGTCCTGGGTCCTTATTCACTCCTATGGCCTCACAAATAACTATGAATCTCCATTTTATTAGAATAAAAAGAATAGAATAAAAAGAATTCATTTTAATAGAATAAAACAAGAATCCATACAAAAGGATTATATCTAGATTATATCTAGGCAGTATGAGGATATAAACCATGGGTCCCCTGTCTTTAAGTTAGTCAGTTCCATGGTGTGTGTGTGTGTGTGTGTGTGTGTGTGTGTGTGTGTGTGTGTGTGTAGGAGGGTGGTTCAGGTACATTAGCTAATTTAGGCAATATTCTTGGACAACGTATGTAAAGTTTCATTGATGCACATTAGGTAAATTTGAGAGATGTCATGTTAAACATAGTTCTGTATGTTATTGTGCACATCAGACTATTAGGAAGATTGATCAGTCTCAGGGATGGAGAAAACATAGTGAGTGGAGCACTTGCCTTGTACACAGCTGACCTGAGTCTGATTCTTGTCATCCCACCTTGTTCCCTGATTCAGCCATGATGATCCCAGTGATCCTTGAGTTAAAAGAAAGAGGATGGAGTAAGCCCTTAGCACTGCCAGATATGGCACCCAAACAAGAAAAAACAAAAGACCTCCAAAAATATAGATTTTATTTCAGGTGAACTTATATCTCCACCCCTAGTATTCACACACAGTCACCCCTAAGGTGACACAATGAGACTTTAAGAGGAGAGAAGCATGCCTGTCACCTTTATGGGCTACTTACATATGCCCAAACAAATTTTTATGCATCAAATATGTACAAATCTTTATATGTAAAATACATTAAAGCTTTTTAAAGAAAGGAAAAAGAAAAAAATTAAATTAAGTGTCCTAAAAAAAAAGATGAGAGTGACTTGACATTTTTTTAAATAAGGATCTTAAAATGAATATGTTTTGCCAAAGATAACTAGAAAAAAATGATCACATATAAATATAACAACCTTAATAAATTCTACACCTCCTGGTTTAAACTTAAAGTTCTCTATTATAATCCAGTAAAAGTATATTCTAGTTCACCTCTCTATTTAAGTAAAGAATGTATTTATTTATACAATGCACTTGCTGTATTTAAAAGCATTTATGTAAAGTTGGCAGGCTGAGTGTTTCCATTGCTTGCATATTGTTTAGACTCCCTTTACTAGAATTAAAATTCAGTAGTGTCACAATTTAATTGTGTCATTGTTGTTTAATCACTGGTGGATTTCTATTGCCCGAAATAGTATGTGGCATATTGAAGGGTCCAAATAATTTATTTTATCAAATGAAATGATGAATGAATGGTTCTTTGAGAACATAGAACACTTGTTAAAATGTGCCTGAATGAATTGCTACTGATTTCTTTCATTCAAGTACGTGAGACTCATGGAGAAGGTTACAGTGTCTCTGGGAAGATAAGACTTAACAGTTTTCAATAATCAGTGAAAATCATAAAACACTGTACAATGAAGTGCTTAATTATATGACATAAATTGTGGTTATAAACTCTCAGAGAATGAGTAGTAATTAAATCTGCCTTGTCACTAGGGAAGAGTTCAAGCAAAGCACATAACCTGGATATTTTAAGGAAACTTCTGAATAAAGACTATTTCATTAGGTAGCCAATGCAAATGCAGACACACACATCTTTCTATACCAACTTGGCTTAAAGCTTAGAGTATTTTCATAAAGATAATCCTAAGAAGACCATAAGCAGATGTAGAGAGAATACCAAAGACACTCATGGAAGATGGCATCAAGATTATTTTCATTCTACTAATTATATATTTGTGAGTCACATATTGGTATGGATTTCATATTTTTATATTTTAATAACAAGCAGTCTTACCTATTTATGTATATGCACTCACAAAATTCTATTTTCAATGATAATTTTTGAGAAATAGCCAACATCCAAATATACCATTACCTTGGCCGTTTTAGGCAAGTGTGGATAGTCTAAGTAACTTAAAAGCCTGGAGCCAGAGAGATAGGATAGCACAGAGGGTACTTGTTTTGTATACATCTGATCCACGTTTGATACTCAGTACTAGATATTGTCCCAAATACAAGGAGTGATCCCTGATCTTAGATCCAGGCATAAAACTTGAGCACTACCAGGTGACTCCAAAACTAAGAAACTTATTCTCAGAGTAGCAGGAAATATAATCATTGTCAAATATAAAACAGCCATCTAAGAAAGGCAGTATTTTTATAAGCATTTTAATAATCTCCTAGGTTTTTTTTTTAGCAAGACATTTTTGTTGCCTGGAAGTAAATTGCAAGTTACACCTCAACTCTAAAATAAATACGCATGTATATCCCTAGAAGTTCTGGTGAATATTACATAGGGCCATTTCACTATGCTTGTGATCTCTATAGTCTAGAAATATTTATGCAAACCACTCTGTAAAGCTGATATAGTACATAAGGACCTAAGCATGATGATATATCAGCCAATCAACTAGATGTACACAAACTAAAAGATTTCAATACATCAGCTTTGTGGGCAAATCATGCCTTCAAAATCTATCACTAAGTTCTGTGAGAGACAAAGTTAGTTACTTAAGGAGCATAATAATCTCCTTTGGGTATCTGCCAAGTGAAGAAAGAGCAGAAAGAGGAAAATAAGTACATGGAGGAATCACTGTTGACAAGGCTAGAATACTCCTTATGGAAAAGAATAAAGACACAAGAGAATGTGGTCGAAATTGGTACTGAGGGACAGAAAATAGAAAGCTTATTTGGAAAAGAGGCTCATTCAAGCACTTGTCAATAGAGCTAAGAATTTGCCTGAAATGTACTTTCAAGTAAGATGAGTCATCTCTTATGATAACACTAATTCTCTCAGAGGTGGAGGCTAAATCTGATCTTGAACATCCCTGGAGCTTCTCATCTTTAATTTTTTATATTCAGTTCTTTTACGTAGCATCCCAATTCACTGTATTTTCTTCTATAATTCAAACAGAATATATACTATTAAAACCATTAGGTAAGTGGACTATCATGTGCAGAATGGTGATGAAAAGATTTGTGTGAATGGCTCTGATCTACGGCTAATCACATCTCCAATCAACCAGCTTCCTTCTGTTGGATCCTGAGATCATAACCAGATTGTCTTCCCCAATGTATCAGATGACTTACTTATGACACAAAGAAATATACTATGTTCTTCATCAACCAAAGTTGTCTTCACTTTCAAAAAAATGTTGCAGGGCTAGGGATATAACTCAAGAGCTGAGCGCAGACTTTGCATGCAGGAGACCTGGGTTCACTCCCAGGCACACATGATCTTAGCACTCCCAGGAATGACTTTGTCCCCTAGCCAGGGGCCAGGTGTGGCCCGTGAGCACCAGTGTACATGGGCCGAAATAAAATAAAATCTACTTTTAAAAAAGACATTGTAGGGGGCTGGAGCAATAGCACAGCAGGTAGGGCATTTGCCTTGCATGCGGCCGACCCGGGTTTGATTCCCAACGTGGTCCTCTGAGCACTGCCAGGAGTAATTCCTGAGTGCAGAGCCAGGAGTAACCCCTGTGCATCACTGGGTGTGACCCTAAGAGAAAAACAAATTTAAAAAGACATTGTAGATGTCATTTATTCTGGGAACTTCCTGTCACCCTACATACACAAATAATTTTTCCTTCCTCTGTAACACATTCATACCTTAAAAAATATTTGCTTTGAACTTATCCCATCCATGTAACTTGATTTCTATATATACCCCTATATACTTGACAAAATTGTGAAAGTCTTGAATTTATGTCTTTCTTATTTACTCTCTATTTGGATTTGCTACCACAATACTCAGAGTATATGGTAGGTGCTCTATGACCATTTAGCAGATAAATAAATATTATATTGATGCACTCTTTAAAAATAATGAGACTATTTATAATGTATTTTATTAAGAATCCTACATTGTAAAAGGCCCTTAGCTGTCATACCGAGAGCTTTTTAAATGTAACAGTATTGGGGGCTGGAAAGATAGCACAGTGGGTAGGGTGTTTGCCTTGCATGCAGCTGACCCAGGTTCGACTCCCAGCATCCCATATGGACCCCGAGCAATGCCAGGAGTAATTCCTTAGTGTATGAGCCAGGAGTAATCCCTGTGCATCGCTGAGTGTGACCCAAAAAGAAAAAAATGTAACAGCATTGAAAAAGACAAAATGACATTGTAGTAAGTAATGGGTAACCACTAAAATGAGCATTAACTTGTCAAATAATAACAATTTTAATTTTTCCAAAGAATATTTGCTGTTTCATGCCAAGATTTGATTTCTTCCTTAAACTTCAGATTGGTATATCCAGATGGGCTTGGCTATAATGTCCCACAAACACTCTCAACTTCCAAAATCCTCCACTTCAACCCACTTTTTCTTCACCATCTATTCTCTGTGAATATTGACATTATCCACATAGGAGTTCAGTACAAAATTCCATTCTCTTCTCCAATTTCCATATGCATTCAGTTAGCAAACCCTACCTGATTTACCTCTTATAAACATGCTACATGTTACATTCTTATTATTATTGCTTTGACTTAATATCTTTTTCCTAGATTATTTAAATAGCTTTCACATTGCAAAGAGGACTAGCTTCCTTTTCTTTCTAATATATTTCAGTTGATCTAAGATCTAAATGAAGGCTTCCTAGCACAATTCTGAAAGTTCCCACAATTGCCCTGTACTTTGATTTACCTGTCTCGTAAGACTGAACCACATTTTTTAAATTCTATGATCTAGACCCTGAAGAACTACCTCAAATTCTTAATGCTATTTCACCATATCAATGACTCTGTTTATGTTTGTTCCTCTATCTAAATCACTGTTCACGCCCTGTTGAATTTTATATATTATTCAAAACCAAATTGAGTATTAGAACAATTGTATTTAACTATAGTGAAATATGTATGTGGTTTTAATTTTTACCATTAAATATTTTGAGAAAATAAAGTAAAATGAGATAGTAATATACATATTGTCCAACATGATTAGTGCATTAACTTTAATTATAGATATAAAATTCGATGTTTTTTAATGAATTAGAGACATCGAAATATGGAAATTGTCATCCCCATCGTTCTTACTACCTTTCTCTCAGAATTTGTGTAATGTAAATGAAATTCTAGTTCATTATGTCCTCTATTCTGCAAATTTTTCATACACATTGTCTCTGATTCTTGTTCTTGTTGATCAGTGTGGATCTAAATGTACAGCAAAGCAATCAAACTTCCCACTGCTCTCACTGCTAACTCTTTAAATTATTATATATTTGATTGTTGGCCAATCACTAAGAGCACTGTTGAGCACTGTCATCCCATTGTTCATCGATTTGCTCGAGGGGTGCCAGTAACGTCTCCACTGTGAGACTCATTGTTACTGTTTTTGGCATATCGAATATGACATGGGTAGCTTGCCAGGCTCTGCCATGCGGGCGGGATACTCTCGGTAGCTTGCTGGGCTCTCCAAGAGGGACGGAGGAGTCAAACCCGGGTCGGCCGCGTACAAGGCAAATGCCCTACCCGCTGTGTTATCGCTCCAGTCACTAAAGGAGATTAAATATTTTAATTTTTATCTGATTATTAATGCATTTATTAATTGGTATTCTTCCACTTATTTCTGTTATCAAGTACAGAAAGAATATCTTTCTTTACCAATTATATTTTTTGCTCTATTTTCATTTTGGATTCTTAGGTTCTTGGTTATCTGAAACATTTAGGTACTGTGTGTATCTAAATGATACAAGATTTAGTCACTTATTGGATAATAGGTTACAAATATTATTTCTAATTTCTAATTTATCTTTGCATTTTGTTTGTGAAAATGCCATTTATCAGAGTAGTCACTGATTTTGATGTACTAAAATTTTCGTGCTTTCCTTTTATTAATACTTTATTATTATTAAAGTACCACAGTTTGTAATAGGTTAATATTAATGCTTTTAGTACACAGACTTATATGGCATCTCCACCACTACCAAAGTGCCAAAAATATTCTACCATTGTTGTATGTCACTTCTTCCCTCTATGGTCTACTTTTTTAATATTTATGAACTCTTTCCTGGCTCTAAGATTGTAAAAACATTTGTCTATGTTTCCTTCCAAACCATTAAGGCCTTTAACTCAATTGCAATCTGTTTTTCTCCAGTGTATGATCAAAATTCATGTTTCGGTATGATAGATGATTGACTGTTCGAGCAATATTGGTTAGTCTCTAGTTTCTCCACTAATCTGTAGCTCTGTCTCTTTAATGTACAAAAGATATTAACCACATTCTTTGCTGCTTCACTGGCTAATTTTGACATTCTTATGCGCATGTCCAGTTGGTCCCATCTATCACATTACAGTCAGGGTTTGGTTTTGCTTTTGGACCACATTCCCTAGTGCTCAGAACTTTCTCTTGGCTCTGTGCTCAAGGATCACTCATGGTGCTGCTCAGGGGACCCCTCCCCTGTGAGGTATGGAACCCAAGTAGTCCCGTGAAAGGCAAGCCTCTACCCGCTATACCATTACTTTTTCTCTAGCCCCTTTATACTAAGTTTAAACAACTGGTAACATGAGTTCCATTTTTATGTTTTCCAAATGTATTTTGCTGTTCTTGGTATTCAATTATTTTTTATAATTCTGTTTTGAAATGTCGAGGTTCACAAACAATCTATTAGAACTTTTAGCTGGTTTAAATTTAGAAATTACTTTGGGAAAGCATCCTTGTGATAGCAAATAGTGCAATCCATGAACATGATATTTACCTTAATTTGAGCTTTAATTTTTATCTTTCGTAAAGCTTTTGCACTTTTAAGGTTGGGTATGCATTTTATTAGTTATTTTTTTGAAGCAGCTTCATTGCTTGTTTTTTATATTGTTTATCTTTTATAAAATTTCTATTTATAAGTTTTCAACTATTGTTTTTGAACATTACTCATTCTGATATATCAGTCTTACATTCAGTCATGATAAATTATGACATAGTTATATAAATATAGCACTGTAGCACTGTCATCCCATTGTTCATCGATTTGCTCGAGCGGGCATCAGTAATGTCTCCATTGTGAGACTTGTTATTACTGTTTTTGGCCTATCAAATACACCGCAGGTAGCTTGCCAGGCTCTGCCATGCTGGCGGGAGACTCTCAGTAGCTTGCCAGGCTCTCCAAGAGGGACAGAGGAATCAAACCCATGTCGGCCACGTACAAGGCAAACGCCCTACTCGCTGTGCTATTGCTCCAGCCCTATATAAATGTAACATATTTGTATTATATATTATATAAATATATCACTATATCACTGTTATCCTGTTGCTCATCAATTTGCTAGAGCAGGCACCAATAACATCTCCATTGTGAGAATTGTTGTTACTGTTTTTGGCATATCAAATATGCCATGGGTAGCTTGCCAGGCTCTGCCATGTGGCTGAGATACTCTCAGTAGCTTGCTGGACTCTCCGAGAGGGATGGAGGAATCGAACCCAAGTCAGCCATATGCAAGGCAAAATCCCTACCCGCTATCATTTATAATATAAATATATTATAAAATATATTTATATCTTATATAAATATAAAACATATCTATATTATATATTATATAAATATATAATACATCACTGTCACTGTCATCACTGTCATCCCATTGCTCATCGATTTGCTCGAGTGGGCACCAGTAATGTCTCCATTGTGAGACTTGTTACTGTTTTTGGCATATTGAATGCGCCATGAGTAGCTTGCCAGGCTTTGCCGTGCAAGTGGGATACTCTGCAGCTTGCCGGGCTCTCCAAGAGGAATGAAGGAATCGAACCTGGGTCAGCCGCATGCAAGGCAAATGCCCTACCCACTGTACATATAAATATGATATATGACCATTATAAATTATAATTTATGTCACATTTATATAATCTTATTATATAACATATTGTGTTATAAACTATAACATTTATATAAATATAGCATAGTTATAAATTATAAAATAGATTTCTTTTATGTATAAAGTTATATCATTTACATATGAAAATTTTAGTTTTTCTCTTCCTTTGTACCTTCTTGAGTCTTTTTTTCATGTTATAATTTCCTAGAAAATCATCTTTTCCAGCATCAGAATGTTCAGTTTTACATGTAGGTTTATTCATGTACTCTGTAAATCTCTACCATATTCATGATGTTCCTTCCCTTGTATTCCTAATAGTATGTAATTCCATATATATCTTTACTTATATCATCCATCTTTACACGTGGCTTTCTAGTGTTTTAACCTTTCAAATAAGGTTCTTAGGGTTATCTCTAGTTTTTTTATTTGCTTGTTTATTTTCAAGTCATTCACTTCTGCTTTTCTATTTCATAATGCATCTATATTTCTTATGCCTCCTCCTCTTGAATAGGATTTATTCAGTTGTCATGAGTGTTACAACATTTTAGACATTTCAAGCAATTATTTTTATTGAAATATATTGCAGATGACATAGTTTGGCACAAAAGCCTTATTTATCATTGACTTTAATCTTTAAACATTCATTTCACTCACAAAAAATCATATTCTCTAATTTTAGTTTTGTGCTCAGGATATATAATCTATACCATTCTCTCTTACATTATAAGTTTTTCCAGGAAAACTGTATATCTTAAAGATTTTCACATGTTTGAATCTTTGAAAACACCCAACGTTTGGAGCATTTTCCTACTGGAAAGATTGACTACATCTAATGAAGTGGAGAAAATGAGTCAAAAAATGAGATTTCAACCTCTTATGTTGCATAGAGATTCTATACTCCATTAAAATCAAATCAGCATATTAACTTTCTCTTCCTCAGGAACTTTTAGTACATTTCCTAAAACTTGGGTTTATATATATATATATGTATATATATATATATATATATATATATATATGCACATAGATGTGAAGAGACAGACGCAGCAAGAGGAAGTAAAATGCTGTGTTTCAATCCCCCTTTTACTTCTAAGTCTTTCTATTCCCAAAATTTTGTGCAGCATTCCCTGAGTAAATGAATCTACTTTCTATGCCAATACATCTTTTATTCTTTGTTCCTTAGATCTAAATTCAATAGTGATATTAAAATCCCATGTCCATCAGAGATGAAAGCATTTCATGATGTTGTGATCCTGAATAAACAGGATCAGTGTCTGTTTATAGAGCTAATACATGGTCATAATGGAGTAAATTGTTTTCTATGATAAAGCAAGATAATGAAGGATAAGGTTTAATTAGGCAGTGATTCAGTTTTAAGTATGATTGTTGATTTGTCATAGCTTCAAAGAGACTATGACACTATGATTTAAGGACTTTAATGAAAATGAATTAATGTGAAAGCCCATCTAATTCTGCAGCAATTAAGTGATTTTTCTCTCATCCCCTAAAACTTATTTCTATACATGAATAGATTTGAACAACATCCTAGTGGATAAAATCACCATTGTTGGTTGTAATGAAAGGCAATCAGAGTTGAAGGCATTATTATGTGTTTTTCTGACTAGCCAATTATTCCACCCCTTCCCCAAATGCATGCAAAACACTGAAGACAAATCTCCTCAACTTTCAGAGAAGAGTAGGAGTTTTTCTCAGTGGCACGAGAGAAATCAGATATGGGGAGGCAATTAAATGATAATAATCTTTAGAATTTTGTGCACATTATGAGAAGAATAAAGTTTCTGGTGGTGGGTATGTAATTTCTTCGGGAAGTCTATTTCAGGATGTCTGGTGGGTGGGGGACAACATGTTACATATTACCAATCAATTGAGCTGTTCTCAGTTAGCTGAAAGGATGCTCTTTGATGCTTAGCTCAATATTAGACCATTCATTTGGAGTAGAGTTTTTTACTTTACTCTATTAAATGGCTCACTTTCAACACACTTGATGTGTTACTTATCTGAAAGTCGTTAAGTACTACCCTCCCCCTCAGACTACCTTGTCTCTCTACAGCATCCATTTCCCTCCAAGATAATAGTGCTGACATGAACTCGGGCTTGATTCCCTCAATTTCTGTTGAAACACAACGGAGCCCAGATCCGTTTCTTTCCCACCTCTCAGTCCGATTTCAGAGTTTAGCTCTCTTGGATCTTCTTGAGATCATTAGCTATCAGTAGGTGTGTTACCCGCTCTTCCTCCAGGGAGCGACGATCGCTATTCGTTAATAGAAACGTATGGAGCAAAGATCAGCCCCCATTTCATTCTCATCTTGAAGTCTGTGTTGGGCTGTCACCTAGACTCATAAATTCTCAGGAGTCATAGCAGAGCCTTTTTTTTTTTTCCTGAGCTGAGTGAGTAACCTGTCCTCAGTGTGCCTGTAAATTCTGGGAAACTGGAAGAGAACAAATTGAACTGGTAATGAAGGATTGTGAGCCGTTTCTCTGTGAGGCCGTTCTCCCTCACAGCTCTGGTCTAAACTCCCTGAAAATGAGAAGGGCTGCATCTTGTGCGTTTCTAAATCCACAATATCCCCAGCTTGCAGCCTAAGTGCTTATGTGCTTACTAAAGTGGGAGCTTGATGAAGGAGGAAGGATGCTTTAGCCAAATATGAAATCAGATGATTAAACACTCCTTTTCACCTAAAAATGACTCCACATGTTTGTTGCCGAAGTAGAGAGAGGGAGATGGAGAAGGAGAGCCCAAGACAGAGGACCGGAAGTGTCAGGAGCTAGTTCAACTCATTTTGACTAACTCATTCATTCTTCTATGAATGAATGAATGAACACATTGGTCGAGATCATAAATACATTTCAGAATCTTCACTCGACATATTCTCAAGGCAGAATCAGTTGCTTGGCAGTTTCAACTTCATGCCTACCTGCCTTTGTTTTTTTTCTCTCTACAGTATCATTAGAGAGGCAATAGAGTTTTGTAGACCTTTAACCATTGTTTAGGTGTCTGCTGAATCTTGTTCCTTCTGTTCAAGTGGTTAGAGCAGAGGGTCGCAAATATATTCCGCCTACCACTCCCTCTTGACAAATATAATTAATTATTCAGTATCCCCCTTCACCCAAAATCTACCATCTTTTATCAAACAGAAAATGTTTCTCTGGGTTCTTCTGGCACATCCCATTTGGGAAAGAATGAGGAGGAAGAAAAAAATTCCAGTTCATTCACAACTCTTTTATTTCTCTCCTCTCTTCATCTCTCCATCTCTTGTCTCTCCCTCTCCTTTCTTCTCTCTCTTCCCCTTTCCCCTCTCCCTCTCTCCTGCCTTCTTTCTCTCTCCCTCACTTTCCCTCTCTTCATTCCTTTCTCTGCTCCCTTCTTTATGCCCCTTCCTCTCTCTTTCCCTCTTCCTCATCCCTCTTACTTTCTCCCATAATTCTCTCTCTATCCTCTCTTTCTCTTCCACATTCCCCTTCCCACCTCTGTCCTAATGGCCCATACAAATTTCCCCAAATTTGCTAGCCTAATTGCTGGATGCTTTTGCTTTATCCTGTAAAATAGATTGCGGCCTCTGAAACCTGCCTCTAATTAGGAATTTCTGCTAAATCGGTTATTGCCCATTTATAAAATATCCTTGGAGAATGTGCTTTTATGCACAAACAAGCTTTTTTTCATATAGTAAAATTACTGCTGATTATTTTGTGTATCAAAGTTTGTATTTTACTTTAACCATTCTAAATGGAAACTACTTAAGAAATGTTGCATATCACTTTACTGTCTCTAGCAGGTTTTAACTTAATGTGACTTGACTTTTCTGGCTGACTTTGGTTCATCACAGGTTCTGCTACTGAACTTTTTACAGTGTGAAGCTACTTGCTTCTACACCAGAGAAGAATGGTAGATTTGAAGAGTTCTGATGTTGATTTTGTAGATTTTTCCCATCACCTCCTCTATTATCAGACAGTTGTCATTTGAGGAATCAATCCCCATCAATGAAGGAGTGGGATTCCTTGGGTGGCGTCGGTGAAGTAGGGAAACTGAGGCAGCCTCAAGAAGAAAATCTACCACTTCCCTCTCTACTCACTTCTGTTACCCTAAGTGCCGGGGAAATTTAGGACTGATTGAAGTCTTCCGTGAGCATCTGCATAGCACAGATGTTCACACCTTGACAGTCCTATCAAGCTGCACCTGAAATCCACTTGTTTTTCCCCTCAACCTGATTTCTCAGGAGCTGTGGACTCGAGCTGGAGCGAAGAATTGCTCTTTGCAAGAAAGGAAAGTCAGTCCTGACTCTTACCCAAGCACTTCTGACCCGTCACTTTTCTCTCACAGAAAATAATTTCAAGAGGAGACAAATAGTAAAGTACAATAAATTTATTGGGGGAAACAAAGGGAGGAAAGGGGAGAAGTAGACAAAGATGCATGTTCAAGAGAGGACCTTGGGGGCTGGAGTGATAGCACAGCAGGTAGGGCATTTGTCTTGCACGCGGCCAACCCAAGTTCGAATCCCAGCATCCCATATGGTCCCCTGAGCACCGCCAGGGATAACTCCTGAGTGCATGAGCCAGGAATGACCCCTGTGCATTGCCAGGTGTGACCCAAAAAGCAAAAAAAAAAAAAAAAAAAAAAAGAGAGGACCTTGAACTGCTTCTCCAGAATGGAGAAAAGCCAGCACATGCACATATCTATCCCCAACAGGGATGCGGGGTCCATTTCCCCAGAATGGGGACATGAGCTTTAAAGTATGAAGGGACACCTCTTCACTTGTGTACCCCTCTTCTTCTGCCAAGTTAGTCTACATAGAGTTTCTGCAAACTTTCCCCGACCCACCTCCCTCACCTCACCCTTGTCTGTTCCTAGGTTGATTCCCTGAGGGGGAACTTGAGCAGTTGATGATGTTTTGATATTCTTCACTTGGCATCCTTTGTCTCAGTGGTGGGAGCCCTCCTCCAAAAGAAACTGCTACCTCTGCCTCTTCTCTCTGGAAGTCTCCCTGCTGGGGCTGGGAATTCTGCATCTCAATGGTCTTCAGTTCCCCTGACCTCCTGAGTTATATCTGCTATGTCAAAGGCCTCCATACCTTTGTTTCAGTTTAGGTTTCAGACACTGCTTCCCCAACATACATTACAGGACCTCCACCCCCGCCCCCCCTCTTCCTGCCAGCAACAAGACCATAAACCATGATTTCTTCATACTAACACTTCTCTATTTTGACTACTGCCTGTAACATGTCTATTTCTTCTTACATATTCCACCTTCTAGTAGATTGGCAATTAAAAAGTGCAAAGATTCTGGACTGGAGCGATAGCATCCAGGTAAGGCGTTTGCCTTGCACATGGTTGACCTAGCATCCCATATGGTCCCCCAAGCACCGCTAGGAATAATTCCTGAGTGCAGAGCCAAGAGTAACCCCTGTGCATCGCCGGGTGTGACCCAAAAATTAAAAAAAGAATGTAACCAATTGAGTCACCCAGAGATATATAGTAACAAAGCTATTCATGATCATGTTTCAGTCATACAACGATCCAACACCCATTTCATCACCACTGTCTATTTCTCACCACCAATGACCTCAGTTTCCCTCCCACCACCCCATTGCCATTCACTTTCCTCCCCCCCGTACAATTTTGGGCATCATGGTTTGCAAAAGATATACCAAGAGGTTATCATATTTGTTCCTTTACCTAGTTTCAGCACTCAGTTCTTATCCAGAGGGATCATTTCCAACTAACTTTGTTATAATGGGCCCTTCTCTATCCCAATTGCCTTTTCCAAGGAATGCAAAGATTCAAAATGAGGTTTATCGCACTTATAAGTGTATTAAATTCAAAAAATAAAGAAACTAATCACCTGGGCATTGTATGGAAAAATCTAAAATGTTGGTATAATCTGAAATTTGACCAAAGGAAATGCAGTTTTACATGCATTCTGGAGTCTTCATTTAATGCAGTCTGGAGTGTGTGTGAATCTGGGTCCCCAAAGATGGGATTTTCTGTTTGTCTTGACATTAAGTACATGGTTATCCTAGAAAAGGACCATGGGAACAGCTGAATAGAAAAGACGGGCTTTATTTCAGGGAAGCAACTGAAGTTGGGATGGATGTCCTCTAGCACAGGCTAAGAGAACAGCTTCAAAGAGAAGGAGGACTGATGTTCTGTCCAGGGGGAGACAGAGTGGCATAACAGCTTATACATCGTCCAACAGTTTTTCAAGAAACTCATCCATGTTCTTGAGGTAGGACAGCAGCTTGTGCAGTTGAGGGACTGTCGCACTGTCGTCCCATTGTTCATCAATTTGCTCGAGCGGGCACCAGTAATGTCTCCATTGTGAGACTTGTTACTGTTTTTGGCATATTGAATATGCCATAGGTAGCTTGCCAGGCTCTGCCGTGCGGGCGGGATACTCTCGGTAGCTTGCCGGGCTCTCCAAGAGGGACAGAGGAATCGAATCCCAGTTGGTCGTGTGCAAGGCAAACGCCCTACGTGCTGTGCTATCGCTCCAGTCCTATTTGAGGAACATACAAAGAAAATGCATCACATACACATGAGTAGTGGAGAAATATCACTGGTTGTATTTTTATTTTGGATATAAGAATGAAGATCAATGAGGCATGAGATAGAAAATGACACTCCTATACAGTCTCCATTGGTCAGTACCATCTGTCTGGTGCCTGGGGTCCAAATTCATGCAGATGCATTCTCAAAACAGCAAACAAAAAAATAATAAATAAAAGCTTCAAGACAACTGAACAAAAAGGGCATTCTTGGCAAGACAACCAGGAAGTGTGTTTCACCAGCACCATATCAGTAAAGCAAGATTTAAAACTGGCAAGTGGGATCCTATTTAATGCTGAGTAAAGTTGGGGTCATGTAGCTAGTGTGGCCTAGACACGTTCAGGAATCTCCCAGGAAAAATCATGCATATGTATGCTGAAGGCTAGTACATGTCAGCTAAAGAACATGTGACTGATATACAGAATCTTAATCACACGTCCAGAAAATATTTTTAGTAATGTGAAGAGGAGAAAAGATGACCTAGGTGAGGAAGGGTTCCACTGCACAGTTGCATTGATTAGCACTGCCCAACCAGTGTCTGCTGTCTTTGAATCCAAAGGCATTCCTAATTCTCCATCCTGTCCCAGTCAGAGCCAAAACAGTGACACTGGTGGCTTCTCCCAGGGACAGTTTGTCACCTTAGACCAGACTGTTTTTTTCTCTCTTTTTCTTTTTGATTTTTGCATTTATTTTCGCCTTGGGGGACCATACCTGGCCATGCTCAGGGATAACTTCCACACCCTCCAGTGGTGCTCAGACGACCATGTAGTTCTGGAAATTTGTCGGGGGAAAAATGCATTTTAGTCCTTTGAGCTCTCTCTCTCTGTTTCTTTTAATTTATTTCTTAATCCCAGGAGCCCACATTTTTTTGGAGGGATGAGGTTTGATTTTTTTTACCACATAAGACTAATTGAAAAACCTCTGCAAATTCATCTTCTCTAAAGCCCCAAATTGTAAATACTCTTCCACATCAAGATGAAATAAAAAGAAATGTTTATTGTGTTTTCTCAGTGAATTCTTCTATCCCTGCTCCTGAATTGAGTATACTTTATTAAATATCCATGTAACCTGTCTACTTCACGAAACTGAAAATTTTTTATGAAATTTTGTATAATTAGGATTTCAAAATCTCTAGTGAAAATAGTTTGCCTCATTTATTTTATAAGACAGAACATTAAAATCATTAAAATCTTTATCAGCATATTGAACCTATAATAATGATTAATTCATTGTTACTGATAATATCCTTTCATTTCAAGAAAATGACATTTCAATATTCACTACCCACAATGAACAGGATATGCAATTATTTACCAAAAAATCATAATAAACACATTTTAATGTATTTGAAAAAAATGTAGACTCATTCAAAATTTGTTCTTGAAGCCAGAGAGAGAGTTCAGAGGGTAGTGCTTTGCATGTGGCCAACCCTGACTCACTCACAGCACTGCATGTGACCTCCTGAGCACCACTGGAAGTGAACCCGCAACACACAGCAAGGAGTAAGCCTGAGTGCTGAGTATAACCCACCCACCCACTGACCGCCCACCAAAAATGCAGAAACACTTGCTACATTTCCATTGATTTCCCAGGTATTGTGAGAACTCTTAAGAAATTTAATACCAGCTAGGGCTGGAGCAATAGCACAGCAGTAGGGTGTTTGCCTTGCACAAGGCCGACCCGGGTTCGAATCCCAGCATCCCATATGGTCCCCTGAGCACCGCCAGGAGTAATTCCTGAGTGCAGAGCCAGGAGTAAGCCCTGTGCATTGCCGGGTGTGACCCAAAAAGCAAAAAAAAAAAAAAAAAAAGAAAGAAAGAAATTTAATACCAGCTGAGACTCTCACTCAGATTCCATATATATGTATATATATATATAGAGAGAGACCATATATATATAGACATATATTTGGATATTGATCATATCTATATAGACCATATAGACCATCCCATTGCTGTGGCTGATATCTTATAGTCATTTTTCTTTGATTACTTTGATTTTCCCTGATAAGCAGTTATGTTATACACTTCTTCATGTACATGTTGACTCTTATGTCTTCTTGGGGAAACACCTCTTTTTCCCATGTCTTTATAATGAGATTTAACTTATTTCGTTGTTGCTGTTAAGCTTCGCTCTTGCTCTATGTAGCTATATCTTTGATATTTTTCAAATATATGAATACTTTCTATTTTTAAATGGTGTGTCTTTTTATTTTAGCCATAATTTCTTTCTCAAAACAGAAGTGTTTTAAATTGACAATTTCATTCATTTACTTTTGGGTTTTTTTTCTTTGCCAGTGGGGTGGAATCATTGAAATTACATCTAAAATCAGCATTTTGGCAAGTTTACCGTATGTTTTCCTTCATCTGTCTTTGGTCAAACATCAAAGTTTTCAATCCATTTTGAATTCACTTCTGAGTTTTGTGTTTGGTTCAATATTAACTTTTTGCATATTGCTGATCATTTCTCCTGATGCCATTTTTTAAAAAGAAGCTTTACCTTCTCCTCTTTGGGAAAAGAACAAAATAAATAATCTACAAAATGTATTACGTTATTGAATAATTGAAAACACAGTAGCAACTTTTTTCATTTACACTTTTTAAGGGGAAGAGGGAAAAAATAGACAATCAGATTTTAAAAAATCACACTCTACCTTTTCTAATTCAAGATATTAATATTTTCTGCAAATTTTATTAATCTTATTTCATGAAAATCTGTTTCTGCCATATTTTAAGACAAAAATGCAAAAATGGTCATTTCTCATTTGGCAGTATTTCTATAAATTTAGTCATAATACATTTTGTTGCATGATTACTGAAGGGAACAAATTAGGAAAATATTACCACACTTTCCTAGTTTAGAGAGCAGACACTTATTGATGTCATCTTCTATTTTCGCATAGACCGATATAGTCCATGTTTTAATCTAAATATACCATTTTGTCTATAAAATTCAGTGCTTCCCATAAAATAGTTTTAGAATTCTGTCCCTATTGGTTGTTCAGCCTAGAATTTAATCTAATCTAAATATAATAACCTTGAATCCCCAGGGACACCAAAAATAGGTAGATTATTGATTCCCTTATCAGGCTTCCTTATGAATCTCTCTCAGACCGTTTATGTGATTTATCAACTGATAAACAGATATTAGAACTTGAATCATATGGTCTATAATACTTAGCTGGGTTTCTGTAGAATCACAAGTGAAAATATTGGAATAAAATATATAGCAAAGAGAAGAATATTTATTTCCTTATTTCTGGGTGAATAAATTTGAAAAATAAAACAAATTTAATCTTAACAAATATGTTAATTGATTTTACATGGACATATCCAAATTTGCATATCTTCATTTTTACAAATTAAAAACGTTGTTTCAGAAGAGCAAACCACCCTTAATGACTGTCTAGTGAAAGTGTATATCATTCAATAAAATCTAACATAATTTCAATAGGGGGATATATAATAAAATTTTAAAAATACAGTATTAAAAAAGGAATTAAACCCTATATCAATATAAAAACCCACTATATTTTAATAGGTCACTTAATCTTTGTTAAAGTATAGTTTTTCATTCACAAATGAAATTTATAATATATGATAATCTTTCTATAAAATTAAGAGAATTAAATTATTTTGCACAATTCCATAAATGAGTGCTAGTTACTTATTTATACATTAATTTTACGAATTTATAGCAATAGTATTTATTATTTTCCACACATGATACAAGTACTTTATACTATCTAGTGTTAAGACCATTCCTTGGAAGTGATGCTTAGTTATTTTAAAATCTAAGATTATATGACTAATTAAATGACAACCGATTCAGTCACCTTACATCTTGAGCTTCTTAATTGTATATTACCTCTCTGTGTTTATATTTAACTATAATTCTTTAAAAACTTTACTAAACTCTGTGACTTTACTAAACTCTACAAATATATATGTATATATATAAATTCAATAAAGTGACTTAAAAATTTATTTCTCCAATATGTTCCAATTTTATTTTTAAAAGGTAGCCATGAAAACCTCAGAAAAATGATAAAATTACTGTTTAGCATCAGTTAATCATATAATTTATCTATTCATATTACATGTATTATCATTTTCCATCTTCAGAGCATATTTCTGAGCTACTATATTTAATATATATTGGGATATTGAATACATATGTGGATATTCTTTCAACACATTAATTCCCTTTGCATTTTCTTAGACAGTTTCTTTAATTTATTTTTTAATAAGTGAATCACCGTGAGGGTACAGTTACAGATTTATACATTTTTGTGCTCATGTTTCCCTCATATAAAGTTCGAGAACCCATCCCTTCACCAGTGCCCATTCTCCACCACAAATAAACCCAGCATCCCTCCAACCCTCCCCAATCCCATCTCCCCTGAACCCCACCCTGCCACTGTGGCAGGGTATTCCCTTTTGTTCTCTCTCTCAAATTAGGTGTTGTGGTTTGCAATAAAGATGTTGAGTGGCCATTGTGTTCAGTCTCTAGTCTACATTCAGCACGCATCACCCTTCCCCCTCATGGCCTCCAACCACATTTTACTTGGTGTTCCCTTCTCTATCTGAGTTGCCTTCTCCCCAGAATGTGAAGCCAGCTTCCAAGCCATGGAGTCAGTTTCCTGGTACTTATTTCTACTGTTCTTGGGTGTTAGTCTCCTACTGTTATTCTATATTCCACAGATGAGTGCAATCTTTCTATAGACAGTTATTCTTAATTTATACCTTCAAGCAGCATATTTTAATATTTTCTTTAGTTCTTTTATCGACTGATATGCTTCACTTATATATTTTTTCTAATAATTATAGCAGCATTTACATAGCACTTTATGTCAATTGCTTTATCTGCTTAATCTAGTCCAATATTTTCTATAGTTCTCTGTTGAACCCATTCATTTCATCACCATTTTTCAGAATGGGCAACTGAGTCATTGAGAAGAGTTAAGTTGGCATTTCATCTTAATCCAGTCGACTTTGCTCTGAACAATTTTAAGTTTGAACAATGAATAACAAAAAATAAGGTTTTATGACAAAATAGAGCATCTTGCTACACTAGAGACTTCTACTTTCAGTTGAAGGTAGGCAGGTACACACACACATGCACACATGCACACACACACAATCGGGTCAGAAAGTAGAAGCAAATTAAAATGTAATTTTAAGGAAAGAGTGCTTACCTTTTACTGACAGTAGAATTCTCTGCTTTCTTGTAGCTATTGTAGAATGCTCTGCTTTTCTTAAAATATTGTGCTTTATATGTATATTGTACATACATAGAAAAATCCCAGACAGTTTTATTGTACATATATAGAAAAATTAAAGAAAAATTATCCCAAAGTAGAATCTGTGGAGATAAAGCATCAGGCTCCCCAGTACAAAATGAATCCATAGTCATGGGTGAACAAATTGGTGAATGAACAGCTAACAGGAGGGAAGTCTTGCCCCTCTGGCTGCACACATTCCAAATAAATAAGCCTGCCAAGGGGTAATGTTGGATATTGCTCACGGGTCAATTTACTGACTTCTTCTTGTTAACATCTAGTTATTAAGGGCAAGACTAAGTATTACAATTGTCCCAAAAGAGAGAAATGACTCTTTCACACATAACACAGCCCGTAAATTTCCTTGGGTCCTTATTAAGAAGTCAAAATACTTCAGTAACTATGTTAAAACAGCAACATTTCTGGTCATGTGTCATATGTCAGACATGGATGCCCTTGTCATTAGCTAACAACCTGTGTCAGATCTGGCTCGTCTGCTACTTTCCCCTGGGCTTTGAGACTGTATGAACGTGGTTCGCTAGGCCAATTAAATCTAGGAATATAGGTTTTTCTTTCTTGAGTATTTATCATCAGAAACTTCTCAAAATTCTGCAACAAAGCAGTCCCTCTTCTTCTGTCATGTGTGAATAGCTCAGCAGGACAAGTACTTTTTGGAAATGTTTACATTTTAATAATAGTTTCAAAAGTTAAAGCAAGCAGTCCTCTAGGCTCTGGGGAATGGCTGAGTATCATTGATCTCTCCCATTTGCAGGGCTTGTGTTATCGGCTTGTGTTATTGGCCCCGTTCTTATCCATTGATTGAAATGTCCTTCATATTTTTATTCCTCTGACTCTTCACGTTTATAGATGAGGTTTGTGGCCTACCGATTTTCAATTTCATAGAAAAACTCGTGTATTTCTGTCACATAGCCAGCAGCACAGATGTGACAACAGATGAGCAATTGTCCAAAGGCAATCGGCCAAGCTGGCTAGCTCAGAAACTTTAGAGACAACCCAGGAACAGACAGGCTGCCCGACTCTTCACACTCACAGGCAGAAGCAGAGCTAAGTCGATGCCACCAACGGGTGAACTGCATCCAGTTTATAAAGCCCCCTCCTAGTGTGGGAATATCTGTCAGTCTGTTAAGTTTCCTTAGGTCATTTTCACACCTATGTGTATAATCTTCTCAGTCTTGCAACATGAAGAGAACAAAGATGTTTCCTTCCATTTACTTTATGCCTACAGGTTTTGGGTTTCACGCAACAGTGGCACTGTTATAGCTTGATAACATACACTTTTATTTCTTTGGGTTAGTTGTGCGTCAAGACCTATTTCCTGCAAAATATACAATTGTTTTCAATTATATGTCCAATTTCCAACAGTGTTGATCGTAGTATATTTTTAGCGTTCAAAATTTAATTTTTAAAGTATGCACTCTTTATATGACACTAATATTAAATTTGTTATGAAATGCTTGTACTAATGGTATTTACATGGTATGTTGACTTACGTTCTAAATCATTAGTCTTAATATTAGAACTAGAGGGCATTTTTGCTGGAATATTTCATATACTTTTGTTTTCTTTGTTTTTTTGTTTTGTTTTTACATTTTAGGTGTACAAGAATTTCCAGAAAACATAAAGTGCTGTAAGTGTTTAACAATTATTGAAGCCAGTGTCAATCCCATTTCTAAGTGAGTATAAGTGATTGCATTTTATTTTCATTTGTTCCCATTAGATAATAATGTACCCTGATAAAAGAAATTTGCATAATAAATGAATTTTAAATACTGTATTTAAAATTCAATTTATTAGAGTGATGGAAAATAAATAATCAAATCAGAATAGTTAACAAAAGATTATTAAAAGCATTGTTGGGTAGCAAGGCATAATTGGCACAGAAGAAATTCTTTGAAATAAATTGTGTCATCATTTTTTGAGTAATATTCAGGGAACACATTATGAAAAGTAGTCAAAACTAAGAAAAAGTTATTATTTATGGGTATGGTGGGAAATTTCTACAAAGGTTCTGAGGAAAGTTCTTAAGAGTGTCAACAGTTTAAAGTATTGTTAAGTTCCTAAAAATAGATGAGTATATAGTTTTACACTACATAGAAAGAAATTGAGTATGACTTCAAACACCATGATACTAGGGGGAAAAGGAAGCCTAAAAAGATAATCCTATTGTTTGGGGGCCATAAAACAATGTTTTTATTCCCCCAAATAGGTGATGAAGGACAGATAGTAAATATGCTGTGATCAGATCAACAGTACTTACGGTTTCTGTTTTTAGTAGAGCATTGCCTTGGGAAGAGACTCAGCTTATCTCCTCTTTTGATGAATTATGGTCATGTAGGTTATGTGGAATCAATTAGGTCAAGAAATCATGAATTGAACTGATTGGATGAGTTAAAAAACCTGAATGATGAGGTCACTTCATGCAAATGGAAATAAAATCTAAAGAGTTTATTAACAGTCATAGTAATATTTGGAAGAATTGAACTAGCAGTATTGGGAGCAAATAATAAGTTTCAGAATAAGACTGGCATTTTAATGATTTGAACACTAACACTTTTTAAGAAAAATCCTTCAGCCACTTGTCCACAAGAAGTTGAGGAGACTGAAGGACACTGATGAAATTCAGGAGACTGGAACCCATTGAAAAGACATTTTTATCTTCTATTGTAGAAGTTCATCTACTACAACAGAAGTTCATCTATAGAAGTTCATCAAGGAAAACCCATATTCACTACTTCCTGTCCTCAGTGTTGAGAACAGGAAGTAGTGAATATGAGTTTTCAATGCATCATAAGACTGTACTTGAGAAGGGATGGAACTGAACTTAAAGTAAGGAGATAGAAGTTTAGAGATGATGTTCTTTATCGTGAAATATAAGTTTCAATAGAAATTGAAATATTTCAGTGACAAAATGTTTGAAAGACACAACTCTTCTATTTGAAAACAGTTGAGTATGAAAGTAGGTGAGTTTAACCCATAAAAAGTATTTTCTAGGGGCCAGAGAGATAGTGCAGTGGGAAGGACACTTGCCCTGCACACAACTGACTCAGGTTGTATATCCCAGAAGATCCAAGTCTGTCAGAAGTGAATCCTGAACACAGAATCAGAAGTAAGCCCTGAGCACCATTGGGTGTTGCCCCAAAAGAAACAACAAAAGAAGTGTTTTCCAAAACTGTTAGATCACGTTACAAAATGCAATTTTCTCAACAGAAATAGATGGTGATTACTTTTCATCTCAAGACTATAGCTATGTCCTTGACCTGTGTCAGAATCCAGGGCAGATGATGAATTGTTTTAGTTCTTTAATTTTAATAGCTCATTGTATTTTGGAATCAAAGGAAGAACTTTGAGAGTCATAGTCAGATGATAAATTACATTTTTAAGAAGCTTAGGTTTTATAGTTTTCTTGGCTGTATGAATTGCTTTCGTATATTTTAAAAGATTAAACATAAAAATAAACATGTCATGTCTCTGAATTGTTTTCATATGTTTAACTTCTGAAAAGACAAATAAATGTGACCTTTTTCCATCAAAAATTGTCTAGGGGATGGAGAGATAGTAGGTAGAGGCTTCTTGCATTGCACACGGGTCACCTTGATTCAATTCCCAGCAGCCCATTAGGTCTTCCGAGTACCACAGGAGTAATCTCTTAGCGCAGAGCCAGGAGTAATCCCTGAGCACCGTCATGTGTGCCCCAAAATGCTCCCTCCAATTTTTTTTAATGTCTGACAATAAAAGAATTACACAATTTGGAATTCAGGAAAATTTGACATGCTAATTTTAAAGTTAGGTCCTATGCCATAAAATTCATTTTCAGCTCTATGGCATGTATTTTAGCAAATACATATAACCATGCAGATATTCATTCTTCCCATCATTCCCAAAATTTCTCTCATTGCCCATTCACTGGCCTGATTTTCATTTCCATGTTCAATAACATAATTTGTGTTTGACTTCTTTGTTACTTAACACAGTGATTCTGAGATTTATCCTTGCCATTTCAAGAATCAATACTGCATTTCTTTTTTCCTTACAGGTGATATTCTGTTTATAGATATACCAGAATTAGTCTATTGAACATCTCTTTAAGTTTCCTTCAGATTTGACTATTATGAATAAAGTTAGTACAAATTGTATAGACAGATCATTGCATAAGCATGTATTTTCACATTCATTGGATAAACACCTATTGACAGTTCTGTATACCATAGTGCCTGTAAATTGAATATTGCAAGAATTTCTAAATCATTTTACAGAATAGTTATTCCAGATACATTCCCACAATGAAATTTATTAGCATTACCTTTGTTCCTTGTTTTTGTCAGAAGGTGGAGCTACCAGTTATTTATATTAGCTAGACCTGCAACTTCAGTATCATGGTCGTAGTACTTCTAACTTTTATTCATATTTTAATATCCAATTGACGTCTTGCCATGTATTTATTTACAACCATGTTGTTTCTATGGCAAAAGGTTCAGTTTTATTTTGTTGTTGTTTATGATTTTTGTTTCAGGAACACTAAGCAGTGCTCAGGGATCTTTCTTGTCTCTATGCTCAGGGATCACTCCTGATAGTGCTCAGGGAACCCTCTAGAATCTTAGGGATCAAACCCAGTCAGCCAAATATGTAAGACAAGTGCTCTACTGCTGTACTATATCTTTGCTCTTTAATGTCCTTATTTTTAATTTATTTGTCTTTTTTATTGGGCTGGAGCGATAGTACAGCAGGTAGGGCATTTGCCTTGCATGCAGCCAACCCGGGTTCGATTCCTCCACCCCTCTCGGAGAGCCTGGCAAGCTACCGAGAGTATCTTGCCCACATGGCAGAGCCTGGCAAGCTACCCGTGGCGTATCCAAAATGCCAAAAACCGTAACAAGAAGTCTCACAATGGAGATGTTACTGGTGCCCACTCGAGCAAATCGATGAGCAACAGGATGACAGTGATACAGTGACAGTGTCTTTTTGTTGTCAAGCTATAATTCTTTAATATAGAAGTCTTTAAGTTTGTTTTGTTTTGTTTTGTTTGGGAAGCACACCCAGCTATTCTCAGGGCTTTCTCCTGCTTCTGTGCTCAGAGGCCAGTCCTGGCATATTTGGGAGATCATCTGAGGTGCCAAGGATCAAACCCCAGTTGGTCACATGCAAGGCAAGAACCCTGACTGCCGTACTATAACTCTGGCCTAAGAATTAATTTAATGCTTTAAGTTCTGTAAATATTGAAGCTAAATAGTCGTTATAAAATATCTCTTTACAAATATTTAATTTTATTCTATAACATTTTTTCTTTTTGCATTGTCACTTTTTAGGAGTGGTGGGAGAGGCTCCCAGGCAATAATCTAGGACTCCCGGGGCCTCTCCCCAGTCAGCTCAGTCAAACAGCTCCGACAGCTCATTGCTGGGGCAGTGATGCTGTCTGTGTTGCTCCAGCCCCAAGCCCTGAAGATCCTCAGAACTGCTTCCTGGAGCCCCTAGAGCCATGTCTCCCAACTAGAAGTTTTAAATTTTGACAAAGTCTTGTCAATAAAATTCCCTGGTTTATATATTTTGTTCCTAACAGATCTTTTCTAAATTTATAGGGAGAGTTTTGTCTACATTTTCTTCTGAAATGTTTATAGCCTACATTTTACATGTAGGTTTCTGACATCAAGTTCATGTGCACTGAGAGATAATTATGGGTTTTTTAGGTGTGTTTGGGTGTTTTTGCTGTGTCTAGGATTTTTTCCCTCACTCTATGCTCAGGGATCACTGGTAATGTTCACGTGACCACTCATGGTGCAATGCATTGAGCAGGAGTTGACTCTGTGCAAGCAAGCACCTTAAACCATGCACTTAACCTCTCTCTACCCCTTGGGATTTTTTTAGTTTGTGTGTGAATATCTTCTTGCCCTTTGTTTGACAAGATATCCAGATTTTTTTCACAAAAATTACCCAAGTATCTTTTTTGGTAAACCAATTGACCATATATGTTTGGATGCATTTTCAGATTCTCTATTTTGTGCATTAATCTATATCCCTCACCTTACACTAATTCCATAGTCTTATTTTCTGTACCTTTATGGTAATTTATATAGTCATGAAAGAAATGTGAATCTGTCAACTTTGTTCCTTATGAAAATTTCTTAAATTGTTCTGGGCTCCATTCTTTTCTATTTAAATTTTATAATCAGTTTATATATTTCTACAAAAACATAAGACTTCTAAAACTTTAATGAGAACTAAATTTTACCTGTATTGGTAGTTGGGGCAGAATGGGACATCTTAAAAATATTCCCGGTATACCACTCCTTTCCCACCCTCCCCCTGCCTCCATGGCAGACAATATTCCCCATACTCTCTCTCTACCTTTGGGCATTATGGCTTGCAACACTTCCAACACAGACACTGAGAGGTCATCATGTTTGTTCCATTATCTACCTTCAGTCATTGTGTGATTGTAAGCCAAACATGAAAGCTTGTAACTATCTCACGGTGATTCAATAAAATTCAAAAAATATACATTCAGTATTGCTATCCTTTAGCATAGTTTATTTAAACTATTTAAATTAAAATTTTCCTTTTTATGTGTTTTTTAGATTTCAAACATCAAGTCTTGAAATGTTGTTTATTTCATTCCAAGTATTTCATTGCCATTGTGTGTGGATGCAAATGATTTTTGTCACTCTATTCCTAACACAGATGCATAGCTCCAGCTTTTGGCTAGCTGTCAGCTAAAAACCATTGTGGTCACCAGTGCCTGCTGTCACTATTCATGTGACATTCTACATAGGTAGCTCACTCATAAAAGAATTTTGTTTATTCAAAACCAGCAACTGGGTAGAATGAGTCTTCTCATATTCAACAAAGTCATATAAAGTAATGTAATTATGGGAGTGATATTCCATTACGTTTGCTGCATTGCATCGGCAAGAAACAATCATCACTGAAGGTAGCACTGTAGCACTACTATCCTGTTGTTCATCGCTTTGGTCAAGCGGGCACCAGTAACATCTCCATTGTGAGACTGGTTGTTACTGTTTTTGGCATATCCAATATGCCATGGGTAGCTTGCCAGGCTCTGCCGTGTGGACGAGATACTCTCGGTTGCTTGCCAGGATCTTTGAGAGGGACGAAGGAATCAGACCCGGGTTGGCCGCGTGCAAGGCAAACACCCTACTCGCTGTGCTATACCTCCTTTTACAAAAATATAAACATCAGGAAATGGGGTCGTGTGGAAGCTGCCTGCTCATGTGTCTTCTATATCTGGTTCTCTAAAGCTCTTTGTTATCAATGAATGGATGTTAAATTATGTCCAGGGCATGGGGGTGTATCTTTACTTTAAAGCACCTGCCTTCTGTACATTAATCATAAATTTACCCTCTAACAGAAACAAACTAAACCTCGTGTTGACACAATGCCATGGCGTTTATTTTTTAGTCTAATCGAGGGTGAGTTGCAGTGATTAGATCTTTGAATGTAGACACAACTTTGTATTTCAGGGATAAAGTTTGCTTGGTATAAAATATTATTTTTCTAAAAAATTAATAGGCTCGCTGATTCTTCAACCTCATGTTCTCCCTTGAACACGTATCTCGCTTGCTTCTTGCCTCTATGTATCTTTGCTCGATTTTCCACTCTCATAAAGTCTGTTTCCTCTCTTAAACACACACTTCCTCTCCTCTCCTTTCACATTATTCTAAACTCTTTTTGATCAATAAAAACTATCTTGCTTTACACGAAAAAAGGGGAGAATTTTATTTTCTTAGATTTTATAAAGTATTTCCCCAAATATATTTATAAGGCAGAGTCTTTAAGAACTGCTAATTCTTATCTGGTTTGGTACCAGGATAAAACTGGCCATATGAAAGTTAAGAGAATGACCTCTTTTTAATTTCATAAGAAATATGTAGAATAATTTCTTCCTTGGGCATTAGTAGAATTTTCTAGTGCCACCAAACAGGCCTAGAGTTTACATTATGGGGAAAATTTTGTTGAGAATTTAATCCCTGTAATAGTAATAAGAATATTCAATTTCTAATTTATTCTTGAGTAATCTTTGGTAGGTCATATTTTTGAGGAATTTATATATATATATCACATAAGTTTTCAAATTTATAAATATCTAATTGTTTGTGATATTTCTTTGTTAGTCCTCTAATACCAGTAGATTCTCTAATGGTATCTTCTCTAATTCACTCTAATTCAACAGGGATAAAATGTGTCTTTGCTTCATTGATCAAAGATATGTCCATTTTATTGCTCTTTTAAAAAGCTCGATTTCAGTCCTATTGATTTCTTTGCTCTGTTTTTGTGCTCATTCTTTGGACACAATAAATCTACAAATCAAAAAGTTATGAAAACTCTGGGCTAAAAGAGTTATAGTTTTGGATGTCACTGTCTTATTTTTCTGTGTAAATCACAAATTAGAAATAGCACTACCCCAGTGAGAAAGCAACATTTAGCGAGAACCTACCATCCATGGCTTAGGTGTTTGGACACATTATTTCAACCTTCACAGAAACCTTATAAAGCAGTGAAAGGGGTGGTCAATATTATCTACTTTCTTACAAATGGAAGTCCTGAAAATAGCATTTGACTTCAAAATATTGAAGTATCTTTACTATATCTCCCTAAATCTAAGGAAGTAGTTTAATTGAGTCTAATTTTAAAGCCATCATTTTAAATTCTGAAGAATTTTGAAATCTCAAAAATAAGAAAATTGCTAATAATTGTGATCTACCTATCGGTGGATACAAAGATGATATATAGGGTGACCATGTGTCTCTGTCTTCTCCAGTCACCCCAGTTTACACCTCTTGATGGGAGATGACTACTAATAGTTCTTTTTTTTTGCTTTTTGGATCACACCCGGCAATACACAGGAGTTACTCCTAGCTCTGCACTCAGGAATTATTCCTGGCGGTGCTCAGGGGACCATATGGGATGCTGGGATTCGAGCCTGGGTTGGCCACGTGGAAGGCAGACGCCCTCCCCGCTGTGCTATCACTCCAGACCCAATAATTACATTTTTTAACTCTCAAAAATATCTTAGTTTGAATGATAGATATCCTGAATTATGCAGCAACATTGGAATATAATTATAAAATAAAAGGAGAAATCAGGACATAGATCTGTAATAATATTCAGATAATTAATTAGAAAAGATCACAAATTCATGAAATGATAGTTAAGAAGGGATATTATAGTAATATTTTTTCTTTTTTACTTTCCATGTGTTCTTTATATTGTATTAATTTAAAGTTTATAACAATGGAAATGTTTATTGACTTCTTAAGCACAACATCTAAAACCTAAAATTTAATCTGTTTTAACTGTTCTAAGAGAGGTCATTTGTGGTATATTTTCACTTAACTTCTAAGTAAATGCAATTATAAGAGAAAATTGTTGAAACAAGAATGTCTAAGTCATTTTTTTGTCTAGTCCAACAATAAAATTAGTATTAATGGAAGTATTTAGATTAGTAGTCTACTCAATACTCAGAGATCAGAATAAAAAAATCATAAAGTGAAAGTAATATAGTCATTCTCATTTAATGATGCTTGACTATGATGTAAATAATCATTCCAACAATTCTGAGAAGTGAAAATTAGTATAATCATGTAGTATCTATTAGAAGTTATAAAACTATACACAAAAATTGGTACAAAAAAGGTTGAATATATTCTTTAGGTACCAATTTCATATTATTAAATAATTTTTTCAAAGTATAATATTAGATTAATGAGATTAATAAATTCCTCATTCTCAAAGAAGTTATCATTTAATTGTAGTAATATAAAATGTTTAATACTTATAAAAAACATGATTGTCATAAGCATTATCCAAATCTATAAACAAGATTCTGTGAGAAAACTGAGAAAGACATTATGTTTGAGTCAAAGTGTAAAATCGTTATTTGATAAATTCTTGACGTGCATTGAAATTTTTAAAACTACACATGCTATTAAATGATATATGCTGTTCAATGCCCTTTAATATTACATTGAAAAATAGGTCTCAATGTAAAATGTCTACACGCATTTTCTGATAGCCATTCTGAAAAAAAAAGTCTCACTTTGTATTCTGGTTTTCATACGACTTATATCTTGCAGCCAGTTTTACAATTGGAATCTGAAGAATGTGATCAATTTTAAATCCTCAAAGAAGTTTTCCGGGCAAGAAGCCAGATTTTCTCAGCACAGGCTTTGCTGGAAAAGCAGCAATGAAGGGATATATTTTTGATGAAAGATGTAGTACAATGTAGTATCATTAGTGCATGCGTGTGCACAACGTCAATCATTAAAAGCTGGATAATTCAAAATGTCCCTGGAACTACTTTAGTAATTTTAAAGCCTTTTCACTTATTAACAGTTACAGTGCTAAAGTAAATGTCCAGAAGTTTAGCATTCTTCTCCTCTTACACATATAATCTTCCCGTTTAAAAAGTCATGAGTGATTTCTTCTGTTTAATAACTATAGAAACCAAAAGGCTGTTAAAATAAAGCAGTAGTTAAATTTGGATTAAGAGCTATTGACCATCCGTACCATGATCATAGAAGCTATGATATAAATTCTAATGTACTATAATGAAGAAAAACATAAAGTAAAACAATGATTCTCAGGATTTTTTCATGAGATAAAGTTCAAAATTTGAATCAAGTGCTCAGTACTTCCTAATTCCTGTCCCAATGGGACTTGTGAGACTTATTGTTATTGTTTTTGGCCCTATGTCACTGTCACTGTCATCCCGTTGCTCATTGATATGCTCGAGCGAGCACCAGTAATGTCTCCATTGTGAGACTTGTTGTTACTGTTTTTGGTATATCGAATATGCCATGGGTAGCTTGCCAGGCTCTGCCATTTGGGCGAGATGCTCTCGGTAGCTTGCCGGGCTCTCTGAGAGGGGCAAAGGAATCGAACCCAGGTCGGCCGCATGCAAGGCAAATGCCCTACTCACTACGCTATCACTCCATCCCAAAATTATACTTATCAAAAATTTTTTTTTCTTTTGGGGTCACACTCGACGATGCACATGGGTTACTCATGGCTTATGCTCTCAGGAATTACTCCTGGCAGTGGCCCTATGATATTCTCAAATTTTAATACTTTCTTACATCAAATGTTATCTCTTAAGAGCTGGGAAGATAGTACAAGGGTTAAGGTTTGCCTTAGTCCACCCCAGTTCAATCCTGGCACCATTCATACATGGTTCCCAAGTACCATGGGTCACTCAGCAGAGTCAGTAGTCCCCGGGGACCACTGGATACGGCTCAAACTTTTCCACAAACATTACCTTTTGAACTCATGTTTTGTCATCCATCAGTAAATTCTTATTTTATTTATTGTTTTTGTCACTATGATGATAGCCACAGTGCTTGGAGGCCAGCAGAGCACCCCCTGAGGGAGATATGCAACATATGAACTTGACCACTTAAGACATATGCCTGGCCTCTGGGTTGAATTCTAGACTACACATTATAAAACCTTTCCTTCTTCATTTGCCTGTTATACTTTTTTTCCTACTTTGATGAAATCTACCTCTTCTTATGACTAAAGTTATAAAAACATCCCATTTGAAACCCTATCCAAGGAATTCAACTCCAAAATATGAATTTAGAACAAAGTATTTTGAGCAAAACATGATCAGCAGAGAGTTGATATCCCAAGTGACTATAGAGAATTCTTAATAATTCATATAAAATATTATATTTAGTTTGAATTCTCAGAAGATGGAGGAAAAAATGCACTCAAAGCTTTCAAGATACAGTCTCAGAAAATAGTTATTGAGTGAATGTTTTGAAGCTATTTACTTGTGTGACTCTCTAGACCTGGGGAATTCTGGAAAATAAAGTAAAATACATATCACAGAGTTTTGAGAAACGCAGTAAGTGATATTTATAACTGCTTTGTCAGTTAAGGACTGTTCCTGAGGAACATTAGTTTCTTATAATCAGAAATCTTTTGGAGACCAAGGTATATATTCAAAATATAGACAGAAGCAATGTTTGTAATAGAGAGCAAACATCTATGGTTAACAGTAATCAGCCTTACTGTTCTTTCTAAAGAGAAGTGTAGTATATTCAGACAACATGATTCTACTATAATAATCAGTCATCTATTATGATGACAGCAAAATGGATGAATTTCACATATTGTGTTTATTTAAAAAGTCAATGAAAGACACTTATAGTGTGATTTTATTTACATATTTGTTAAAAACACATTTTTTGAGAAACACGACCTTTTTGTTCAAATAGATGTAGCTAAAGTAGCACTGTAGCACTGTCATCCTGTTGTTCATCGATTTGCTCAAGCGGGCACCAGTAACATCTCCATTGGGAGACTTGTTATTACTGGTTTTGGCATATCGAATACTCCATGGGTAGCTTGCCAGGCTCTGCTGTGTGGGTGGGATACTCTCGGTAGCTTGCTGGGCTCTCCGAGAGGGACAGAAGAATCAAACCTGGGTGGGCCACATGCAAGGCAAACACCCTACCTGCTGTGCTATCGCTCCAGTCTGTAGCTAAAGTATTTTCTTAAATCATAATATTAGACATCACTCAGGAATTTGATGGAATAGAAAGATATAGTCCAAGAGGGGAACCGAACAGGTACTTAAAGGCTCTGATTCTGTTTGTAAACTATTGTGGGTGCACATTTTCTTATATGTATTAGACATTCGTAGTCAAAGATTGGACAGAAGAAGAAAAAACATGGGCTGAAGTACAGACACAGTGTCCGAGGAGTAGGAAAAGGAGGAATCAGGGTATAGTTGACATCAAGAAAGAACAAAAGCACAAAGATGGCATCTGGCGCTAAGAACTCTGGGATACAAAATTAATGCAGTCAACAGACTTAGGAATGAAAGGGTGGCGAAGGCATTGTTAAGTGCAGTTTTAGCTGTAGAACGGGGTGGCTTCCAGAAAGCAATGGTTTGAGGAGGCGTGAAGATAACAGTGTAGTAGAGGTCACTCTTTATTTTAATTTTATTTTTTGTAAGACTCACCGGCGAAGTGGTAGCTACGTCCCTAGAAAGAAAGTTGTTTCATGAAGCACTGGCCACTTACAGCAAAGGCTTTATTTTTGTACAGAAAATGGTAAGCATGCTTTTGCCCGTTGCCCACTTGAAATTGGTTTGGGGACATTGTTGACCTAAAGAGAATATGAGAATCTGGGTGGCTGGCCCAGTGTTCTCACAGAAGAGGGTTCCTTTTGCCTCTGAGCGCTGAAATGCAGCATTTGTTGCAGGGCGGGGTGGGGGGAGGTCGGGGGATGATTGGCCTGTGGGGAGAAGGGGGACATACATTACTTGGGCATGGCAGTGGTATGGCTTGTATTTGTCTTCATTAAAAAGGCATGATTTAGGTTTGATTAGAATAAATAGAACCTAGGCCTCTGCTTGGTAATTTACACAGCTTATGCATGTATGTCGGACTGCAGCGATAGCACAGCGGGTAGGGCATTTGCCTTGCACACGGCCAACCTGGGTTCGATTCCTCCATCCCTCACTAAGAGCCCGGCAAGCTACCGAGAGTATCCCGCCCGCACAGCAGAGCCTGGCAAGCTACCCGTGGTGTATTTTATATGCCAAAACCAGTAACAAGTCTCCCAATGGAGATGTTACTGGTGCCTACTCGAGCAACTCGATGAACAACGAGACAACAGTGCAGACAGTGCAGTGCAGTGCGTCGAACTGGCAATACTGGGGACTATCAAGGTAACATGCAGTGGTTCTGGCAAGTTAAGCGCATGCAGTGCCAAGGATCAAGCTAAACACAGTGGATATGCTAGAATTGTGTCCTACTTACCTAAAAACAGCTCCCTGGGCTAGCTCTTTAAATAATTTTGTCATTCAATGCAAAGAGGGGGAAGACAAATTTAGAAGCATTTTCTAAATGACTATAGATTGTGTAGGTCATAGATAATGGTATTAAAATATGTTGGAGATGGGGCTGGAGCAATAGCACAACAGGAAGGGCATTTGTCTTGCATGCGGCCGACCCGGGTTCGATTCCCAGCATCCCATATGGTGCCCTGAGCACCACCAGGAGTGATTCCTGAGTGCATGAGCCAGGAGTAACCCCTGTGCATCGCCGGGTGTGACCCAAAAACCAAAAGAAAAAAAATATGTTGGAAGAATTTAATCACAGAAAAAATTCAATATCCCTTCTAAGAAAATGTTTCCTGGAAAAGTCCTTGTATTGAGTCATTTTCATGAAAAAAGATTTAAATATTTCAAATACTTTGTCTGACTTGTAGAATTTCCAGAGAATTTATTTTTTTTCCAATTCTTTTTATGCGCCTTAAAACCTTTTGTGGTCTAATTGTTGTTTCAATATTCTTACTCATCTTTAGTGAATATGAATTAGACCAAACTGAATTAGAATGCACAGTTACACAGAACCTTCACTAAAGAAATGATCAGTTAAGGGGACATAAAAAATATCCCCCATTTTTCACGTTGGACAACTTTAATCACCACTATGATGAACTATGAACAACTTTTAATGAGTTGGAGAAATAGTGAGGAGACCCAGCTCTTGCTTGAATATGTATGTGAGCATTCTATAGAAAAAGAACATGCTATTGAAAATTACAAAGCATGGGATACAATTTGAAATTCCCATAAGAAGTACCTCACCATTGCGCCTAAGTTTAGGGCAACACTAAGAGATGATATTGCGGACTTTGGCAGACATAAATCTCAGCTCTGGTGGTGGACGAGTGCCATTTATTTTAATAACAGGCAAAATTTTCAAGCTGTAACAACATGCTCAATAAATTCTTCCATTACTGTGATACCGAAGGAACTGTTGGAAAATGTATTACACTTCTATTTTTTCTCCTCAGAGATACATATTTTTGTTCTGTTTCTATGGCAACATCTATGCACTGACTAACCCTTTTACTCCTTTTTAGACTCCCCGATGGCTTCACACAGCTTCTAAACCTGACTCAGCTCTACCTGAATGACGCCTTTCTTGAATTTCTTCCAGCCAATTTTGGAAGGTAAGAATAGGAAATGTGAATGATGCAATTTTGTTTGGTTTTCAGGTAAGTACTTTACCAGTCCCATTAGGTGAAGTTATAAAAGTCACTACTATAATTTAAACGAGGCCTCATTTTAATTTAACAAATGAGATAGTATTAATTAATGAACCATTTGGGGAGTAAAATTAGGTCTATAATAATAATAATAATAGCCATCATTATTATTATTTAGCATTAATAAAATGAATTCTAGTATATTTAAGGGTTAAATATAAAAAAATAAGGAATGATCTTGGAAAAAACTGTATAAGTATTTAGTGACTTAGGCTGGAAAATACTTTTATAGCACAGAAGCAAAAGAAAATGTTATAATTAGATAGATTTGACTAAATGACTATTATTAAAATAGCATCAAAAATATCTATATAATTGAATAAAATAGTAATATGGGAAAATATTTTCAGTACATATATAGAAGGTAAATTGTATCCTTATCACATCAAGATTTCTTACAGATGTATATGAAGCTAAAGATTTCAACAGCAGCTAAAAAGGGGTAGATGATACATACAAGAATTCATAATAAAAGTTGGAGGTTGAAGATACAGGTGTTGGAACATAGTCTAACTAAACCCCAATCATGAGCAACTCTAAAAATGTATTTTATGGTGATTCAATTAAAAAAAGGAAAAAGAAAGAAAGAAAACTTGTAAGTTGACAATAAACCAAGAAAATGTGTTTACTCTCTCACATAATTAAAAACAACAAATTGAGGGGTAAAAGAGAAAGTAGAGAGAGTAAGGAACTTTCCTTGTACATGACCAACCCCATCTTTTCTCCAGCACCACATATGGTCCCCTGAACACCACCAGCAGTGACTCCTGAGTACAGGGACAGGAGTAATTCCTGAGCACAGTGGATGTGACCCCAAAACAAACAAAAATAAGTAATTTAAAATTAAAATGACGGTAAAGGATTTTTGTCTCTCAGACATCAAGAGTATGAGGTAAATACACACTGCTGGAATTGTATAATGTTACGAACTCAATGAAAGCTGATGTGCTTTAGAATGTTAGAACACATTTACCAGCATCAATCTATAATCTATTTCTAGAAATGTATATGCCATCATCAGGGTTTATGAATAAGTTTATTTATTGCCTCCGTTTACAATGTGAATAAGAGGTAGCTATGTCTTCCTTCTTTTTTCTTTTGTTTTTAACCACACCTGGCTCTGCTCAGGGTTTATTCCTGGTTCCATGCTCAGGGATCACTCCTAGGGGCGTTCATCGGACCATCATACCCACTCTACTATCTCTCTGGCCCAGCAGCTATAGATTTCTAAGAGATTGATTAAATACGTTATGGTGCAACCACATGACAATACTGCATATCAATTTATAATTTTGTTTAATGAGTTTTTAATTCCTATGATTAAATTATGTTTCAAAACTCATTAGAACAAAATACATTAAAACAAAATACACTGTACTTCCCATATTGATCCAAAAACTCATGAAGTAGAAGGTCTTTTAAAATCATTTTTATTGGCCTATTTGGATTTACAGTTCTTCAATCATACTCTTCGTGAATACATCATCTGATACCACATGCAGCGTCAGAGGCAGCTTCCCTACACCAGTGCCCAAAGATCCCTCCCAGCTGCTTCTCTCTAAGCCCCGTTCTACAGAAACATCTTCAGTTACAATGTGAAATCAAAGCTATTTTTATCTTTACATCTTTTAATGGCTTCCAGGTGCTCTGCTCTGAACTATTTTTTATTTCAGTCTTATTGAAATATAATTGACACACAATACCAAGAGTTTACGGCGTAATGATTTGTTTTACACAAATTGAAAAATAATTGCCATGTTAAGTTTAATTCATAATCATTAGTTCATATAATTACAAAAATACAGAAAGGGTTACTACCTTAAAAGTCCTTTTAGAATCTATTCTCTGAGCAACTTTCAAATATATCACCTCGCTGTTTTATTATATACATTATATCCTCAGAACTAATCCTCTAATTAGAAGTTTGTGCTTATAACTTCCCTCATCTAGTTTCTCTACTCCCCCACCATGCTTCTTTGTTACCTGAAAATTCTATCTCCTTTTCTCTGGGGTTATCTTTTTCTTATATTTAACATACAGGTTCAAGTGGCATAATACAATATTTGTCTTTCTCTAACTAATTTCACTTAACATAATATCCTCAAGGTTCAACCATTAACAGACATCCAAATAACAGAATATCCTTCTTAAGGCTGAATATTTTCCACTGGGTATATACCATATCTTCTTCATATACTTACCTGTCACCAGACACTTAGGGTTTCAGGCTTTTTTTTATTTCAAAACTGTGAAATGATTAGAAATATGTCTTAAAAGTTAAGGCATTTTAAGTTGATTGTCAAAGTAATCTAATTGGTAATCTTTCTAAGTGATAATATGTGACATTGTTAAAATAACAAACCAAGTATCACTTGACATCTATCTGTTGGCAAAAGTTAGAGTAGGACATCAAGAACTCAGTGGGATTATGTCACTGAACCAGTAGCAATCAACATTTGCATACAGAGAACATCATCATTTTCCAAATTCTTGTAGATCTTGAAATCCCAACTCAAAAAAAAACATATATTTGCACAGTTTTTAAAACTTACAGAAATATAAAATAGTGTTGCCTAGTTTCTAAAGCAATTAGTACATTAACTTTCTTTAATATAGATTCATGTTGTCTTTTGGATTCTAACCCTCAAATAAATGCATTATCAAATCAAAAATTATTTCATTAGCATCCCAGGGCACATTTTGCTTTTAATTTTTTTTATTAGTTCTCTTTCAGTAGTCCTAATGTAAAGGAAGAGAACTTGGCAAACAAAACTTAACATACAAACCCAGACCATTGGTAACTGAAGTTCAATTTTGTATGAATTATCTGCCAAAATATGTTTTATTGTAAAATTATACAGTGAAAGGATTTTCAACCTTCAACTGGTCAGTCTAACAAAAATGCTGCTTAAAATGTCTTCCAGCTTTCAAGGTATGGTGCCCTTAGAGTCAAATATAAGTTACAGGAGCCAGAGAGTTAATACTAGTTTTAAGATGCTTTTCCACCAAAATCTGACCTTCGGCATTACATAGTATCAGAAAAAAGCATCACCAGGCACAACTCTGGGATGTCCTTGTACCCACTACCCCACCTAGCACCACCAGGATGGCCCAGATTCCTGGAACCACCTAGCCATAACACTAGACCCTTGCATAGAACTGTGCACCCATTTGACTAGAAATCACCAAAAGTGTCCATCAGGTTTCCTGATCACCACTTAGGTGATCCACCCCCAAACACCTCACTCCTACAAAATAAAAGACTTTCGGAGTATCTTCATAGGTACAACTTTTGAAAAGATTTAATACAATTAAAAGTTTACAAAATCACTTTTGCTAGTGATACTTCTGTGCTCTGAAGAACTAAATTAATTTATGGTATGTAGAGATTTGAGTTAAAGGTTAAAGCTACAGGATTAAATGAGGTTGTAAACTTCATAGAAATTTATAGAAAAAGAAAAGAAAAACTTATGAAAAGTTATAAAGTATTTCTAAAAGATCGGTAGAGAAGTATTTCTGAGAAATAGACATTTAAGTAAGAAACAAAGAGATATAATATATCATAGCGTTTTCCCATTGTGACATTAGTGAAAATAATCACTAATATCTCATACTAAAATTTCTGATATTCCAGGAATCATATTTTTCATGTTTATCATTGAAGATGAAAATTCTCAGTATTTGGGCACTGTTATCTCATATTTATTATGGATGACGAAACTGACGTTAGGAAGCACCTATGTGTTCACTAAGATAGAATAGGAAATATTTTGGATCTCCCTTCATGCCCATGTATCCAGTCAAGAATCTTAAACCTAAATAATTACAGTATAAATTAATTTTTAAACAAATTTATTTATTATCTTTCAGCAAAGTTTGCCAAGATCAAGTGAGCATAGGCCAGGTAGTTAGTAGAAAATCAGTAATTTGTTGAATACATACAATGGAGTAACAATGAATATATTTTCATAAGAGATGAAATGAGGATGGCATGGATTTAACTATATGTTTGAAGGATGTTTATTTTTACAAGAGTGGAATTTTTTACAGTCCAATATTGATGCAAGCACAATTGCTTTGTATGATTGCATAAAATCCATAATAGTGGCTAATATTTGGGCATTGTTAAATAAGATAGGATAATTTTATTATAAGAATGATGTTCCATATAATATATTAAGAGGAAATATTTACATTTATTCCTATAGACTTGTCAAATTACGGATCTTGGAGCTGAGAGAAAACCACTTGAAAACTCTACCAAAGTAAGTCACTGTGTATTTCTAGATTTTGAATTATGGTTTTTATACTGGCATGAAAATGTGATTTTTTACTACACTATTTTTATCGACTTTGTTTGTGTACAATTTTTTCCTAGAGTTTAAAAAGTATACTAGACTATGAGATTCATATTAGATCTGAATATTTTTGTCTTTTAAAATCATATCCTTACAAGAAAAGGTAGGGAGAGCCTAAGGGTCGTTTACTCACTGAGCAGAGACCTTGGAAAATTAGTGCAATGAAATTAACAAAATTGATATTTAAGGGTTAAAACAAAAAGGTTGTTGAATACTTTACATTAATTCAAGGATTTTTTTTATATTTTTCACTTTTTAAGTCAAGAATATCTAAATTATGCAAGTGATCGCCAATTTTTATAGAGGTTGTAAAGTTGCTTGGTAGGAAAGTTATGCATTATTCCCGACTGTTCCTTTTTATTTATCTATTGAGAATTTGATGTGTATACCCCATTTCACTGATAATTGTCACAGATTTTGTTCCAAATTTTTTTGCAAAAAAAATGGAGTACCATCATTATGTGTAGCTTTTTTGTTTAAAGTGCCAGTGTAACTTAAAAAATGGGTTATAATGGTTGTGTATTGATAGTGATTATGCCATGAAATAGGAAAAAATGCACTGTTTATTTCTTTAGAAATCAATATAACATTTTATGCATTGTTTCATTGAATTAGATATTTTTTCAACATTCCTTGCCTTATTTATGTCAAATAATAGGAGTTTGTGTTTGTTTTGAAAGAAAAAAATGATAGGCAGTTTTTTAACAATAGTAAGCAAATATTACTTTTATATATTTACTAGTAATATCCCAAGTATTATGCTTCTATTATTATCCTCTTGTAATATTGAAGAATGCTTTGAATTCTGTGACTAACTTCCCAAATATTATCTTTAGAATTTAGATAACTTTTCTCTGTTAGACCAGAACTTAATTTTTTTAAGTTCTTTTTCTAGAGTGAAATGCTTTTTTTTAAACCAATATGTAAGCAAAACACTTTCAAATACATATTACATCTTTAAAAATTCCATAGTTTATTAAACATGATGACCTCTCAGTGTCTATGCTGCAAGCCATAATGCCCAAAAGTAGAGAGAGAGTATGGGGAATATTGTCTGCCATGGAGGCAGGGGGAGGGTGGGAAAGGGAGGGCATACCTGGGGTATCAGTGGTGGGGAATGTGCACTGGTGGAGGGATGGGTGTTTGATCATTGTGAGATTGTAACCCAAACATGAAAGCTTGTAACTATCTCACAGTGATTCAATAAAATTTTTTAAAAATTCCATAGTTCATTATTTAAGACTTTAAAAAATGACTTGAATTCCATGTAAATATATGAGAGGTCTTCATATCTTTAGACCCTCATTTTGATGGTCTTTCTCAGGCCACAGCATTAGCTCGTTGTAAGTCAAGTCACTGAAAGAGTAACTGTCTCCCCTCATTTGTATACCAAAATGTTAGTTAAAGAGAAAATATGAAGCAAATGGAGGAAAATCCATTTCCCTCTACTTTCAAGGAATGACTTTGACTTAAAATATAGAATAAATCCGAAATAGGTGGTCAGGTTTTGTCTATATATTCTAAATTAAAAAAATCATTATAAATGAAAGCTTGATTAATGAGATGGACTTTATGAGAAACTTAGTGAAAATTTTAGAGTAATCAGTAGGAGTGCTCATAATTGGTACCTGTGTATCCTGTTGGCTTGGAAACCGTGCCAGTATTGAACAGAATTAAAATAAGTTAAATTTTCACTGAACATGTTTGGCATAAGAAAAACACTATAAAAATCGCCTTGGGTTTCCCTGGCAGGCTGTTTAGCATGTAAAGCTTGTATATCTTGATACAGATTTTAACCTTCAAAAACATGTGTAGGACTTAAAGATACACAGCAAGGAAGCAGCAACTTTCAATGAAAAGAAACCGTTTTACATCCCATGATGTTATTTTTCCGCACAAAAGAATCGCTTCTTCATTATATTTCTTGAGGGGTGCTGGGAAAGCTGAAACACCACCTGGGGCCCTTGACTATTTCTCTATCTTGAATTCTCTGACCACAAATCATTGCATGGCTAGATCTTCCTTAAGATTGATGTGCTTCGCTCTTCAGATGTGATCTCAGAGGCTGTTCCTCATCACATCACCAAATTGTTTGCTCTAAGTCTGAATACCATTTCACTGCTCCACTTGACTTCCTTCATTGCACTTATGGTTCTCTGAATTATTTGGACTCTTGGCTTACTCAGATACGATCTCCTCAGGGAAACATATTCCAAGATGGTGAGCTTTTGTTCTTTCTCTGCTTTGGGCACTGCTGAATTTCCCGTGCCTAAAACCGTGCCTGTCACACGGTGAGAACTCAATAAATAAACTAGAAATCTGATCTACTGATTCACAGTGAGAAATACTTGCAGCATGACCGAAACGTTTTGTATCACTTTATAGCGTTTTTTTTAGAAATCGATAGAGGATACCAAATATTAGGATTGGTTGAGTGTTTTGTGAGCATGATAGAAGCAGATAGAGACAAATGACTTGGGTTTTATCAAAACTGATAGGCAAAACTTGAATTTATAAACCTACATATGCCCTTGTATTGTCACACACACAATCGCACACACACACACACACACACACACACCACAGCAACTCAAATGGTTTCAAGTTATCCATAATAGGTAAGGCATGACATAGAACAAAAATAATTTCAAATTCAGGAAATCAATATGAATACCAATTAAAAAACTCAATGAAATATGTTTTTGTTTTTTATTAAAATATAATACACTATGTGAAGAAACTATGTGTAATGAGGCAAAATTTAAGGGGTAAGGCAAATTTTAAACATAAATTTTAGGGACTATTTTTATGGAGGTAACAACAGCAATTAAGTGTTTAGTAATGATGATGAGCTTTCTCTTTACAACTTCTGTTTTTGTATTTAATTTTCCTAATACCTTAATTTAAATTTGCCTTATATTTTGCCTTGACTGGAGCCATAGCACAGCGTGTAGGGTGTTTGCCTTGCACGTGGCCGACCCAGGTTTGATTCCTCTGTCCCTCTCAGAGAGCCTGGCAAGTTACTGATAGTATTTTGCCCGCACGGCAGACCCTGGCAAGTTACTCGTGGTACCCATGGCATATTCGATATGCCAAAACCAGTAACAAGCCTCACAATGGAGAAGTTACTGGTGCCCGCTCGAGTAAATCGATGAGCAACGGGATGACAGTGATACAGTGACAGTGATATATTTTGCCTTACATTCTAATGCTCGGTCAATTAATGATTAAGATTACGACTGAACTTTTTTCAACCTGAATTTAAATATAATATTACATTACTATCTTTGATGGTTCAAAACATCTGAAATACTTGGAAGTAAAGGAAACACATATTGAGCTGATATTAATGGCTCTATTTGCCTTGACTTTTCAATGAGGAAATGATGAAGTGTGATTTCTCAATCTGCTGTTCTCAGACATTGAGAATACATATGTGTTCCAAACACATATGTTTCAAGCATATGTCAGCAATATTGCTGGGGCTGTATCATTAAAGAGGAAAAAGACCAGTGAGAATATCACAATGTAAAAAATGGTTGGCTTTGGTGGTTAAGGAGCTCTAGAATTTAGAAGAAGAGATTCAGAGTGGAAAAATGCTAAGTTTGAAGTTGTACTTATTTCTTTTGAATTTTAAACCTCTCTGAGAAGTGGGGGGGAAAAGCAATGGTATCCTAGAATTAAATAGTTTCCACTATAATTGTTTCCATTTGTGATTTGCCACATTTTTATTTCTTCTAGAAGTAGATTATTTGATTTTTATGGAAATTAAGCTACCTCAAAACACCAACAACTCAAATCGAGAAAAGAATACTCAAAAAGAGCTTGTCAAAGGACCATTTTAATCATGTAACTGTTTCTAATAGATACATTTTTGGAAGGTATTAGATTGAGCAAATTTTCTTTTCACTAGTTAATAAGATTGTATTTTACTATCATATGTATATGTTTTTAACTTTCCATAAGAAAAAAATCAGGGAATAAAAATATAAGGAAAATTTTTCCTAAGTTTATGCTTGACTGATTCTTTAAAACTACTAAACCTTGTATTCTTGATAACTAACAATATACATGAATTTCATTTATTTACATGGTAAAAATTTACATAATTTTGTTATTTGATTATTTACATGCCTTTACTCTCTGTGCACTAGTTCTGTTATTAAGTGATACCCTATCCCCAAAAATAAAACTTTATATATTCGACATGTACCTCTTTTTGTAAAGCACCCACAAAACCCAAAGAATCCAAGGACCCACAAAAACATGTGTATACTCATAAAAGTTTCAGATATGTTATATCTCACCTGAACATACTCTAAGAAAAATATTCACATTGAATCGCATTTAAATTGTTTAATTAGATAAAATCAGCTATAATAAAGCACTGTCAATAAGAATCATTAGATTATGGCCAAGAAAAGACTGAAAAATGGTTTCAGATTAAATAAGAGTAAATAAACATAACTGAAAGCATTGATTCTTAATTAACTTTCTTGCTTTAAAAGCCTTTATTGACACATACTGACAGAGCTTGTATGGGGCCTAAAGATTAGATGATAGCAATGTATCAATGTTGATCTTCTAATTTGAATGTTATTTGATTGAATAGGCAAATATGTTTGTTAATGATGGGGCATTCGGTTTGAATTTACTATTAAGCGGTTGAGAAAAGTTATTTGCTTATATGTTTAACTTTTGTAATTTATGATTCTTTTTACATATGTGCTTATTTTAAAAGCAAATTTTTAACTTTATCTTTGAACATATTAATACGGAAGGCAGTCAGATTTTTAATTGGAGCATTAAAACATAACAATGTATAAAATAAGCATTTTTGTGATAAACATTCTATATATATGAATAACATGTACACTTCAGATGTTTTTTTCTATTTGAGCATAAATAATCTCTATTTATGATTACTTCTTGGATTTCTAAAGCATTTATTTCCAAATAATGTGTCTTTAGTTTTCATAACCTAATTTTTTTGTTTTGTTTAAGTAATATTACTTTTAGAGCAGACTTGTCAAAAATATAATTTATCTTTATTTTCATTTTAAAAACCTCGATTCCATTGTTATATATTTTATTATTAGTTTTTCACTGTCAACATAATGAAAAATTCCCAGAATAATGTATATTCCAAACTGGACAGGAGTGACTAAGTCATTTTCTCTTCTCCCTTACCTGCCTTATTAATTTATCTCACATGGAATTAATGCATTAGTATTTCAGTGAAATATATCAGTAGTTTCCTCCATGCTATTGGAACAAGAACATTGGTTTTCAGGTGCAGATTACAGAATCGTTTTTTGACGTTTCTATCAACTCTGTTTCTGAGACTATAGTGCATCATGGCATCCAATGTGGATTTTGTAGCCATATTGTCTTATGATTTTACCCAAATACATTAAATTCTAAAGCACGTTTGGTTAAATCCATGGTTTCCAACCATTCTGAGATATCTTTATCCAAAGTGACCCTGTAAAAAGCCAATTAACCAAGAGTGACATATTAGTATTCTGTGGTTTTTAAGAACTGTACTTTGCATGGGTTTTTTTCTTCACTTTTCCTCAACTAGCATCATATTCCAAATAAATGAGAGACATGATAATGATGACACTTCTTTTGAAAGCTTTCTATCAATCATAAAAAGCATTGGAACAATGGAATTATCAGAGTTCCTTTCTAAGTTTAGTTTCCCAATGATCACAAAAGGTATAATGTGTGTGTTCTGTCTTGTGAATTAAATGTGTTTCTTTGTAGCCTTGAATTTTCTATATAAATGAAGATTGAGTATACTGTGGTTAGCTAAATTTCTGTGAAATTCTTTGAAGACCTAGGGAGAGAAGACAGACACCAAAACCAGTGTACCAAATCATTCTTTTTAAAAAAATGTTATTGAATAACTGTGAGATAGTTACAAGCTTTTATGTTTGGGTTAAATCACACAGTGATCAAACACCTATCCCTTCACCAGTGCACATTCCCCAACACCAATATCCCCGACATACCCCCCTTTCCCACTCTCCCCCGGCCCCCATGGTAGACAATATTCCCCATACTCTCTCTCTCTACTTTTGGGTATTATGGCTTGCAACACAGACACTGAGCGGTCATCTTCAAGAGTACTTGAGTCAGTGGTGATTGTGATCCATCCTGAATGGTTAACTGTGACCCTTCCAGAATGATGAACTGTAGCAGAAGGTGAAAACTGCAGTGGCATGTTAGAATAATGAGGCTGAAAGTGTTGTTGTTCTCAGTTTCATACCTAAGGACTTAATCTCTTCTTGGAACAATTAGCTTGTAATTAGTTCTCTTTCAACTGAGAAGAGTCATAACCTATTTGAAGGAGTATATATTTTTGCTGTCAAACCTGGATTTGTATTTTGGCTCTTCTTGATTTATGAATGCTTAGACTTCTCTGAACATCGTTGTCATTCCAACCTTTAAACTGTAAATTTTTATTTTTCATAATCACTAGTAAAATGAATCATATTAGCACTTAAAACCAGGAAGTATTTATACAAAAGTTAGATGCTCTGACATTTAGAAAAACTTAGTGTTTGCATGTGTGCGAGAAACGATTGTCATGAGTCATTATAGTTTTCACTCATGAAAATGTCTTTTCAAAAGGAAATGGGGATCCTTTTCATTTTTCCTAATTAAGTAAAAACTGATGTACTACACTGATATGTCCTTATTTTTCAAGCAATCTATAATGATGTCACTTATATGTCTTTACATATGCGGGTATCTATTTTACTTTCTTCACAAACTTAGTAGTTTCTTTGCAAAATATATGATAAAAAATAAACAAAACCACTCAACAAGCCCCAGGATTATATCTTCTATCCACCTGGCAGTGCTCAGAGCTCACTCCCGGCTCTGCGCAAGGGTCACTCCTGGTGGTACCAGGGAGTAAACCCTGGCTCCACAAGCAAGGTGAGCACCTTCCTGCTGTCCCATCCCTCCAATCTTGCTTCCACTGACTTTGGGGGCTTGTTTTTGTGTGTGTGTTGGGGGGAGAGGTGGAGGCACACCGAGGAGAACTCGGGGTTATTTCTGGCTTTGTGCTCAGGGATCACCCCTGGCAGGGCTCAGAGGGCCGTATGGGATGCTGGAGTCAAACCCGGGTTGGCCGTGTGCTAGCCAAGCCCCTTACTCACTGTGTTATCTGTTAGGCCCCTTGGTTTTTTGTTGTTGTTGTTGTTGTTGTTGTTGTTTTGTTGAGCACACGTGGTGGTCCGCAGGAGTTCTTCCTGGCTCTGTGCTCAGGAGTAAGTCCTGGCTGTGCTCAGGGGCTCAGATGTGCTGCTGGGGATCTAAACCCAGGCTGGCTGCATGCAAGGCCAATACAGCGCTATGCTGTCTTCCTGGCTTCTTCCTCTTTCCTGACATTTAAAAAATAGTTTTATCCCAGGGTCCGGCAAGCTACCGAGATTATCTCACCCACACGGCAGAGCCTGGCAAGATCCCTGTGGCGTATTTGATATGCCAAAAGCAGTAACAAGTCTCACAATGGAGACGTTACTGGTGCCCGCTCGAGCAAATTGATGAGCAACGGGATTACAGTGATGACAGTGATACAGTGATCTGTATCAAAGATATGTTCTGAACATCATTCTAGTGTTGAACATAGTACCAGAAAAATACAAAAAGACACAAAGGACCTAGTTAACATCTATTCCTGTAGATCTCTGGTGTTACTTTGTGATAGTGAATTACGAACATTTACCTGAGTCCTATCCCAAATAGCTGTCATAGAATATTTACCACATATTGTAACTGAAGCGATCTTTCTTCTCTATCCAGCACTTCATAGCAAAACAAAACCAAACAAAAAAACAAACAAGGGGCTGGAGCGATAGCACAGCGGGTAGGGCGTTTGCCTTGCAGGCGGCCGACCCGGGTTCTAATCCCAGCGTCCCATATGGTCCCCTGAGCACCGCCAGGGGTGATTCCTGAGTGAAGAGCCAGGAGTAACCCCTGTGCATCGCCGGGTGTGACCCAAAAACCAAAAATAAATAAATAAATAAATAAATAAATAAATAAATAAATAAATAAATAAATAAATAAAATAAAACAAACAAACAAAAAACGTTTCTTTTTATGCTTTACCAAAGACAATGCTCTAATCACAGAAACCATAAAGCTCTTTTCTTCTCTTCCTACCTCCAAATCATTTATCATCCACTTAAGTCACATATAAGCAATTTTCTCTTCCTTTGGATATTGCCCAAATTGAGGTCCTTGACATTTCTTGCCTAAGCTTCCAACAGTTCCTCCTTTTCCCTTTATGGACTCCATCCTTCGGATGTTGTTAGAAATTTCTCATTAAAACCCACCTGACACTTGTAAATTTAAAAGTTCTCAGTACTTCTCACAGTTTGAAAAAGGCTAAAATCAAAATTCTCCCATTACTCTTACAATCCCACAGAATATATCAGCTATATCACTTACATGCTATATAGCTCTGCAAACCTTTTTCTTAGACCTTTCCTCTTTTTGTCTGAAAATCTCCAAGCCATCTCTTAACTTACCCACCATTTTTACTTTAAAATCCACTATAGATTATATATATATAAAGAATTATAGATTCTTTACTGAGAGTGTTCACTTGGAAAAAATCTAGAGCTTTTTCCAGCCAAGTTTTAGCCGTGCTATTTATCCAAGTATAGGTTGAATCACTTATTTTATTAACATCATTTTGTAGGACTTTTTTTTTCTTGTTATCTTGATGTGTTATTCAAAGTTCCACTTCTGTAACCCACCTGTCAAATACTCAAGAGCTAAGAAGTGTTCTTTTTGTTCTCCAGCATAATTTTTCTGTGTGTTCTTCAGCATAGTCTGAACACTAACGGATACTTAACAGGTACTGGCAAATTGATTTCCATTTGGGTTTCTTCTATAGTACCTTGGAAAGTGCAGGTTAAAAAAAAAAACAACAAAAAACCTTTAACAGATATATTTTATTCCAGCATTTTAAAAGAGTCCCCTGCTGTTTGTTTTGATTCTTTTCTTTTAGAAAGCAACAAGTTACTCGAATATTGACAGTTAGTCCAATACGGCACAGTAATGCCACGGAAATGATTCTAACACCAAAAGCTTCTTGCCTCCTCTATGTCTCTTTTCCCCCTACTTAAATCAGGGTTAATTCAGGTCTTTCAGTTTGCAAAGCCTCCCAAGAAAACTTGATTTTTTGCATGAACAGACACAATGGGACTATTTCCAAACTGCTATAAGGTTTCTGTGGTTTCGGTGACATTTAAGATTAGCGCCAGAGTAATATTAAAGATAAAAATTCTCATAAGATATTAGCTTCATGATATTAATTTCTGTGGATATACATTTTCTATTTCCTGGGGCAGTATGAGCCTTTAGTTTTTTCTTTCATAGCTTTTAAAGTTCTGAGTTTTTTTTTTCTTTCCCAGCATCTCATTCCATTATATTTAATTTTACATTATTTACACTCTAAAGGATTCCAAACCTTTACCTAGCCACATTGTATTTCCTTATATTTGCTCTTTATGTTTAAACTTTATTTTATATCTTTAAAGGGCTTTTTTAACAGTTAGTACATAATAACAATCTTTTTGAGGTACAAAGAAAATGTCATAAACTTATAGGTAAAATAATACCTAACCAAATAATACATGATCAAATTAAAATGTTGTGATTCACCAGTCACTGTTTAGATCTTGGTTTGTTCTAAAACAATGGAATAGAAAAGTTATGTCATAAAAATTAATTCATAAGACTTAAGAATAACATTCTCTATTAAGAACTGGTTAGTGACAATTTATAAAAATAAAATATTCTGTGAGTTTTAATTCGACTGATATGCCATTTAGACTGTTAACTCTTAGCTAAATATAGTAAGGCATTTCTAAAATAGATTCTAAAAGCCAAAAAGAACCAGACTTGCTATCATCAAATGTTTTTATCCAATTTCCAAAAGAAATAGGCAAAGTATTTCTTCAACTAAATTGAATCTTTCAAGGCACCTCTTTGATTTTAACGTGTAACTAAATAAATATACATTTTAAAATGTGATTACATATTCATTTTTGTAAAGGAAAATCTCACAAGTAAAGGCTCTACTTCAGTGAAATACAAACTTAACTTTGGGTTATCCAGGGCTTATTCAAGAATATCCAAACCACTGCGTGTGGTTCTGAGACACTTCATAATCTCACTCATACATTCCTTTCATCATTCCCAACTTAATTCCCTAGATATCACTTAACAAGTTTGGTGTCTTTGTGCTCATATTGGTAAATTCTAACTTCATATAATAAACAAGCCAGTTAAAAATAACTTTAATGATCTGGGGCTGGAGTGATAGCACAGCTGGTAGGGCGTTTGCCTTGCACACGGCCGACCCAGGTTTGAATCCCAGCATCCCATATGGTCCCCTGAGCACCGCCAGGAGTGATTCCTGAGTGCAGAGCCAGGAATGACCCCTGTGCATCGCCGGGTGTGACCCAAAAAGCAAAAAAATTTTAAAAAGATAGTTATGGGGTAAAGGTTCATGCCTTGAATGCTGCCAATAATCCCTGGAAGGACTCATGACCCTTTTGTTCTCCATGACACCAGTCGAGGACATAGTTCTGGATGTCCCCTAACATTGCTGGGCATTTGGAGTGGCCAGGTAATCCCTGGCCCCACAGGATCGAAAAGTGCTTCATCCTTGAGCACTTGCTTTATGCTGCCAGCTGGGTTGATGGGGAATCTCTGGGCGAACCGCCCACCTTCAGTCCTCCTGCACAATCCCAAAATAAAAATCAGTAAATATTCTTCACTAAATAAATAATTACATTAATTTTTTTTGTGAAAAATGAAGAGGCATTATCTGAGAGCATGTAAGGCCGGTTAGAGATTGGAAGATGTGATAGAAAATGGGAAACTGACCAGGCAAGTGGCGATAGAATCAACTGACTGTCTTTTTCATTTTTGTTGTTGTTGTTTGGTTGGTTGGCTTGGTTTTGGGGGGCCACACCTTGAGACGTTTCGGAGTTACTCCTGGCTCTGTGTTCAAGAATACTTCTGGTGGTGCCCGGTGGACCTTTTGGGATGCTGGGATCAAACCCGAGTTGATGCAGGCATGTGCCTTACCCACTGCACCATCTCTCCGGCTGTGGCTTTGTTTCCATTTTGATTCTTTCTCCTCTGCTCCTTTCCTTATTGCTGTTGTTGATGCTGCCAGGATGAGGGTCACCCCCGTACCTGCCGGTGTTACTTGTATACTTGCAGCTGTGATGTTCATTTATTGTGCCCGAGTTTTAGATCCCCACTTACAGAGAGACCAAGTCCACACATGATAATGCAAAGCAAAGGAACTTCACTGCTAACTCGAGCTAGGGTCCAAGTCTCATCCAACTCAGGGGAGTCTTGACAAGGACCCCGACTCCAAATCACAAACAGTTTATATAGCGTTCGGCTAAGAAGCGGTTCATACTGGTCTGTTTTAAGCAGTTCCCTATTACAGCAGTGGTCAGCAATTAGAAAGCAGGTACCAGTAACAGTTTGGGGGTTTTCCAAGAAGGGTGCAGCGACCCCTCATGACTGGCCCAATCCAACTGCCCAATTCTTTATCTTGGTAAATTGCTCAAGTGGGAGTTTACCAGAAATTGCAAGTCCGGCTTTGAGGAAACAGAAACTGAGGCCTGGTTGAGACTTAACGTTAGCTTGTCATGGCTGCTGAGGAGCCTGCTTTGGGGCCTCACCCCCTGAGCTGGGCACCTCAAGTTGTGGTGTTTGTCCACTTTGCCATGGGGCTCACTGACGTTTGCATACTTGTCAGTGAGATCACTGCAGGGCTTACAAACATGCTCTCTGCAAGCTGTCCTTCCTGGCCATGGCATTTGCGTGTTTATTTTAATTATGCCTCCTGGGCGGTGGGCACATCCCTCTGTGAAATCAGCTCGAGGGAACACAGACAGCAGAACTGCCCAGATCACAAGCTGAGCTCGGAGCAACATCAGGGATTTGAACTCATCACTACACACTCGCAAGGCAGATGTTCTAAGCCACCGACCCTGTTGACTGCCCGTCTGAAGTTATATATTGAAAAGAAATTTATCCACTGTGAGGCCCTTTGACTCTGCTGCAGGCATGGCAGAAGACAGCTGACTGGATTTTGCTAGGAAATCCAGAGGGAGGAAGAGAGGAGGAAGGGAAACGGGGCGGTTGATGAGAGGCCGAAGTCTGTGAATACAGAATACAGATACGGCAGGAAGTTTTCTGAGGCAATAAAAGGGTCAGGAATACAAATTTTATTTCCCCTTCCTCCATTTTTATACATCAAAAATTCCAAATGATCCTTTTATAAAGTATCTTCCTTACTCTTGAGTATCATAATATTTTGTACATTCTTTGATGATAGCATTTATCGCATAGCATTGATAAGTCCCTAGGAAGACTGAAAACATTTAAAAGGTAGAATTCTATTTTCTTTATCATTATATGGGCGACCATGTGGGACATAAGAAGATTTGCAAAAACAGGCAGCATAGCATGGAAGAAAGTGATTTTTGTGTCTAGAACAATACTCAGCTCTTGGTAGCGCCTGTTAAATACCAGTTAGATTGTAAGGAGTAGCGAGAAATGGCAGGTTTTGCTCCATGATATTTTCTCATTAGTCTGTTCAAACAAAGCTGTTCTTTGATTATAGAAAACTTAATGACTGAATCATAAGGTACATTGCATTATACTCATTAAGGAAAAACTAAAAGCCTTTCTGCTAAGATCAGGCACAAGAAAAGGTTAACCAAACTCGCCATTATTATTCAATATATTATTGGATGTCTTCACCATTGCAATCAGGCAAAAAAGAGATATCAAGAGCAAAAAAGAAGAAAAGAAAAAGTCAAAAAATCACTATTTGCAGGTGACATTGTATTATACTGAGAAAACACTAAAGACTCTGCCAAAAAAAAAGTTGTAGAAACAGTATACTCATAGATTACAACACACAGAATCATGGTTCTAGTATGTAAACAATGTAATAGCAGAGAGTGAAATTTGAAAACTCCATCCCATTCATAACTGCACCTCAAAAATCAAATACCTGGGAATCAATTTAACAAAAGAGGTGGAAGACTTATATGAAGAAAACTATTTATAATTACTAAAAGAAATAAAAGAAGACACAAGAATATGAAAACAGATATCCTACTCATGGATTGGAAAAATTAACATGGACAAAGTTGCTTCCTATCCAAAACTCTACACACATTCCATGCACTTTCCATGAAATTTTTAAAAAACATAAACAAACATTATTGAACTGTCTGTGGAATAAAACTCATCCCAACATAGCCAAAGCAATCCTAGGAAAAAAGAAGATGGAAGATTTTCTCCTTTTTTTATTAGAAACATACTCTTTGATTTTTAAAAAACTTTTATTGAATCACTGTGAGATAATTACAAGCTTTCATGTTTGGGCTACAATCACATAATGATCAAACACCCATCTCTCCACCAGTGCACATTCCCCACCACCAATATCCCGGGTATAACCCCCCTTTCTCACCCTCCCCCTGCCTCCATGGCAGACAATATTCTCCATACTCTCTCTCTACTTTTGGGCATTAAGGCTTGCACCACAAACACTGAGAGGTCATCATGTTTGGTCCATTATCTACTTTCAGCACACATCTCCCATCCCGACTGATTCCTCCAGCCATCTTTTTCTTAGTGATCCCTTCTCTATTCCATCTGCCTTCTCCCCTCCGCTCATGAAGCAGGCTTGAAGATGGAAGTTTTTCTGTCCCATTCTTGCTTCTTGTTTATGTGTATTGTGTTTATCCATTTCACCCATCTTGGGGTGAGTCAACTACAGACACCAGATCTGTGTTCCTATCTTTTGTTTTAAGGTGGGAATATAAGGAGCTGGAGCAATAGTACAGTGGGTAGGGCATTTATCCTGCACGTGGCCAACCCGGGTTCTATTCCCAGCATCCCATATGGTCCCCTGAGCACCACCAGGAGTGATTCTTGAATGCAGAGCCAGGAGTAACCCCTTTGCATCCCCGGGTGTAACTCAAAAAGAAAAAAAACAGGAATATAGAGGGAATATAAAAGATGGTGATATAAAAGACATGGCATAGCTATATATGGGCTTTATATACTTCCTTGGATTTGTTCATTTAATAATTATCTATTTTAATTAAAGAAACGAATAGAAACTCTGATACCTTAAGTTACATTTTCTTCCTTTTAGAATTATGTTTTCCTTCAAGAAATCTTTGCTGGAGCGATAGTAGGTGGGGTGCAGGTAGGGAGCTTGCCTTGCATGTGGCTGACCAGTGTTTGATCCCCGACAGCACATGTGATCCCCAAGCCCATGCACCAGGAGTGATTCTTGAGTGCAGAGCCAGGAATAAGCCCTGAACATCACTGGATATCCGCCCCCTCGCCCGCCGAAAAAGGAGAGATTTCATAATAGTGCTTTAACATAAAATTAATTTCTGAGGCATTGTGCAAAGAAAATAAATTCTAAACAATGAAATAATGAATCTAGAGTTTATTCTAAGGCACTACAGTCTTTCTTCGAGCATTAAATATTCTCTAAGAAGCAATCTATTTAAAAGACTGTATTGGAATATCCGTAGTGCAATTATAAATTGCTTTAACTATTTCATTCATTTTTTCCCTCCACTTTGTTGTCATTGCTGTTATTTCTGGGGCTTGCACTCACTGGGTGCCATGCACTAGGGGTCTCATGTGTAGGATTCTGGGGGTCCAACTTGGTGAGGTAGGGCAGTGCCCGGGAACGAAGCAGTGGTCTCACACATGCAAGCAGGTACTCTACCACTGAGACATCCTGGGGACCTATAGATGTATTTTAATAAGTTCGTATAACTTGCTCAATGCATCTCCTTGGAAATGTTTACAAAAGCTTTTAATAAACCCTGACACCTACACGAAATTACTGCACATTCTCCTGAGGATACCACTATCATGGAAAAAAAACATAATAGATTATGCACAGTATGTCCTGTGTCGTATTGACAGAACCATTAAATGGCTTTGGATTGCTCTGAGAGAGCAAATGAGCCATGGTTTAATTGAATTCTATTTGACTTCACTTACCATTAATAAATTAGCACTTTCTCTCCCCCCTCTTTAGAGGTAGTTCCTGACAGAATATTTCATATTTGAAATAAGTATTCCAAATAACCTACGAAGAATGTATTAAAAGACTGTAATCTGAGATAAAGACCAAATTGAAACTCTACAAATGGTGGGAAAAGTCGATAAGAAATACATACTCGGTTGATTTTCAAAAGTAGATATCTGCCACCTTTTAAGAATGAGAAGCTTGAAAAGTCCTGTTTCTATTATAAGCCAGTAGTTTGCATATTTTTGTGTATATGTACATAATCAAATATGATGGTTAATATTCAATATTTGTTGATAAGTAAAACCTACTCTTATTACTTTTGGCCAGCATTCCACGTATAGGATTTAAGATATATAAGTCTCATAAAATAAATTGATTATTTTTTATTTCTATCTTAACCTCAAATTAAGCATGACAAGCAACCCCCATCCTATATAGTTCCTGAAGTACCATCAGGTATGGTCCTAGAAGCCCTGATCTGGCTATGATGTTTCTGAAAAATCTGTTAAACTATTACAAGAGTTTACAAGGAAAACTGGGGGTGAAGAAATAGTATTAGGGTGAAGGCAGTTTGCCTTGCATCCTGCTGACCCCAGAAGAATCCCCAGCATATAGACAGTCCTCTGAGCATCACCAGGGTTTACTCATGAGCATAGAGTCAGAAACAGTCTCTGCATACCACTAAATGTGGTCCAGGCAACCCCAACCCCCCCCCCAAAAAAAAAGTAAATAAGAGAAAAACGGAAGTCCAAAAATGCAATGCAATTTTCTAAAATAGACCAGCATTTTAAAAGTTTGAATATCTAATCCTGTAGTTGGGGCTTTTATGTTTACAAACTAAAATATGGCTTTTCCCCTCCACTCCATCCATGGCTCTCTTCCACAAAGAGCATGAGAAACACCGCGGCTAAGTGGGGAGAGCCTGTGTTTTAGAGTGAACAAACAAGAATTCAAATCTCATGGACTCTTTGGCATGTCTGTCAGTGAGTGGTTTTGACTCTGTAAACTTCATTTTCCTTTGCATATCCTGCTTGTAGATAACACAACATGTATATCCTCTGCAGTAATGCCTTGCACATCACTGATGCCTGCTGGATAATGGAGGTAGTTCTTATCATACAGAAGAGGGAACAGCAAAGAAGCAGAAGGAGCCAAGGACATAGCTCGTTTGGTAGAGTACACACAAACCATGCACAAGATCCTATTTGATCCTGAGCATCAAATCCCTCACCTCTTCCCCTCTACCCATCCCTGAGTTTCATCGGAGAGGTGCTGCCCTGCCAACACTTCCCTTGAGAGAAAAAGAAGTTCAGGGGGGCCAAAACAATCACACAGCAGGTAGGGCACTTGTCTTGCATGTTTATCCTCTGCACCCCATATTGTCTCCCAAGCCCTACCAAAAGTAATTCCTGAGCACAGAGCCAGGAGTAACTCCTGAGCATGCCTGGTGTGACTCCAAAAGTAAAACAAAACCAAAACAAAGCAAACAAACAAAGCAAAAGCAAAAAATGAGAGAAAGAAATTCAAGAGAGAAAGCAGCCAGGCCTACACAGGCCACACCAATGTTACCGTCTAGATTCTCCTGATGTTCTTTTATTCTCTTTGCTTTCATCCTATGAGTTGAGAATTTTGATAGCACCCTGCGGGTTCAAAGTTTACAAAATCCTGCTCTTGCTCTGTCTCTGTTGTAATTCACAGCCGGTTGCTACACAGCAGGACTCAGATAACAATAACTCAGGAAGTCAAAGTACTAAGATACTAGAAGCAGGCCCTCTGGTCCACTAGACTATGAGTCATCAGATTTTTGCACTAAGCTGCCATGGTACAAGCACCCATTTTGCATTTCCTGAGCTGTCTGACCTCCAGATGCAAGGCACTGAGTCCTTTTATCTTATTTATCACAGCAATTTGCTCAATGTCTGGCATCTTGCCTTGCACAGCATTGAACAAGCAATCAATAATTGTGGAATAAATGACAAAATAATGGTCATTCTTTTCACAGAATGCATAATTTGGAAATAGGAGGGCTAGCGATACATCTGTTATGTAATTGCCACAGGGCTGTAGTAGATATGTCTCAGCTTCTACCTCAGTCTACTCAGACATCACTTGACCCATGGTCCCACATTGAAATCTGACAAATTCATACAAGTGAAAACTGAGTCCAAGTGGTAAATCACTGTCACTTTATCATCCTGTGAGTCATCCTGTTGCTCATCGATTTGCTCGAGCGGGCACCAGTAACATCTCCATTGTGAGACTTGTTATTCCTGTTTTTGGCATGTTGGATAGTGGAGTGTGATTAGTTAATATCCACTACCACACATAGTTCCAAATACTGGTTTAGTTTTTTTTACATTACATAATACATTAACAGCACCGCGGCAGGGCGGCGTTTGCCTTGCGCGAGGCCGTCCCGGGTTCGATTCCTCCACCCCTCTCCGAGAACCCGGCAAGCTACCGAGAGTATCTCGCCCCCATGGCAGAGCCTGGCAAGCTATCCGTTGTGTATTCAACATTCAAGTGGTAAATAAACATGAATATAAAAATATGCGTCTATATTCCTGTATACTTTAAAATTTTTTAAATTTTAAAGAATAAATTAAAAAGTGCAGGCACTGTGGTTTGCAACATTGTTAATGATAGGGTTTCATGTATAACACATTACAGCATCTCACCCTTCAGCATTGTGTCAACTTTCTTGCACACTTATCCCAGTGTCCCTCGATTCTGCCCTATATCAACCAGTCTTCATTGCCTTTGGCATTTGTTACCCCCCTCTTTGTTTCTTTGCATCCCACTATGAGACAGATCATTCTGTTTATCCCTCTCTTTATGACTATCTTCATTCAATATGATACTCTCCGTATCCGTCTACATAACAGACGGATTACATTATTTCATCTTATCTTGCAGTTGAGTTGTATTCCATTGTTTATATGTGCCATAGTTTCTTTATCCAGTCTTTTCTTGGACACTTGGGTTGTTTCCAGATTTGCACTATTGTAAATAGCGCAATAAACATAGCAGTACAAATGAGTTTTCTGAAGAGAGTTTTGGGGCCCTTGTCAAAACGTGGAATTTCTGGGCTATATGGAAGCTTGATTCCTAGTTTCCAGAGAAGTGTCCATATTGTTTCATAAAAGGGCTAGACCAGCTGGCATTCCCACCAGGAGCAAATGAAGGTCCCTTTTGACACCCATCCAAGCCAATACTGGTCGCTTTTGTTATTTCAAGTCTCTCTGATGTGAGATGATATCTCATTATGATTTTGACTTGCATTTTCCTGGTGATAAGCGAGGCAGAGCATTTTTTCATACTTCCTTTGATCTTTTGTATGTTTTCTTTAAGAAAGATTCTGTTTTGCTCTTCCTCACACTTTTTGATGAGATTGGTTGCGGTGGGTTTTTTTTTTTTCTTGTGAATTGTTCTTGTTTGTTCCCACAGTGGATGACTATGAGATATTTTGATTACTTGCTAATATTATTCATTTATGTTCATTTTGTTGTTGTTGCTTTGGGTCACACTTGGCAGTTCTTAGGGCTTACTTTTTTTTTTTTTTGCTTTTTGGGTCGCACCTGGCGATACACAGGGGTTACTCCTGGGTATGCACTCAGGAACCACCCCTGGTGGTGCTCAGGGGACCATATGGGATGCTGGGATTCAAACCTGGGTCAGCCACATGCAAGGCAAACGCCCTACCCACTGTGCTATCACTCCAGCCCCCTGTTAGGGCTTACTTTTGACCCTGTGCTCAAGGATCACTCTCAGGGTCCATATCCAGTGCCAGAAATGGAACTTGGGTCCTCTAATTGTAAGGCAAGTGCCTTTCCTGCTGTACTATCTCTCCAGCCCCATTTTATGTTACTTTTATAATCAAGTATTTAACTTTCCTTGCTACTTCCATATTTTAAAATTATTTTAATTCTACTTCTTTTAGTTTGTGGGTGTTGAGGAGGTTTAAGGGCTATACCTAGCAGTGCTCAGGGACTATTCCTGGCTGCAAGCTCAGGAATGAGCCCTGCTCGTACTAACTATATGTAATGCTGTGGATTTGCATCAGTGTCAGTTGGATGCAGGGCAAGTGCCTTAACCTAAGGATAATCTCTCTGACACTGTTTCCTTATTTACTCGATAGTAAATTTAATTGCTTATTTTATGCCAGCATTCAGATCCAATGATGTTTTCAAAGTGCTCTTAAATAAAACAATGTAATTCCCGGAAATATCATGAAAATCTCATCAAGATCGACTTCAAATACTTAGAATTATTTGGGGTCAGTTTAGTAAATCTCTACTTAACAAGGAAAGCTTCTCAAGCATGCCAAATTCCAGTTAGCACATAAATGTTATTTTTGCTGCAACTAAGCATTATTGTTGTTATGGCAGCGAGTTGTGTTATCCTGACTAGGAATTCTGGCTCTGTGGAATGGGACACAACTTCCAGAAATAGAATGTCAGACTCTGCATAATAAAACCAGCATCAAATGAAGATGGCATGATTATTGAAATAAATGATAGTTTTATTTTTTGGACTATGTGCTAGTTTAGGTAAAGGGAGCAAATGGTATTTCTTATGCTTGTAATTGCATTTCTTTCTTTACTTATTTTTGCTATTTAATTTTTTAATTAAGTCACCATGATTTACAAAGCTGACATAACAAAATTGTTTCAGGCATACAATGTAGCAACACCAATCCCACCACCTGTGTTCCCAGAGTCCCTGCCATCCTCCAGCCTGCCCCCTTGGCAAGAATATAACAAATTTCTTTCATATTGCTTGCTCCAGCAAAGTTTAAAGAAATGGCAAATGGAATTAGCAGAAGATAAACCAACAAAAGAAGATAAAAACAGTATGTTTTAACAAACCAAAAACTATATAGGATACATAAGAAATAATTTATTATTATGGATTCTTTCATAAACATTGTGATATTATTGTATCCTCCTGTTACATTTAAATATTGTTTATTTGCTTAACTGTTCAATGATTTCTTTTAATTTGTTCAAATTTATAGGAAATCTACCAAGAGCACAAAAAGTAGGAACTTTAACCCCAAAGAAATCACTTGAATTTATGAAAATTTTAAAAGCATTTTGTTAAAATTAAAAATCCTATTCTTGGGTCAGAGTGGTAGTACAGCAGATAGGGCATTTGCCTTGCATGCAGCTGACCTTGGTTCAATCCTCGGCATCCTATGTGGTCCCCCAAGCACTACCAGGAGTAACTCCTATAGAGCCAGGAGTAACCCCTGAACATCACTGGGTGTGACCCCAAAAGAGCAAAAAAATAATATCCAACTCTTTCTTACCTTTCGTGTTTTCTTTTTTTAATGTTTTGTTATAGTTTATGTAGCATGGTTACAATAGTGTTATAGTTTATGGTATTGATATTCAAAATTACTGTACCCAGCCTCCACACAGTGCTCATGATCCTCCACCCCTATGCCCTGTCAACTCAGGTGGAATCTTCATTCCTCTCCCCTTCTTCCACTGCTTGCTACTCAAAGCAAGAGTTAGTCATTGTTTGGTGCTATCTATTTCATTGGTTTATCACTTTATTACACAGATGAGTGAGATAATCTAGGACTTGTTCTCCCTCTGACTAATTTCTCCTTACATGTCATTCTCCATACCCATTCATGTTGTAGCACATTGTATGTTTTCATCTTTTATTATGGCAGCATAGTATTCCACTGTGTATATACAGCTCCACTGTTTCATTCATTAATTTGTAGTTCAATATTTGGGTGCTTTCCATATTATTTCCATAATAAAGTCATTTTCATATTATTCATATTATTTCCATAATAACTAGATGGTTATTGTACTAAGCATTACAATAAACAAAGGCAAGCATGTATATTTTTATACTAATGTATTTGTGTATGCGAGGTAAATGTCAAGAAGTAGAATCAATGGATCATATAGAACTTATCAATGCTTATTGGACAAATCTCCATGCCACCTCCCATAGAGAAGATATTCCCTCCAGCAGTGAGTGAAGTTCCTTTTTAACTGCAGCACTGGTTGCTTCTAGTCTCTTAACAGATGGTGTGAGATGGTATTTCACTTTGTTTTGATTTTCATTTCCTTAATAATAATTAAAAATTTACACCTTTTCATATGACTATTAGGCATACATAAGTCTTCTTCAGAGATCTGTTCATCTCCTACCCAGTTTTTGATGGGATTGTTAATTTTTATGCTGTTGAATTTTGGTTCCATCTGTTTTCTTAGTGATTCTTCCCATTAGGCAAGAGAATGCCTAATGGTTGAATAAATTATCTTTGGAGATGAGAGAAAAAACAACGTAGGTCTTTTTTCCTGATTCTGATAATTCCAGAAAGTCACTGGAATAATGAACCTCACATCAAAAAGTTAATTAACTGGGTTCAGAGATACAGGGCAGAGGTTAGACATTTGCCTTGCATGCAGCCAAGCCTAGTTAGGTCCCTAAACTGCTTCTGTTTCCCATTGTCAAGAATGATTCTTGTTTGAATTTCAGTCATATGATGATCAAACACCCATTCCTTCACCAGTGCACATTCTCTACCACCAATGTCGCCAGTATACCCCTCCCTTTCCAGCCCTCCTCCTGCCTCTATGACAGACAATTTCCCCCATACCCTCTCTCTACTTTGGGCATTATGATTTGCGATACAGATACTGAGAGGCTATCACGTTTGGTCCTTTATCTACTTTCAGCACACATCTCCCCTTGATTGGAAGATGAAGATTCCTCCAACCATCATTGTCTTGGTGATCCCTTCTCTAAGGAATCTCCCTTGAGCACAGAGCCAGACAAATAAGCCTACCCTGTCAGCATTGCTAGGTGTGCACCAAAACACAACCTACTCTTGGTTTCGGGATCTTTCTTCCGGGGAAGTGCAGGGGAATACACTCAGTGGTGCCCGGGGACCATTTCTGGCCATACTCGGGGAACTCTATGTGGTGCTGGGGATTGGGATTAGACTCAGGTCAGCATGCATGGCAAATGTCCCACCGACTGTACTGCCCCTCCAAACCCCCACAAACTTACTTATAACTTACTCTTATTTTTTATAGGAAGGATTTTTTTTTACATTCAAAACACACACACAGGTGAGTTTATTTCATCTAACAAAGAACTTCTTTAACCAAGACATGAGAAGGGTAAAGTTAGATTGCATTTATATTTCAATAATTTCTTCAGTAGAAAATGGCATTTATGATAAAACCAACAATAAACTGTCTATAAAGATCTGGAGAAGGTAAAGTTTAGGTAAATAGATTATCAAGTTCACTTTTGATTAGGAAATGAATGCCACTATTCAGAAACAAAATAATGAGCACCCCTGCTAACACCACACACATACACAAACATACTCATACAGAGTTTTTCTATATCAAGCCTAATATACAAGTGACTAGACACTTCATAATATTGTATGTTACCAGTGAGTGTGGCTCAATTTGTATACAAGTCATGCAAGAGAATCACATTAATAAACACATTAGAATTGAAAGTTTTGATATTTTCAACAATTAGATGAATACATATTCAAATATTTTAATTGACATATAGTAAACAATGTGCATTGTGATTCTTGATTAGATTAAAATTTGTTTGGTAGCTTTTGTGATGTGTTGCTTTATTGTCATATACCTATATAGACTTTTATATGTATCAAAAAAGTCTTTGTATCAGTGGATTCCCAAATCCACTATGCAATTGACAGAGCCTTATGTGAATAGTCTGTATTTTTCTCTGGTAGCAATTGTGTTAATAAATTCGAGTAATGTCTCTTTTCAAGACAAGTGCAAATTAATCTTTTTATGCAAAGCTTTTTCTTAGCTAAATTATAAAAATGTAAGCATCACAAGTGTTTCTCTAAATGTCATATTTTAGAGCTAGTGAAGTTGAGAAAAGAATAAGAAATACAAAATGTGCAAAAAATTTCTTTAAACCTACACATATAGCATGTCCATTTTTGACCCATTTTAAAAATCAACCAAAAAGTTCCCTACCCAAATGGCAAATAAGTAAAATTTGATTTAAAAAATAAAATAATTACATAAAGCAAAAACTCTCCTAGAGAACCTGTTCCAATTAATTAGATTTAAAGTTTAACTTCTTACTGTTTTTTTTTTTTAATGTGTCAATCCGGGGCTGGAGCGATAGCACAGCGGGTAGGGCGTTTGCCTTGCCTTCGGCCAACCCAGGTACGATTCCCATATGGTCCCCTGAGCACCACCAGGAGTAATTTCTGAGTGCAGAGCCAGGAGTAATCCCTATGCATCGCCGGGTGTGACCCCAAAAGCCAAAAAAAAAAGGTATCAATCCTCCTTTATTAAGTTGAATTGAACTAAGTGATTTGTAAATACTATGACTATGTCTGATAAAGTTTATTTGTGAGCTCATTCCTGTGATAAAGATTTGGGGAAAGATGCTCTGAACTATTGGTTCTCTGCTCTATAGAGACCTCTGGTGGTGTTCTGAAAACCCTATGTGATACTGGGGATTCGATCTGGGGTCAGCTGCATGCAGTTAGTTACCTCCTCTGTATGAGCCCTCCAGTCCCCTATGATAAGGGGACTGTTTTTTGGGGGGTCACACCTGGCTATGCACAGGGGTTAACTCCTGGCTCTGCATCATAAATAACTCCTGGTGGTGCTTGGGGGAACCATGTGGGATGCTAGGAATCGAACCCAAGTCCGCTGTGTGCAAGACAAACGCCCTACCCGCTGTGCTATCGCTCCAGCCCCAAGGGGACTGATTTTTGTTGCTAGTTTTCAAATTTTAAATTACTGGCATGAAATACATCTTTAGTATTGGAGTCTTACTTTCTAATTAGATGACTCTTGGAGCAAATTGGTTTAGATCATTTTTTGTTCCATATGGGCCCATAGAATTTCTTGTACCCAGATGAAGAATACTAGCTCATCTTGCTTGTCTCTTTAAAAATCCTACATATATTTTCTATTTAAAAATTGTTAAGCATTATGCTGGGAAAAACATACACTTCCTCCTTAAACTGATTTCTGCCTCACAAAACCTTCAGCAATATAATAAGCACGAAAAAGCCATGTTTCCATGCTGTTTTGTCCCTTTTTGTCCCTACCAGGTACCCTCCCAAAGTACTGGATGTTTTATCAATATATTTCATTAACATATGGCACTATGATGGAATCTTCATTATAAATTCCCATTTATTTATAAGATTAGAAATTTAGGACTCAGTGTTAAACTACTTACACTTTATTGCACAACTCTCTTAATGGGAGATGAGGAATTCAAAGGTAGATCTGTCTGATTTATAACTTTAAGTAGAAATAGCTGATAGTATCAGTTACATACTTTGCTAATCATATATATAATCACACTCATGTGCACTTGCAAATATGAACCCTAATGTACTATTGAAATAAATAAAAGTATTTGCAAGATTGTTGGAATAAAATAAATATGGATAGATATCGATATTATTCTATTCTAGAAAATATCTAGAGGAAAGAAATTGAAATAGTTCTTCTATTTCAAATAACAACAAAACCAAGTAATATTTAGAAATGAATTTGTTAAAGCATCATGTTTACGAAAAAATACTACATTGCTTTGAAAGTCACAAAAAACTGAGTCAATAAAATATGTCGTTCTTTATAGAAGTAAATGCAGTAATATTCATTAATGACTTTTCAGTATTCATTTATCCCATATTCTCCTCCCATTGGGGAAGAATGTAAAAAAATTGAAATTGATCTTAGTATTTGTAAGAATTTTAAATATTAAAATTTTAAACATAACAAGGTTATTCACTAAAATTGGTGGGAAATTTAAGCTACATAGCATATTGTTGGTTTTGGGGGAGCTTTGTAATTGATACCTAGTGATGCTCAGGGGTTACTCCTAGCTCTGCAGTTAGGAATTATTCCTGGCAATGCTCAGGGGACCATATGGGATGCCAGGGATAGAACCCAGATTGAATGGTGCAAAGCAAACATCATCCCCGCTGTACTATAGCAGATTAGTAATACATTTGAAATAAAACTGATTTAGACTCTAACTTATCCCATGTACAAAACAATAATCAGGTGTATGTCTTGTATTACTTAACTTAAAACAAATTCTACTGCATCATTTTTTGGAGAAAGTTAAAAAATAAAAGCTCAGGCAAAATAAAATAAAAACAGAGTTGAGTTTTAACAGACAATGGTACAGAGATTCCAAAAAGCCATAGAATGTATAATGGTATAGAGACATTATGAAATCATTTAAATGATGACTTGTAAAAGTTATTATTAAAGGAGAGAAGAGCGACTCAGAAATCTGTGTATAATCTTATTTTTATAAAACAAACAGGTCACAAGCCCCTATTTGTGTTTATGTGGATTATATAAGTACAGAGAAAACTAAAGAAAATACACAATAAATTGATGAAACTGCTTTCAGAAAATTAAGAATTTATCCTATCACAGAAATGCTCAATTAAATTCAAATTAAATGCCATTCTTTAACAATACCCAATAGGTATAACTTATGAACTCAATCAACTTATGAACTCATTCCAACTGCTTTAAAAAAATGAGAGATTGTAAAATTCTAGCACTGGTGACTGAGAAATGCAAGTACTCATATAGATTTCGTTCCCTACAATGTAACCAATTGCATCTGCGAGTGCTGTTGAACATGACAAGCAATTTAACTAGTTCAAATTCAGACACATGAAAGTGAAAATCAGACTTAAGTCAAGGAGTGTAACCAACAAGCTTGATAAAAAAGAGTCTATCCAAGGAAGTAGAAAACCAACTGTAAAGGAAATTTAAGGGAGTTCATTGTTGAGTTGGTATCGTAGAACTATAAAACTAGACAAGACACGTCTGTCAAAAGAAAGGTTCGTCTAGTATTGCCATGGAGGAAGCAAACTGAGAATCTTAATTCTGGACCACGGGCGCTGCTCTCTTTGCCAGCTCCAAGCAGTGTTTGCGTGGAACTTTCAGGTGACATTGCAGTTTAAACACAAGTGGTTCTCAGGTCTGACCCCCACTTGAGAAAATCAGTTGTTGAAGTCTAGTATTCTGGAAATTCTTTAAAATTGTCTGATAAGTAGGATGGGTTTATCAGGTCAAATTCCCTGTAGTTGAACTTTCTCTGTTCCGATAATATTTCATTGTGAAGTTATGGTATCTGTGTATCACAGGGCAATCTCTGTCCTGTCCATCCACCAAGGACATTTGCTACCTTGAGTGCTCTTTCGTCAGCCCAGCACCTTGCAGAGTTAACCACCCCAGGGTGCTCAGTAAGTAAAATGTGTTTTTTTCTCATCTGTGGCAAAAATGGAACTTATCTATGCCCCAAGAGAGAGAAATATGATTGCAATATACTACAGAGCTCCAAATCAAACCCCAGTTGTAGGTTGAATATGGAAAATTGGTAGTAGATTGTTATAAATTATATAAAGCATTTTTTCAGGGGAAATAGTAGTGAATTATATCGTCCACTGCACCCTCACCTCCATTTCTCTCTTTTTTGCTCTCTCTCTCTCTCTCTCTCTCTCTCTCTCTCTCTCACACACACACACACACACACACACACACACAGACACACACACACATGCAAGCCTTTCAATCAAAATGGTATATGAAACTCATTTGTGGTATATAAAAGACAAATTATAAAACTAGTACCCAAGGACAGTAGAAATGAGGGCCAGGAGGTTTGGAAGTTTGCCCAAACTTGGGTTGGGGTGGGGGGCGGAGATTAGGACAGAGAAGGGACCACTCTAACAACGATAGCTGGAAATGATCACTCTAGACATGAACTGAATGCTGAAAGGAGGTAAAGGGACAAGCATGATCATTTTAGCACTTTTCAGTACCTGTATTGCAAATATTGCAAATAATGACCAAGAGGAGAGAGAGAGAGAGAGAGAGAGAGAGAGAGAGAGAGAGAGAGAGAACAGGAGAGAGAGCAGGAGAGAGAAAGAAGTGCCTGCCATAGAGCATAGAGGCAGCCTGGGGTGGGGATGGGGATGGGGCTGGGGGTGAGGACAGAGAACTAGTGACATGGATAGTGGGAAATGTACACTGTGAGGAGAAAGGGGTTGGAACATCTTATGACTGAAATCCAATCATGAGCAACTTTGTGACTGTGTATCACATGGTGATTCAATACAAATAAGTAAATAAAATTTTAAGAGTGAGACGATTTTTTATAAGAAAGTAAGGGGGGAAATCATAGCAGAGGACTTCAATGAAAGAGTCCAGGTTCTCAGATAACTTTCTAGAAGTAATTGGTCTCATCTGAAAACCTACCAAAACTAACAGTCACTTTACCTTTTGATTACTGTGAAAAACTGAAGCACGCCAACGGGTGTGTGCACTCGCGGGCTCTCTGGGCGGCTCTGTCTCACCACCCGCGTTCGGTGCTCTGGAACCTCTGTATATGGGCTGGATCAGGACAGCCATTGGCCAAGGACAGGCGAAGGAAGAACGAGGACCAAGCTGGTTGCTGATTAGTTACCGTTTATTCAATCTTCCATCTTTCTCATCTCCCGCACTCCCAGCTCCATCCTCTCTCTGGATCTACTGCAGCCCCTCTGGATTCTCTTACTTGTCTCTCCCACCTTGCCCTCTAGGCTACAACCAGCCAGGTAGCAAAATCAACATAAGAAAGCCCTTCCTGAGGGCTGGGCATTCCAAAGCCTTTCCTGACTCTTAAGGTGTTTTTCTCCTTTCCTCAGTCCAAACACTCATTAACATCTTCATACTAGTTATTTTTGTATGGACATAGCAAGAGATACATTGAGGCTTGCAAGGCAGCTCTCCTGGGAACATCTTGCCAGACTCAACTACAGCACTCAGGCCAGATTCATCATTCCTCACCCTAGCAGGGTCCAAATCTAGTTATCATTGTTTGGATCATGACAACATTTGTCCATGATCAAGCTCTTAACTTATAGTTAAGCATTAGGCACTTTGACCAGGCCCATCTCGATGCCAGGGTAGCACACAACTCATCGCTAGCCCTGGGTCCGTTTCGTCCCTCGTCGGGACCCTGCTTTTGGGAGTACTAGGAAGTAAGGGCAGCTGAGGCTTAGGTGGAGAGAACAGATGCCCAGGAGGAAAATATCATGTAGAGTTAAATGACTCCCAGGTTACAAAAGCATAGCATTTGCTAAGTCTTCCTGTGTCCATACAAAAAGGACATTGCTCTGAATAAACTATGCAAAGGACTCAAGGAGAAGAGAAAAACAATATTTACAAGTCAACAGAACGCTAAGAAAGAAGCTACAAATAAACAGAGGAATGGGAGCACTGTGATGGGAGTAACCCAATAAACCTAAACTACCTGAGACTATGTTATCCTACAGATTACGACATTAAGAGAAAATTCTCAAGTATCAGGCCAACTCTACTAATTCTGGAGATAGGAGGTCTTGGAAAGGCTTTTAGCCAATGTAGCCAAGCAAAGAAACATCAGCTAGAAATTCACAAGAATCTTAATGTCACAGTCCTTTCTAATTATGGTCGTATGCTTTTGGTTCTTAGAAAGAAAATGTCTTAGAATTAAATTATTATCTATATATTTTATGGTATCAAAAGATATCTTAAAGTCAACAGTTCCAATACTGAGTTAATTATTTACATCACTGTCTGTGCTTTCTTTCCAGTACCCCCAAGCTCATTTAGAAATAATAGAAATAACATTTTCTAAATCCTGTGAATCATCCATAGGCCTATTCCTTACTCCCACGTCCAATCAGTCAACAAGTTCTGTCAAATCCGTCTAATTTGCTTATTCATTTTCTTCTGTCTGGAAATCTCTGCCCCCAGATCCATCATGACTAGCTCCTTTTTTATCATCCAAATCCTAACTCAAATGCCAGCTCCTCCCCCCCCAAAAAAAAAATCTTTAATTATTCTCTAAAATTCTAAAGTCTAAAATTCCCTATTCCACTGCAGGCGCTTCTCCTACTTTAATTTATTTGTAATATTGATTGCCTTCACAACTTCTTTTATTTTTTACTTGCCTTTTCTTGTTCTGTAATTTCTGTCTGATAACAGAATCTTTCTTAGCTTGTTAATCAGTGCATCCTCCTGCATAGCTTACTAGCCAATTAATAGTTAATTGGCTAGCGTGCTATGTTAATACTAACATTCAATATTAGTGAACTTTACCAAATTATTCATTAGAAAATTCCCTAATAATTATTTAAGAGCTTGCATGTAATGCATCAGAGTTACATTGGCGAGGGGGGATGGAAACCCATCTTTGTGCTCATGGAACTCATCACTTGTCATTTGTCACTTGTCATCCCGTTAATCTTCGATTTGCTCAAGCGGGTGCCAGTAACATCTCCATTCGTCCCTGTGCGTGCTAGTGTAGTCCACTGGCATCTGCTCACTCCAGGAACACAAAGAGCCTCAAACTGTTCAGGGTTTTGATGAAGAAGTCTGACCGTCTCATAGGTGGGCGGCCACGCAGTCTTTTGATGTCCCCTGGAATCCAGTTGGTAACAGCTCTAGTCCAGCGGTCGTCTCTAAATCGAATTATGTGTTTGGCCCATCTGATTTTTGATGCCTTGGCAAAAGAGACAGTGTCCCTTATTCTTGATCGTCGACGGAAGTCGAAACTCCAGATTCCTTCTCTCACTTGAGTGAAACGTGATGCTCCAAGAATAGCATTTTCACTTCCTCTTTGGGATACCCGAATAGCATTCTCATCCTGTTCGCATAGGGCCCAGGTCTCTGAGGCATATGTTAGTGCAGTAAAATGGTGGAGTCAAAAAGATGTGTCTGGATCCAGAGGTTCTTCGTCCTCTTAACCACTTCTTCAATGCTCTTGAAGGCGGTCCACACTGCTCTCTTTCTTCCACACAGTTCTGGCGCCAAGTGATTCCTCATGTTGAGTCCTCGACCTAGGTACACATAGCTGCTTCATTCGGAGATGTTTCTTCCATTGAGAGCAAGTGGAATATCAGGAACTAGTTCGTTTTTCATGAACATTATCTTGGTGAGATTCAGCTGCAGTTCGTTCGACCTTTCCACACTCGCAGTCAAAGTCAGTCAGCATTCGTGTCACTTGGCTGATATTTGGTGTTACTAGAACAATGTCATCAGCGAAGCAGAGGTGGTGTAGTTGCCGACCATCTGTCTTCACTCCCATTCCTTCCCATCCAGTCATCACATGATGTTCTCGGGGGTGGCACTGAAGAGTTTCGGTGAAATGGTATCACCCTGCTGAACCCCTCTCTTTACGTCGATGATCACTTCCTTGTAGAATGGTGAGATCCTAGTGGTGAATCCGTAATACAACTCGTGGAGGATCTTGATGTACTGACTTTGAATGCCCTGTTTGGCGAGGGCTTCCATGACCACTTCAGTCTCAACAGAATCAAAGGCATTCTTTAAATGAAGCTCCCATTTAACATAAAAACTAGAGGAGAAAGTATTTGTTGTTGTTATTAAATATTTATTTATGTAATTAAGCAGCTGCTTTTTTTACATTAAATATGGAGCTCCATATTTACGACAACGAATACTTTCTTCTCTATTTTTGCTCTTCTTCATCTCCATTACCATTTCAACTTATCTGATGTTTTAGCTATTAAAATCATCTATTTCCCTGACTCCTCCTCTCTTCCCATCCTCTACTTCAATTTCCCCACATTAAAATGCAAATATCAGGTCACTTTCTAACCTTAAGGCCCTTAGTAATTTTGGTGACCTTCTTGGAGCTCAAGATAAATCATTGTCACACCTAGGTTTGTTCTGAGACTGAACAAATAACCAAACAAGTATCAATTGGTTGATAAGAGAAGAAAAAGAAAAGGAACTTATTAACACCAGATATACCTCCTGTATTTGTGAGGATGGATGTAGATTCAAAACCTGAGTGCTCCGCCAGAGATTACCTTTAATAAAGCTTTGACTAAGCTTAGCTAGAGGCTTGGTGAAGGGGGAAGTCTGCTGGCAAAGTTACCAAGGAAACTGTATTAAAATAGAGTATGCAAATTGAAAGTCAGCCTTCTTCAGCAAAAAGAGAAGAAATTGGTTCTTTCGGAGAGAGATGGCCTTAAGGGAGGTGATGACATGTAAATATTTTCCCACAGCAACTGCTTTCTGCCTTGAGGGTCCCACCCACGAAATTAGCCTTTTGGCAAATACAGATTTGGGGTTGTCATGTTGCTCCTTTAAGCTTAAGGAAAATATATACTTTTAAGATAATTGTGACTTGCTCCTCAGCTACTTTTTCTTTCTCTCTTCACCTTTTCTTTTCTATTCTCACACTCCTTGCTCCAATTGCCCTGAATTGCATTATTTCTCTGGGCCTTTATACATGTTGCATCTTCTGCCTGGGACATCTTTCGCTTCCCTTTGATTAATTAATGTAGCATTGTAGCACTGTCGTACCATTGTTTATCAATTTGTTCGAGCGGGTACCAGTAACATCTCCATGTGAGACTTGTTGCTACTGTTTTTGTCATATAGAATACGCGACGGGTAGCTTGCCAGGCTCTACGGTGCAGACAAGATACTCTCAGAAGCTTGCCGGGCTCTCCAAGAGAGATAGAGGTATCAAACCCGGGTTGGCTGTGTGCAAGGCAAATGCCCTAGCCACTGTGCTGTCACTTTATAAGATTCTCCAGAAGCATTTTCTGAACTTACTCAGACTATCTCAGCTATCCCTTTTCTGTGCTTTCAGCAATAATTGTATCCCAGTTGTGCTGTAGTTGTTTATTTACTTGCTTAGTCCCCTTGCAGGCCTTTTGGTTTCTTTTAAAAGCAGAATGTTTTGGATTTATATCTCCATAGCCTCGTACATTATACATATATAGCCAAGAGCAGTATGTATATAGAATAAATGGAAGGAAGTTCAGATGGATGAATGGGTGGATGACGTCACTTGACAAAATTAAAAATAAAAGTCTAGCATGACTAGTACCACATCTTCAAACATATTAAGAATATGCATTTAAAATACTGGCCAGAGGAGGAGAGCTCCACGGCTTGGAAGCTGATCTCACGTGTTGGGGGAAAAGGCAGGTAGGATGGAGAAGGGATCACTTAAGTAAATGATGGTTGGAGGGGTCGCTCGAGACCCCTTACATGCTGAAAGTAGACTATGGACCAAACATGATGACCGCTTCATACCTATACTGCAAACCATAACACCCCAAAAGAGAGAAAGAATAAGAGGGAATATGTCTGCCACAGAGGCAGGGGGTGGGAAGGGGTGGAGGTGGTGGGAGGGATACTGGGAACATTGGTGGTGGAGAATGGGCACTGGTGGAGGGATGGCTGAAACACAACCACAAAACTCTGTAAGTCTGTAACTATATCTCACGGTGATTCATTAAAATAAAAAATAAAAAAATAAATAAAAATACTGGCCAGAACAGAAGGCTATTGAAGCCCACTTAGAGCTCTAAACTCTGTGGCAGACAGCACTTAGTAATTTTCTCACTCTATTTATTCCATGCTTGTTGTTGTTAGCGAAACATCAACCACCAAACTAGCCAGAGCCAGTGTTTGAAGTGCTAGGAGATAAGGCAGCATAATCAGATGCCAAGACAGTTTGCAAGATTTCTGCCACTGATGAAACTTGCTTGAAACAAAAGAATTAATGTCCTCTTGTCTTCAGTGAGATTCCCAATTGAAACGGTGTGGTTGCCATCTATTGTCACTGAATATTTGGAATCATGGTTACAGTATCAGATGTTAAGTAAATGTGAATCATTAAACTAATTAGTAAAATGTGTAGGCTGAGACTTACTCATGAATATAAAATACCCATTTCTATTCAAGAGATGCTGACTTAGTTTGGTTTCTTATCAGTGAAGAGGAACAAAAGGACACAGGATAATCTGGTCCTTGAGAAACCTTCAACCACTATTTGTAACCAGAGAGAGACAGGATGAATATAGGAAAATATAGTTATTTTACCTAGGAACTTCCTAGCAGAGGAGAATAATTTCTGCAATACCTACTCTAAAAAAAATCAGATAAAGTACTTAATACCAGCTAAGGTCCTAGTAGAAATGTCAGTTGGACATCTACAAAACATCCATCTAGTAAGCAATAAATATTCATTAAATACCTGCTGTGTTTCAGGCACTAAGGCTACATGAAGCCTAATTAGTAAAAGGAAAAATTAAGGGTAGCTGATGGAATGGAGCCATAGTGAACTTTCGGGAGTCGATGCTAATAGCTGTACTTGTCCAGAGAGCCAAGGCATCAGAATAAGAAAACACAAAACGTAAACCCTCCGGTATAGCTTATAGAGAGGTAAGAGCTGCTGAAGTCGAGTCCCAGTAATCTCATATGTGGTTTGAAAACTCATCCTGCATGGAGGATGGCTTCGGATTCCCTGCAGTAAACAGTGAAGACAGGTTCTGGACGTTACAGCCAAGTGGAAATAGAACATTTTTATGGTCAAGGATTGTTTGGAGACGAGTGACTATGTCAAAATCTAGCTTGTGATCAGATTCTGGTTTTCATTTGTCAAGACAGAAGACTTTCAAATGATATAAAAAATTAAGCCCAAGATAAACTCAACATCTGGTTTTTGTTTCACTGTCATTCCCATTGCTCATTGATTTGTTCGAGCAGGCACCAGTAATGTCTCTCATTGAGAGACTTATTGTTACTGTTTTTTTTATTTTTAAGGTTTATAGTCATAAAACAGAAATAAGGTAAAAACTTATGATACTGAAACACACAGACATCATACATACTTTCTGTGCATTGGGAGATAACATTTTTAAGGTCTGATCAGGAAATACAATTGTTAGAATCATATCTAATCTTATATGTCAATGATCAAAGAAAAATTATCTTATTATCTGGCCCAACATAGAAATGAAAACTAGCATTCTCTGCATAATTATTGTTACTGTTTTTGGCATATCCAATACGCATGGGTAGCTTGCCAGGCTCTGCCTCTCGGGCTTGGTACTCTTGGTAGCTTGCTGGGCTCTCCGAGAGGGGCGGAGGAATCAAACTCGGGTTGGCCTCGTGAAAGGGGAATGCCCAACCACTGTGCTATCGCTCCAGCCCCGGTTTTTGCTTACAGTCTATTATTACTTCTAACATCCAAATGTTGGAAAGAAGGGAACAGAAGGATGAGTCTTCTAATAGGAAATCAGGTAGATGTATCATGGGTGTATCTTATGTAACTGGGTCTAAAAAGAAAATCAGAAAGTAAAAATGAGAAAGAGTCATCTCCTAACTTTCTCTCTGCTTTAGTATTCTTTCATTCTTTATTATTCTTTTTCATTTATTTTTAGCTTTTTTTCTGGGAGACAAGGTTTTCCAGGGAATCTGGGTTACTGTGCCGAATTGGGCAAACTGTAGCATCTGGAGCAAAAAAAATCTAGAGAGAAGACGGTAGATAGAGCCACATGGTAAATAACATCACTTTTACCTCACAAAGAAAATTAAAGGTTAGTGTGCGATAGCATCTGGAATTTTCAGATATGGAACATACTACTTTTCCTCTTTTTGAACTTTTTCTGTCCTACCTTAACAGTACATATACTGGAACCAGGGAGATAGCTCCAAGGGTTGAAGCACATCGTTGCATGTGGGAGTGCCAGCTTTGAGCCCTGGCATTACACTGGCATTGCATGGGTCCCTGAGCCCCATTGGGTGTACTGCATAAAAGGAATATATACTTAATATTATACATACGCACATATATACATATATATATTAGAGTTATATATACATATGATGGGCTGACCTCCACTACCCAACTGCCACCATGCTCCAGGCTGCTTTCCGGATGCTTGGACCGAGCTCAAGCTTACCCATTTTCCATCATTACCGCACCATATTTGATGGGGTTCAAATATGGTGTGAACCATCGGAACACCTATAATGGTGATTGGAGGTCACCCTAAAAGCCTCTGTCCCTGTTGGAGAGCCCTGCAAGCTACTGAGAGTATCCCGTCCGCACAGAAGAGCCTGGCAAGTTACCTATGGTGTATTCGATATACCAAAAACATTAACAATAATGGGCCTCATTCCCCTGACCCTGGAAGAGCCCCCAGTACGGCAGCGTTAAAAAGGATGAACAAGGAGAAGCTGATAAAAATCTCAGGGCTGAACTAGGCTGCCAAAACGAAGGACTAAAATGACTGCTTGCACTTTTAACTCACATATGCTGGCATCGGAAACATCCATCAAGGACCTGATGGTACAAGCGCAGAAGATCAAGTATGACATCATTGGATTAACTGAGATGAGAAGGCATCAAACACATCACGCCATTTTCGACACTGGAGAAGAATTGTTCCTTGGAACATGCGACAGTAGAGGCATCGATGGTGTCAGTGTCCTTGTCAACATGAACTTGGCCATGATCAAGTTGATTCGTTCAAATGCCTAATAACCCGAATCAGATGCCTACGTTTGAATAGATGTGGCTCATTTCTGGCAGTTTCTATCTTTATTGTCTACGCACCAACATCCAACTATGATGAAGAAGAAATTGAGAAGTTCTATGTGGAGCTGGAGAAGTTCTATAAAGAAGACCACACATTCTACAAGTTCATTGTCAGTGATTTTAATGCCAAGATAGGACCTAGATGGTCACCCGATGAACTCCCATTGGGACCCATGGCCTAGAACAGAATTAACAGGGTGAGAGACTGTCTGAGTTCATCATGTTGACCAAGACCATCAATGGTAACTTGCAGTTCCAGAAGGCCAAATCTAAACGCTGGATATGGGAGTCTCCAGTGGACAGTTCCATAAAAAAATTGACCACATCATATTCAATCGATGGTTTTACCTGACCAATGTTGCTGTTGTACCAAAATTCCAAACGGGATCAGACCACCGTCTCCTTCATGCGAAATTCTACTTCATGGACACGAGCGCGGAGAAAGGGCTACAATGTTTAAGAGAGAACTCCGAGAATAACCACTGACTGGGAGCTCTTTGGCACTACTGCAGCAATTTGGGAAGATGCTATCATTGAAAATATCTACAAGGAATATGATCGACTGGTTCAGCACCTCCATGACTGTGTGAGAAATGCAGAGAGAGAGAAAGACATAAAAAGTTGCCTGTCTTTAGACACTCTCAAGTTCATTCACCAACGTGGTCTGGCGCAAGACTCAGGCAATCACAAGCTAACGTCCGAGCTCACAAAGCTGTGCAGAGAAGCAATAAAGGAAGACCTCAAAGAGAAGAGCAACAGTGTTGGTCGATGTGGCAGAAGCCAGGAAAAGTATTCGCAACACCCACCTGTCCTTCCCCAACCTTAAGCCCAAGATGACTGCCCTCTAACGTTCTGATGGATCTATCACATCTTCCAGAAGGGCAATGAAAAAGGTTTTTCACGACTTCTACTCGGATCCCTTTGATAGCCACGTCCACTTGTCCACATATCAAATTCCACAGGATGGATATGTTGTTCCCAGCATTCTCCCTTCTGAAATCCCACATGCCAGCCATTTTGTCAGTAAAGAAGCATAAAACACCCGGTCCAGACAAGGTCAGACCTGACTATCTGAATAATCTGCCACCAGTACTCATCAATACACTGGCTCAGCTCTTCACATGCTACTGTCTGAATGCAAGGTTCTGTCCCAATGGAAAACCAGCAGGACCATCAAAAACAGGATGAGTGCCCGAAAACAGATGATTGGCTAAAGAAACTCTGGTATATTTACACAATGAAATACTACGTAGCTGTCAGAAAACATGAAGTCATGAAATTTGCATATAAGTGGATCAACATGGAAAGTATCATGCTGAGTGAAATGAGTCAGAAAGAAAGAGACAGACATAGAAAGATCGCACTCATATGTGGAATATAAAGTAGCTGAGAGGTACAAGCTTACAATGTTGTGATTCCTGGAAGACATTTCTCTGGACTTAGTTACTAAAATACTAAAATACAGAAATCCAAAACTATGCTGCTGCTAGTGCGGCCTCCTGACCTCATATCTCTTCATTCTCAGCAATGGAAAACAAATTACCAAATGCTTTCTTTTCAGCAGATCGACTTTAGGGGGGAGAAACTCCAAATCAATAATAGTGAATCTTTTTTGTTTAAATATTGAATGTAATCAAAGTAAAGTGAAAGTAAAGTGAAATTTACCAGTTACACATGCAGGGTGGGGGGCTAGGGAGGTGGGGGGAAGGGGGGAGGTATATCGTGATTCTTGGTGGTGGAATATGTGCACTGGTGAAGGGATGGGTGTTTGAGCATTGTATAACTGAGACTTTAACCTGAACGTTTTGTAACTTTCCACATGGTGAATTAATAAAAGAATTTTAAAAAAAAAACAGGATGAGAACGCTATTTGGGTATCCCAAAGAGGAATGGAAAGAGCTTAGAGTATCACATTTCACTCAAGTGAGAGAAGGAATCCAGAGTTCCGATCTCTGTTGATGATCAAGAATCAGGGGTGTTGACTCATTTGCCAAGGCATCAAAAATCAGGTGGGCTGGACACATAATTCGATTTAGAGATGACCGCTGGACTAGAGCCATTACCAACTGGATTCCAGGGGACATCAAAAGACTGCATTACCGCCCACCTATGAGATGGTCAGACTTCTTGGTCAAAACCCTGAATGATCGGTTTGAGGCTCTTCGTGTTCCTGGAGCAAGCAGACGCCATTGGGCCACACTACCACACGATAGGGATGAATGGAGGCGTTACTGCCACCAGCTCAAACAAATCAACGAACAACAGGATGACAAGTGATGCAAGTGATATATACATATAATACATAAATCTGAACATTTTTTAAATTATAATAAAAACTATAAGTATTACCACTTCTACTGATGTTGCTCAAAACATATTTTTTCAATTAGCTTCAAAATTAATTTGTGAACACTCATTACCAATTCTGTATTCATACTCCTTTGGTAATTATTGCTTACCATCAAGGTTCCAAATTTTTTTCGTTTGAAATAATTAATGTGTATCTCCCTTGGTTACTGCTTGTGATTTAATGAGCTACTCTGAAAATAATATTTTAGCAATCTGTTTATTGTTTTTTCAGCATTTAGACATCTATAAAAGCTTGAAAAGCTTGTATATATAATCTTTTATAAAAACTTTACTAAGTGTCTAAATATAAATAGATATTCATATATTTAAACTCAGAATAACAGTAGTTTGTCATATTTATTGTTTTCAGACCATTTGAAGCAATGATTTAAAAACAGTTGATAAAGGCTCTATTTAGTGAAACTTACAAAATTATCACACTTTTTTCTGCCAAAGAAATTATTTTAAATTGTAAAATTTATTTTGGTTTTGATTCTGTTTTTGTTTACTTTATGTGTCTCCTTTTTTCTTTAATATTTTTGTTACATTGAACCTACTAGTAAAGATATTGCCAACATAGGTGTTTTATGCTGTCTAGCAATTTTTAGTTTTTATAGCTCATTTTCCAAACTTCCAGTCTAGGCTAAAGTCAGGCACATGTATACATAAGCAAGCACTCACAGTACAGTTCTTTAACAGCTACTGATATAAAATATCAGGCCAATTCCTTCAGAAGATTATAAGAAGAATTGAAACGCAGAGAATATATAAAATACCTAGTCACGTACCTTACCAATGGGTTGGGACATGCCATAGTTTTGCACCACCCAGTAGTCTACTAAAGAACATTAAGCTAAAAAATGGCAAGATCAAATTTGCATCTTCCACAGTTATGAAGCCAGTTTGCGGAGGAGAGGACTATGGAGTCTGGAGACATAGATGGAGTTAGAAACCATTTCAATTGCCTAGATATCATGTAAAGCAGTTTAAATTAAGGGTGGTGCAGGGAGCAGCCTAGACAGTCTCCAAACACTGCTGGGGAAGTTTGAATAATCCCCTACAGTGTAAGGTCTAAGCAGTACTGCATCCTCAGGATGCAGCATTGAACTTCAGCCCTTCCTGGCCAAGAATCAGTCAAATGTCCCCCAGGCAGCTGAGCACTGCTTGGTAGACACACACACACACACACACACAAACACACACACATTAATCAAATCAGGACAGGAAAGACCCAAAATATATTCAGGGACAGAGCACTCTGAAACTCTGAATATATTCAGAGCCAAAGCACTTCGGTCAATGAATCTGAATTAGGAAAAGGTCACAGGAAAAAGCAGGATGATTGACCTACTGATTGCTTCTTTGGGGGACTTGTGAGCTATTGCACCATTAACAAATACAGATAATGGCTTGGAGAGATGGAAGGGATGTAAGGTACTAAGCTGAAGTAATGAGTTTGACTTATTAAATTTTAGCAATGTGCTCTGGCCAAAGAGGATCCACTGAGAGGAGATTCAAGAGCCAGAAGTCTAGAATTAGAGGTTTAGGGATCGTGTCACTCACCTATGCTAAGCCCATGTCAGTCAAGGAGAGTTTCTGAATTTCTAGCTAGTGATTACACTAGTTGCAGTAAATAATACGTTGAAACATATCAAAAAGTCATTAAACACCTATTTTTAATAGTGGCAAAATGATCAAGGAGTAATATCAAATCAAATGAAAAGTAGAATTTAAAATGGTTTATACAATAAAAGCTTGTTCTGTAAAAACCAGTCTTGGGCCAGAGCCTTGCAAACTCCCCATGGACTATTTATATGCCAAAACCAGTAACAATGATGGGTCTCATTCCCCTGACCCTGAAAAAGCCTCCAATGAGGCACTATTGGAAAGGATGAGTAAAGAGAGGCTTCTAAAATCTCAGGGTTAGGATGAATGGAGACGTTACTGAGACCGCTCGAAAATTCAACTATCAAAGGGATGATGATGATGATGATGATGATGATGATGATGATGATGATGATGATGATGAAGCAGATAATGTGTCCATGAAAGATACAGAGTATGAGGTGAAACAAAAGCATGCCTCTTCATGATAGAATCAAAGGAAGTGTAGCACTTTTATGAATACTCAAAGATTAGAAGGAATCCCGAAGATAAAGACTGAGAAATATTCATTGAATTTGGAATTGGAAGAAATTTTGGACTTTGATACCTAACAGTTATTCTTTAAACTTTTATGTGTGCTTGGAATTGGATAGAGCACTGTGAATCTTGTACTATATTTCATTTTGTTTCACTCAATAGACACAGAAAATGTTATTATGAAACAGGAAGGAAGAATGCTTGCCTTGCATATCACCCACCAGGATTCAATCCCTGGCATCTCGTATGGTCCCCAAGCACCATCAAGAGTACAGAGCCAGGAGTAATCTCTGAGCATCACCGGGTGTGCACCCCCCAAAAAAACTTATTATATCTCTTTCAAGATAAAGAAAATAATAACTACACAAAGTTAAATGAATAGCTCTAAGTCAGCTGGCAACAGAGATGTGGAAGTCATTCCTACATCTTTCTATGCCACCAGGAGACACATAACTGATCACTAGTAACACTAACTCCCAAAGATCACAGCATTTTCATTAAATTGTAGGAGCTAGAAATCCAGACAGAAAAAGTAGATAAAGGACCAAACATGATGGCCTCTCATCATCTGTATTACAAACCACAATGCCCATAAGCAGAGAGTGAGAGGGAAATTGTCTGCCATAGAGGCAGGAAGAGGGGTGGGATTGGGGATCATATGGGGAGGAGGGCAAGAGAGAGAAGGGGAGGGATACTGGGAACACTGGTGGTGGAAAATGTTCACTGGCGAAGGAATGGGTGTTCAATCATTGTATGACTAAAACTCGAATATAAAAGGTTGGTGTTTGGGCGGGGGGAAGGCTTTTTGGGTCACACCCAGCGATGCTCAGGGGTTACTCCCAGCTCTGCTCTCAGAAATCTCTCCTGGCGGTGCTCGAGGAATCATATGGGATGCCAGGGATTGAACCCGAATCGTCTGTGTGCAAGGCAAACACCTTACCTACTGTATTATCGCTCTGGCCCTTAAACATGAAAGTTTTGTAACTGAAGCTCATGGTGATTCAATAATAATAATAGCACTGTACTCCCGTTGTTCAGCCATTTTGCTCGAGCAGGCACCAGTAACATCTCCATTGTGAGACTTGTTATTACTGTTCTTGGAATATCGAATATGCCATGGGTAGCTTGCCAGGATCTGCCATGCGGGCGAGATACTCTAGGTAGCTTGCTGGGCTCTCTGAGAGGGATGGAGGAATAGAACCCGGGTCAGCTGCGTGCAAAGCAATAATAATAATAATAATAATATAAAAGAAGAAATCCAGAGAGAGCTGTTAGTTGATGAGGAAATGATGCTCAGTGCGAATGTAAGGACAGAGACCAGCTCATCCTACTCTACGCTGTCGACTACATAACATATATGTTCACCATGTATGTTCAGTACATTTTGTTTTTGTGAACAGTGAAATATGGACAAAATGTGGATATACATTCAATTGGCAGAAGAGGACACAGCAGAAGTGACTATAGTTTATAGATCAAGAGTCTATAGGGAGAATAATAAATCTGAATGAAAAAGGGAAAGTCATATATTTCCTACAAATAGTATGTGGGACCTGGAATTGGGTGTACAAGGAAGAACTTGACTTGAGTATAAGACAGGAAGTGCTTAAGGATATGTGAAAATTTGATTCATCTGTCCACAATTCTCTTCTTATCAAGTTACCCTGTGAAAGAATGACTCGCCATTTATTAAAACCCTAATAAACATATGCATGCCACTTTATATGTCTAAACTTCCTTTTGTCTGTTCATCTCTGACTGAAAAAACAAACTAATTAAACTCAAGTCATCTCTCAAGTTATCTAAAAATAATCTTAAATTATTCAAACAGGATTTGTCCCTCCCTCCCTTTCACATCCCCTGATAATCCTGTAGTGGTGACTGGGAAGCCATCGATACAACATGGGCCTGGAGAGATAGTCCAGGGCTTAGGGCATTTGCCTTGTATTCAGCCAACTCAAGTTCTATCCCTGGTTTTGCCTACGGTTCCCTAAGCATAAGAGTAATTCCTCAGCACAGAACCTGGGGTAAGCCCCACTGAACTCCACCATGTGTCCCCTGATCCTCCCCCCCAAAAAAGAGCATACATTCTTCTATTTGTTTATTTATTTATTTATTTAGCATTCTCCTAGGTGGAGCTAGGGAGGCCTGAGGGCTGCTCCCATGATTCTTCCTTTTGAGACTGAAGCCTGATGATGCGTTGCTCCTTACGCTCTGTGATGCTAGAAATAACCCAGGGCGTCCCAGCAGGGCTCGGGATACTCCAAGGTCACACTCATTGATGCTCTGGGCTTTCTAAGGCTACACTAAGCAATGCTGTGAGCTGGCTGGTGCCAGGGATGAAATTGTGGTCAGCCACATGCAAGCATGAGTCTTATCCCTTCTACCATCTCTCTGGAGCTGGGTTGGAAAGATAGTACAATAGGTCAAACATTTGTCTTGCATGTGGCTGATATGGGTTCAATTCCTGGGACCACAGATGGTCCCCCAAGCTCCTCCATGACTGCTCACGGAGCTGTACACAGAGTCAGGAGTGAACCCTGAGCACAGCTGGCTGTGGCCCCAAATCCTTAAAAGCTATCTCTCCAGAGCCACATTTATTTATTAAGAATTTTTCAAATAACTGGGCAAAACAATAAAGTATTTTAAAATGTTATAAGGTCTATTTTAGAGCAAGGAAATTTCAGAAATTGGTTTAGCTTGAGCACAGGAGTGTTCATTTAAGTCTAAACTTTTCTATGAAATATAATATGTGTAATTTAAATTTTTTACTGATCTACTAAAGACTTCATTTTGCATTAAGAGCAAATTCTTGATTCATTGAGTTTAATAATTTCATCTTGAAAATAACATACTTTGAGAAAATTTATAGTGTATAAAGAATAAAGTATTATTTCCCTTTATAAAAATTTACTCCCGATTACCTTGATGTTTAAAAAAAGTAATTCATACTTGTGCCCTTCCTTCAAAGCCAAACTATAATACCTTAAGCTTTCAGACGGTGTTGATTTGACTGGTTCAATAGTTCAATAGTAGGAAGAGAATACTAACTACAATATTATTATTCTGTAAGAAAATTCTCTTCTGGAATAATCTATAAACCCTACGACAAGGTCAAATGATAAAGCAGAAAGATCAGAGACAAAACACTAAGACTTCATTGATTTGGGTTTGGTCACTATTTCAGTTATATATTCCTAATTATCTGAGAAAAATACATAAAATACACAATTATACCAACAAAATATGAGTTTTTATATTCTATTATATATGAGTTTGCGCTGCATAGGCTATCCACTTCTAACTAATCAAATAGAACATATATAATATGAGCTCCTTGCTATATTTTTGCATATCTGTTATTTTCCTTATGTCACCAAAATGAGAATGTGAGTTTAATAAACATACATTGGGAGACCAAATAATTATGTGAAATTCCTATATCAATTGCAAATAAACATCTCTTTTAAATGACTTATATCCCAAAATAAACTAAAATTCTAAAAAAATGAGAAAAATAATCTCATAAATTATGTGCATTGCCTGTCAATTAAACATGGAAAGGTCATTTTTCCAGCCTGTTTGCATTCCTGATTTACATATTGTAAGCACAAAATCCTTTAACCTAAATTTTCTCATTTCTTCTAATGTTAATAATGATTATGTGGATTTGAGGACTCTTCTCGACTTTTACTGTGACAATTCTTCAAGATTAATGTTCACTGATTTCAGTTGTGCCAAAATATTGTAATACAAAGATACATTTTAATTTTTAATCAAATCTATGAAGGTCCGCTTAGATAAAACAAAGAGAAATTTCTAATGTGGTTGGGTAGTCAATCATCATTTAAACATCTGTTCCATCGTAATTGCATTTATCTAAGGAACCATAATTTTCTGTTTTGCAACATAAACGTATGCAAGTTTTAGGTTATTGTGTTAGCATAATCGTAATATTTAGTAAATTTTAATAAAATATTCAAAATTGTAAGTAAAAATAAACATCATTAATTAATTCATATGATTGATTTTTCTTTAAATGGAAGGTAAAATAACTTAAGGAGAGTAATAGCATGATTAATTGATGCAGGATGGCTCCTGCTGAAAGAAATTATGTTCAATAAGAATCTGTCATTATAATTTGTGATCATTTGTCACTTTATACTATACCAAATATAATGGATTCAGGTACATAAGCTAGATAAATGAGTGTCATAAAATGTAGAATTTTTTTTTAATAAAAAGGTTAGTTAATAGAAATAGCCCCAGTGTAATATCTGAGTTACTGTCATGTTTCAAGAATTGGTAAATACTTTAATGAATGATTTTGCTCTAATACGTGCATTCAGCATTTTGCATTTAAGCCAGTGATCTTTTGAAAATATGCTTATGAGAAAAATTACATAGACTTTTAATTAAATCATGAACGTCCCTGACAAAAATGTTGCTGCTCAAATCTTTAATAGAAAATAAATGGGAGTAATGATTACATTTTACAACTCAAAGCATTATTTCCATGAAAATTCTTTTTTTTAAATATAATGCAATGTACCTTCTTCAGTATTTCCACTTTACATATATTTTTCTACTTTATTTCTGTGATGTTTTCTCCGATCAACATTCTTTTACAGATTAGGATGAATTATTCTAGACATAATGGAAACTGGTATGTTTGAGAATGTTATGGAAGAGAGGAATAATTACAAACCAAATTTTATTACTTGCAAGAGAAAACGAAACATCAGAGTAAAAGAAATTCAGAGTAAAGTGACAATGAACCCACCTTCTTCTCCCTTAACTTGCGTGTATCTGTAAAGCTCCTCATTGGAGAGAATCTCCCAAAATGAGCAGAAATAACTTAGAAGTTAAAGTTTAAGCAAGTCAGTTTTCACGAGACTGTGTGATCACCTGATGGTTGTAATTTGTGTCTTGCTTTCTCCTCTCAGGAAGTATGCATGTTTTAAGTGATCTGCTCCATTTCCACTTCTTTTGAGTTCCCGTCTCTATATTAGCTAACGTTTTCCTTAATCCTCTTACCAAAATTTTGTTAAATGCCTAATTCTATGGAATCACATTTAAACAAAGAAACATTCCACCTCCCTGTACTGCCGAGTACTTGGTAATGATTTTAGTCACCTTCTGCATTAGGAGTTCTGTCTTTTGGGCATTGAAATTGATTTTTCTCATCTTAGCATCTGAAGATCCAGTGTGCCCCTTGCCCAATCGCCTGAGACTATACAGTGGCACCTACAACAGAGGATGTGGAGGCAGCAGCTTTTCGGGCACCAGAAATGGCAGCGTCAGGAGCATCAGCACGAATAGACTTTGTAGAGGTAGTTCTCCCAACCTGTATTACGGAACCAAACATTTTTGGTGTGCTACCTGCTGATGGCGGCTGCCTTCTCACGACCTCGTGTTATGCAAAATGTTTGGTCTTTGTTAAAGTTTAGCAGTTACATTTCTGACTAACATAAAGGAACCTGCATTTCCCCTCCAGTGTGTTTCGTTGCCTTCACCTTCAATAAATATGATATTTTATCGGAAAAAATATTCAATACTCATAGCCCTATTGCCAAGTTTATTTTACTTTTTGTTATTTGAAGCTGCTGTCACCTATCATTTTTGGATTACTATTTTTTTTAAATAGAGCAGAATAAATAAGCTAGCATCTTAAAAGCCATCCAAAGGCAGCAAACAAGAGAATCTCTGTAGTTAGTTTTGTTCTTTAGACACTGATTATGGTTGCCCAGTTTCCCTTCGAGTCCCATAGAGATATTCCTTTGTGAATTTATTTGGCAAAGTGAGGGATTATTCCCAAATGGCCCCCAATCAAAATATGAAAGGCCAGTGATTGGTTTTATGCATCCCTTCCTCTACATGATTTAATATGAAGCAGTTATTTTTGTGGCTATAAAACACATTTGTTAATTAAGCACATTGGCTTCCGTTGTTCAGTTCAATGACCTAGCATTTCAATTTGCATGTAAAATGAATCTCTATAACAATGTTTTGTGGAATAAATATTACCATAATGGGTGCATTTACTTTTAACACTTTGTATGCATGGCTTAGAAATAGGATATGTTTCATACTGAGATTTGGAAGTGTTTGTAATCTAACATACAGAAATCTTCATCTTTGTACACTATAGCGTAGTAATTCTTTCTGCCCTGTCTGAAAGCCAATTTGGGAACAAGGAAAAATAAAAACATTTTCAGTTCTCTTGTAACAATAGTTGATTAAAATAAATTGAGAAATTCATGTTTTTTTAAAGGTATGACTAGTATACATTACCCTTATAGGGTTTGGGGTAATTTATTTTGTTTCTGTTTCATTATTTTAATTTTAGGGAATTACCAACTTTCATATTTTGCAAAGCTGAGCTGTACTTCTGCACATTTCAATATACTGTATTTAACTATGTGAAACATATAAAATGTGAAATTATGACCTAAGCTGCATTAGTAAAAAGCAGATATACTTCTGAAAGCCAATGTTGATTTTTTAAGTTGTGTAAATGCTGATTTTTTTTAAATGTAATGAGTAATTTCAGATCTCTTTGAGTTTGCACACCTTTCTTATTAGCTGTATGTGACATTCTCTTGATGTCTCTCAATTTACACCTGCCTTGCACAGATCTCTAGAAATTGAATTAAAAGATTTGCTACTCTAAGAATATGAAAGTAGATCTCAGCTTTAAAATACATTGTACTGTTTTGGTATAGGTTTGTAATGTACTCATGTGAATTTCCCATCCATGTACTTCAAGTACTTTTTTTTTCTTTTTGGGTCACACCCGAAGATGCACAGGGCTCACTCCTGGCTCTGCACTCAGGAATTACCCCTGGCAGTTGTCAGGGGATCATATGGGATGCTGGGAATCAAACCCGGGTCAGCCGCGTGCAAGGCAAATGCCCTACCCACTGTGCTATTACTCCAGCCCCTCAAGTACCATTTTTAAGATGATTTAATACTTTCTGTGTTAAAATAACTTCACAGAGTAAAGAAATACTGCTGTTCTGCCTCCATCATGTTCCTGTAAAACATCAGAATTTCCATTGTCGAACTTAAAACTCTGACAGCTACAATTAGTGCTACACGGTGGATAATTATTTTCTTGGCGTGACCTTAGCACAGTAAGCCATGTCGAGTTGCTGGTCTTCTAATCACCTATTTCATTTGCAAGCGTGTATATGTAGGATAAAGGAAACTTTTCTTAATAAAAGAAATAAACAAGTTAGTTGGATGACTGTTGTGAAAGCTCTAATGGCTTTAAACTGTATCTGCAGAAGAGATGATAAAAGTACTAAATACTAAAAATAATACTTGAGTCATTTGGGCCTAATGCTTATAGTGATGGTCACTATTGGGATATTCCCGCAAGTATAAAGGATTGCAAATTCATTCACACTGACTAAGTCACTTTGATCTTTTATTATAAGGTGATAACATTTACCAATGTAACATATACCAATGTGACAAAAATATTAAATGGGTTTATTTTATAAAGGCACATGTTTTAGCCTCTAAATGTAATTTTAATCTAGAGAAAATGCTAAGAAGATAAGATGTGCATCTATACAGTTTTGCTACTGAAATAATTTCCCAGTTACCTACCTTTTAGAGAGATATTTATTCATGTCTATGGGCGGTATATGCTTATAACAAAACTTTGACAAGTCATAATAAGCAAAAATTAATACCCTTATGGGGCCAGAGACAGCAGACAGGGATCCTGCCTTGCACGTGGCCAACCCCATTCAATCCCCAGCATCCTATATGGTGCCCCAAGCGCCATCAGAAGTGATCCCTGGATTGAGCCAGGAGTAAGCCCTGAACATAGCCAGGTGTGCCCCCCACAAAAAGAAAAACAGACAAACAAAAAAATACCATTAGCACCATTAGCACAGCAGGTAGAACATTGGCCTTGCATGCGGCCGACCTGGGTTCGATTCTTCCGTGCTTTTCGGAGAGCCCGCAAGCTACCGAGAATATCTCGCCTGCATGGCAGAACCTGGCAAGCTACCCGTGGCGTATTCGGTATGCCAAAAACAGTAACAACAAGTCTCACAATGGAGACATTACTGGTGTCCGCTCGAGCAAATCGGTGAACAACGGGATGACAGTGCTAGAGAGCTAAGAAGAAGGTAATACAATAATATGTGGCTACCAGTTCTTTGGGACACACAATGCAAACCCCTTTCTTCCCTCATAAATAAATATCACTGTTGGGAACTCCCGACAGTATGGGAGCAACACAATGAACTGCTTTTTTTTTTCCTATTGAGAGACTATGCTAACATATCTAGTTTTTCAGTTAAATGTTCTATCCCAAGGTTCAGTGTTATCTTTAAATATGCTATGTCATTTAATCCTTTTAATATTTTTTTCATTGAGATTTAATTTTTTGAATGAGCTACACAGTTTCAAAGCTGTTCATGATCGGGTTTCAGCCATGCAATGTCCCAACACCCGTCCCTCCACCAGTCTACATTTCCCAACACCAACGTCCCCAGTTTCCCTCCCGATACCACCCTCCCCTGCCCTCAGCCTGTCTCTCTGGTGGCACTTTTCTTCTTTCTCTCTTTCTCTTTCTCTCCTTTTGGGCATTATGATTTGCAATACAGATTCTGAACTGCTTTTTTAACATCTTGTTGCTAGTTCATGAGAAGTAGTCGTTTATAGCAACTGTTACAGGGCCACCAAAAATAGGGGACACCTTCCCTGTCTTTCTCAGATGGCTCCTGCAAATGTCTTGGAAATTTCAGACCCAGAAATAGCACAGGAGTTTGAGGCATAAGCAAGGTGGCCCTGGTTTGATCCCTACCACCATGTGACCACCTCAGGACCACCCACTGCGACTGTATTGATCCTGGGGGTCCCTGACAGTGCATGGCCTGGGAGTCACTGCATCACTGGGCTTTAGTGGTCAGTCATCCAGCCCAGCTGGCCCGGTGTCACCAGGAGTGTCCTTCAGGCTCTCTGACCGCTGCTTGGGAGCTCCCTTCCCAAAATTCAACCTTCCTCTCACCCCCGTCTTTTGATTCATATCGATTTATTAATTAAGGTTTCTGCCATGTTTTAAAATCAAGTCAACTTTTCCTGGTCTCAGAGATATTAATTTTGGCCTCCAACTGAACATTCTTCTGATTTTTAATCAAAGATGCAATTTAAAGTTCTGTTAGATACTGGTGATTTTTATTTTACGATGTTTACTTCTCCCAGTAATGATCAATATAATTTGAATAAAGGCCAATAGATTAAATTGATTTATTAGCACCCAACATAAACAACATTGCAAGGCAAACGTATATCATCTAGATGTTACTATAGTAAAAACAGCCAGTCAGAGCAGGAGGGGTCAGAAAACCTGCCAAAATAGAGACCTTTCAATAGCTTGAAATCTAATGAAGCAAAAATGATGCATCAAACCAAATACCCCCACTCCTTCCTACCTCCTCGCAGCTAGTACACCCAACTTTCTAGGATATCAGTTGTATTTCCTATTGACATTGTCCCATAGAAAATTGAAACTCAGGGCCAGAGAAACAGTACAGTAGGTAATGTGCTTACCTGGCATGAGGCTGACCCAGGTTCCATGCCAGCAGCATGTATGATCCCCAGCACCTGCCAGAAATGATCTGTGAGCTCAGAGCAAGGAGCAAGGAGTAAACCCTGAATACTGCCAGGTGTGGCCCCAAATTAAAAACAAATAAAATTAAAACTCTTAGCCATCTCTTCTGCTTGGACAAAATTATTGTGCAAACATAGACCTACAGTTCAGACAAGTTCATACGCTGAGGGCCTACTGTGTGCCAAACACTGTGACTAAAAAAGTGTAGAGTGCAACAGAGTCACTGCCAGTCAGCAGCTTACATTTGCCATCAACAACTCGGCATACACCATCGACTTAAAGAAATAGGATGCACAGACAGTGTGCTGGACTTTGTGCTATCGGGAAGTTCGGGGAAGAGCTGACAAAGGAGATGAGGTCTGAGGAAAGTGGAATGTAACAAGTAGATGTAAGGAGAATGGGTGAGCTTGGTGAACCATCAGCATGGAGAGATAGCACATGGTAAGATACCTGTTTTGGACTTGCATTCTGTCAACCTGGGTTCAATTCCCACTCGGCCAGTGGTGATGCCTGAGCACTAAGTTTACAAAAGTCAACCCTAAGCACAGTTGAGTGTGGGGCAAAAACAAGGGAAAATAAAGAAAAAAAAACCCCAAGATATAGAACCCGCATGTTCATGTGTTACAGTGACCTTGTGGTAGTAGAGGCGATGTCACAGAGATTGTGAGCTATAGTTGCAGTTACTTGTAGGTAGTGAAGTTTGAGTTAAGCAAAGCAATGGTAGGCTTATGGATTATTTTCTCTCCTTCCCCGTGAAAGTAAAGAACAGAATCCACTCCGGAAATTTTTCAATCGCCTTTATTGAAGTATTTATCACATAGCATGAATGTTAGCCATTTTGAGTGTAAAATTCGATACTGTTAAGACATTTGTAGTTGTAGTCATCTGCACAATATAGTTTTCAATATTTCCATCACCCCGACCCAAAGTCCCTCGTGCTAATTCAAAATCAATCCATTCTGATCTCAGTTCCCACTCCAGCCCCAGGCAATCTTAAGTCTACTTTCCAATTCTGTGAATTTCCCTTTCTGAACACTTGGTGTAGATGGAATCAGGCCACATGCATGATTTTTGGTTTCTGTTTTTTTGTTTGTTTGCTTCTGGAGTCTTTTACTCAGCTTCAGGTTCTTAAGGCTTTTCTCAGAACGTTAGGAGACAGAAGTCCTTCACTTCCAGAGAGACTGCGAATGTGAGGGAAATAGAGAAACAAGAAGGGTGCCCGTGACCCTCCCAAGAACAGATGAAGATACATGGAATTATAATGGGGGCAGGACTTGAGGGAGCAATCAGCTATACTAGAATTGGAACTGCACCTTACTATCAAAATAATTGAAAACATGTCAGATATCATAATAAAATTTGCAGAAGAAAAAAAACTTAAAATCCTATTTTCTCCCCTAGTTAAAACTCTGTAATGAGTTTTTGTGAACTTTGGACTTCCTGTTTAGAAGACTGCCCTTGGACAACCAAGAAGAAGCCATGGGGACAATCTGGTGGTCACATGGAGATTGGAATTGCAAGTGTTTTCAAAGAAATAAAAGCCGGGCTTGGTTTTAGAGTACTCATCCAATTGGAGAAATAGACTTAGGTCTCATTATGAGTTAGTCAAATCCTAAAATATTAAAATCAGAGGCTACTAGCAGATGGGCTGGGTCTACTCCCAGGATGCATCTCATTAGCTGTGCCCTACTCATGGACGTTATTATTTAAATTGAAAACTAAGCAAGTTTTGGAATCACTTGCATGGACTACTCATTACTAGGAATATCATTGGATATTGTGAAATTTAACAAATTAAAAAACACATTTTCCCCATCTCCCTGTTCTTCCAGAAGCCTCAGCAGTGGCACTCATGCCCCACGGACGCCTCTGGTGCCAAATAGTCTCATTAACCAGTCATGAACCAGAAACTCAATAAATAAATCTTGAAAGGGATCTACAAGTAGCAGATAATAAACTAAATAAATCTCGAAAGGGATCTACAAGTAGCAGAGATGCTTCTGGACCCCGCGCCAGGCTGAGTCATCAAGGGCACCCCAAGTCACCATTCAGTTAAAAATTTAACTCCAGGTGTATCATCCCATCTAAAATTTTTGGGCTTCCTGGAGCACATGGTGTTGGAATATTGAATGTAACAAATCATCATGAACAACTTTACAAAAAATTTTTTTAAATCCACATTTTCCTGAAATACACACTATTTTGGTGTATTAGGACTTCTTAGAAACAAAAAAGCAATGCAGTAGGAGAGCCTAACAAAAATCTCCAGGTCTAAGGTCAAAATCAACTTCATGCAGGACCAAAATGACCAAGGTTGGAACCTCAGATCATAGGGATTCTATCTGGTGCCAGGGATGGAAACCAGGTCAGTCACATGAAAAGGAAGTGTCCTGTCTATTATACTCTCTCACTCTGACCACTGTTCTTAGGGGGAAAATTGAATAAAAACATGATAAAGAGAAGCCCTAATAAACGACATGAAATAAACAGGAGGAAATTACAACAGATGCTTCAAAGATGCAAAAGATCATGAGGTTACTATGAATAATTGTACGTCACTTCAGTTGAGGAACCTGGAATAAGTAGGTGATGTTCTAGAGTCACGCAACCTTCCAAATCAAGAGAAAGTAGAAAAGCTGAACAGACTAATCACAAACAGGGAAATGAAACGGGGGTAAAATAGCCTGGGCTGGACTGATAGCACAGCCGGTAGGGCCTTTGCCTTGCATGTGGCCAACCCAGGTTCGATTCCTCCATCTCTAGGAGAGCCCGGCAAGCTACCGAGAGTATCCCGCCCACACAGCAGAGCCTGGCAAACTCCCCATGGTATATTTGATATGCCAAAAACAGTAACAATAAGTCTCACAATGGAGACGTTACTGGTGCCCACTTGAGCAAATCAATAAACAATAGAATGACAGTGCTACAGTGCTACAGAGTCTACATGGCATTTTGTTTCTTTAAGCTATTGTCACTGTGTAAGAGGATCCTCTCATGAGGGGGATGGCATTTGTTATTGTTCTTGTCTGTCCTACTCTAGGCAGCAAAATCTCAGGAAACCTTACTCTCTTATCAGATCGAAACCTCTATTTCTGCCATGTTATTGATCACCGTTTCTATCTTTGATCGTCTTTTTCTAAATGTGGAGGAAGCCCTCAGTGCAGGGTCCTGCTGGAAGTTCCTTCACTTCCAGGTCCCATAAAACATTACAATTTTGGGGGCTGGAGTAATAGCACAGCAGGTAGGGCATTTGCCTTGCATGTGGCCGACCCAGGTTTGATTTCCAGTATCACATATGGTCCCCTGAGTACCACCAGGGGTAATTCCTGAGTGTACAGAGCCAGAAGCAACCCCTATGAAATGCTGAGTGTAACTCAAAAGGCAAAAACAAATAAATGAATAAATAATGCATTTAAAAAGCACTACAATTGTGCTGTTTTCCTTTGAAAGAGTTTTGCAGTTGCCTGTCTTTCCTTCTCTCTGAAAGCAAGTGGGAAAAGAAGCTAAGTAAGAACAGTGAGAAGGAAATTACAGAAATCTCCATCTAATTTGATTCTATTTGAATGCTTATTTCCATAATGCATAAACAAGTATACATTTTTTGATATCTCTGGACATTTTCTAGAAGCACAACCATTTCAATTGTATCCTTCCAACCTTTTAAAGTCAAGAGGGGTTTTGTCTTTTGTATTTCCTGAGATTTAAGATTATAAAATAAAAATTCCTCAAACAGCTTAAATGTTTCAAACCCACCAGGGAATGTTTCAATGGTATGTTTATATTATTTTTTGTCTGCACATTAACCTGATTTTAAAAAAGTATAAAAAGTATTGTCTATTAGAATCACTGTATCACTGTATCACTGTCATCCCATTGCTCATCGATTTGCTCGAGCGGGCACCAGTAACATCTCATTTGTCCCTGTTGCATTCAGGGTCAGGGGAATGAGGCCCATTATTGTTACTGTTTTTGGCATATCGAATACGCCAGGGTAGCTTGCCAGGCTCTGCCATGCGAGCTTCTGCATCTTTCTCTTCCAGGAGCTTTGTTTTACAGTCTCTGGATCTTGGCCGTTGATAAGATTACATGGCACAGGGGAATGGTTTGTGGGTGTGGCTGCCAAGCTACTGGAAAACAGGGGACCTGGGTGGAGGAGGCCTAGTCCCAATTCCAGCAGGCTTGGAGATCTCAGCCATGGGTTCCGCATACCTGGGTTTCTCTGTCGGTTCCTTCATGGGTGAGGCTTGTCCAAGCGTGTGAAGAGTGGCCTTGAGCATGGCTGTGGCTGTGTTCTGGAGGTTTTTGACTTCAGGGGTTCTGCTTTGGGTGGGGAGGGAAACTCAATCTGCCCCCCTCCGAGGTGTCCTGGTGAAGACAGCCTGGCGCAGGGACAGGAGATTCTGCCTATTAGAATAATAAGCATTTTAATATTATTTGCTATTACATAAATATTATTCTAAGAGCCACAAGCAATGCACTAAACTTTTTGCATTCAACATATGAAATTTATTAAGGTATATTAATTCCATATTATCTGTCTCTTGAGGAGAAATGTTTAGAATTTTTCATATTATAAATTGATGTTTTACAGAAAGATTCACACAAACTAGAATATCTTTGAAATGAAAATTGTTTTCTACAATTACAGTAGTTACTATAAAATATAGTTAAGCAGTTTGAGGAGATTCTATATAATAATTATGGAACAATGTACTTTTAGTATTCCTTTTTAGATTAAATATAAAAATTATGTAGCTTCTTAACAGCAAGACATTTATTATTACAAAATTGTTTGCTTAAAATTTTCTCATTCAATCAAACATATCTTTGTTAGCCAGATAGTTGCTATATATTTTGCTCCTAAAGGAAGAACATAATGAACTAGAGAAAATTTGGGGAAAAAGTAAAAGCACATTTTCTTGTGTATTCTCTGCATCAGCTGATATATGTCATAGTTACAATTTTAAAGGAATACTTATAAATATTCTCAGAGCATCCATTCCTTTGCTTCCTCTCTTCAGAATCAGTATACTTTACATAATCTGCACTGCTTTATTTACTTCCTCCCCAACACCCACCTCATCTGAGGCTCTTTTGGCATTTGTATTTATTATGATTACTGATATAATTGGACATATTTTCTCTTTGCCATTTTTATTCTCTCTGATCTGTTTGATAGCCTGCATTTTCTTTAATCCTGCTTTTTCCTTATGATTTATTATATATCTCTATTTTGCCTTGCACGCAGCCAACCCAAGTTCAATTCCTCCATCCTTCTCGGAGTGCCTGGCAAGCTACCGAGAGTATCCCGCCTGCATGGCAGAGCCTGGCAAGCTCCCCATTGCATATTCAATATGCCAAAAACAGTAACAAGAAGTCTCACAATGGAGACGTTACTGGTGCCCACTCGAGCAAACCTATGAACAACGGGATGACAGTGCTACAGTGCTACTTATAAATATCACTCCAGGACTAGAGTGATAGACCAGCGAGTAGGACGTGTGCCTTGCATGCACTCACCTGGGTTCGATTGCTCTGTCCCTCTCGGAGAGCCCAGCAAGCTATGAAGGGTATCCCACCCAAACAGCAGAGACTGACAAGCTATTCATGGCATTATTCAATATGCCAAAAACACTAACAACAAGTCTCACAATGGAGACATTACTGGTGCCTGCTCAAGCAAATCAATGAACAATGGGACAACAGTGCTACAGTGCTACTTGTAAATAAAGATAATTCACTAATTTCTGTAGCATCTATAATTATAAGGACATACTTGGAAATTAAGACAATTCAAAAAAGAGCGTACAATATGAATGCACAGAGAAGAGTCCCATACACTGTCATCCTTGTTCTGTCACTTGCTAAGTCCAACCAAGGAGCAAAATGGGATGTTCAGTTAATACCAGCCTTAAAGAAAAGGATAAATAACAAATATATTTAGCAGAAGAGGATAAAATTCTGCATGATTAAGAATTGGGATTAAGGAAAATTTGCCTGACATTTATTAAAAACTTACAATATATTAAGACCTGTATTGTGGGCTTGAAATTTTCTTGAAATTTTCCCTGCATTAGTCACTTCTTTCAGTCAGTTCTTGGTTCTCTGGAAGAGATATTATAAGCTGGGAAAGGTCATGTACAAAAGCAGGAAGATGAATTATGCAAAGGACTAAGAGATTGCTTGCAGAGTGATGGAAACTACAATAAGGCTGATTCAGATAGATCTTTATATGCTAGTATAATTTAGCTAGATAATGAGGAATAAGTATAATTTAGTCCTTTTTTAAGGAACACTGCTTATTTAATTTTACTTGCTGTAGTCCCCATAATCCTAACTCTTATAGATAATTGTTAATATTTACTGAGTTCTAAATCTTTATATATTAACTCATGCAACCCTCCTATCACGTCTTTGAAATAGGCTTTATTACTATCCCCATTTTATAATTTAGGAAATAATAAGGAAATAATTTTCTAAGAGCCTCGGTGCTGGTAAGGGAAGGAGGAAGGGTAACATCCAACTTCTTCTGAGGCTTATCCAGGAATCTAAAGCCTTAGTCCAAAACCTCATTCCTCATTACCAGGTCATAACTGAGTCGAGTCTACCAGGATGGGCTCTAGAGTTGAGGATTAATGATATTTCAGAGGTTTGAATGCAAATTGAAATTGGGACACTTTTGCTGACTTTATTGAAAACAGTTTTATTGAGGATCACTGACACAAATGGCTTGTAAAGTATGTAATTTGATGTTCTGACAATACACCAATGAAAGCGTGACTATGGCGAGAGACCAGTCAAACCCATATCCCCCAAAAGTGCTCTCAGAGCACTGCCCCGTCACTTTCCAACCAGATACGTACTGACCCCTTCCTGCCACTATAGATGCATCCAAATTTGACAAAAATTGCATGCAAATATAATCATCTAATAGTCTCTGTGATGTGTTTTTTTTTTTTAAATCTTGCATTGCTAGGTATTGAGCTCAGGGCTTAAACACAGGCAAAGCCTGCACCTCCCCAGCCTTTCTCTGACTCTTTTTCACTGAGTATAATTGTTTTGAGATTATCCATGCTAAAATAGAACATTTTTCGGGGCTGGAGCAATAGCACAGCGGGTAGTGCGTTTGCCTTGCACGCGGCCGACCCGGGTTTGATTCCCAGCTTCCCATATGGTCCACTGAGCACTGCCAGGAGTAATTCCTGAGTGCAAAGCCAGGAGGTAACCCCCTGTGCATTGCCGGTGTGACCCAAAAAGCAAAAACAAAAACAAACAAATAAAAAAAAACTAAAATAGAACATTTTTCCAGTTCATACTGTAGAATAATATTCCATTATATGAATATAGCAATTTTTTTGTCTTTTCCATTCTTGCCAAACCTATTTTTCAGTTTTTGCATGATTTTGTGAATATTTGTGTCTCTGCTTGAATAAGTAGGGAAAGAAGTTAAACATCAAGAATAGCTAATATACCCTTCCATTCATATAGAATACAATCTGAGGTCAAACTAGAAAGAGTAGAACCTGGGCTTGGTGATTAGTTATGGGATCCTGTTATGGGTGACAGCAGCTGCACAGACAGTAATAGAAGAGGTCTGGGAAGAAGATTTGTTTTTTTTCCACAACATGATAAATAGTAAGTTCCTGGGGTGATTCAAATGGATTAGCACACAATACTGTTCAGTAATCAATAAAAAACAATGGAAGTCGAATTTAGAATATTTTCCGTGTCATAAAGTTGTATTTCAAAGTCATAAAATGCATGAAACTGCATAAGGTTACTATGAATAATATTGTTTTATTTTAATCTTGCTTCAGCTATGATTTCGTCCTTGTTTTTGTCTTATTCCATCATGGTCAATAAATCCTCAAATTATGCTGGTATTTGGTGAACTGTGTGTGATCAGACTGGCCTGGCTTAGGTAGCAGAAACCAGAATAACAATCAGCTGTCAGCTGCCAGAGCTTTCTTCTCTCTCAGTGCGCAAGCTTTGCCCCCTACCCACGACTCCTAAAGTGGGCAGTATCAAAATGCCAGCTGCTGGGTGGCCAATTAAAAAATTACGAAAGTCTGCAATTTCCAACTAGTAGGTATTATGTAAATCAGTTTGAGCTGCCATAGCAAAAGAGCGTATAATGAGTGGCTTGGTCAACAGGGAAATTATTACACAGTTCTGAAAGCTACAAGTCCTCGATCCGTGTGTCCATTAATCCAGACCCCAGCAAAGGTCCTTCCTGGATCTATGTAAGATGCTGCACTGATGCCAAGATGCAGTATTGCCGTTGTGATCTCAGGGACTAAGAGGAGGCTTCGGTCTCTCTTCCTCATCTGCGAACACTCAAGGCATGTGGGAACTTCATCTAAACCGAACTCTCCCAACACCCTCCTCCATATTCCATCACAGTGGGAGTTAAGACTTGAATATAGGGACATTGAGGGGATACAGAATCTCAGTTCACTTCAGGGTTACATTAAATCGGGGAGCAAAAAAAAATCATTCTGCAATCTACCAAATATGTGAGATTTTCAAGTCCTGGGTTCTCCTTCCCAACTCCTCTACAATTGTAGCTCAAAGTAGCCAATTATTCGTAAACACTAAGAAAGCAAACATTATTTTTTCCTGTTAGTTCCAATAAACTTTATTTGGGGGCTCCTAAATTTAAAAGTCATATTTTTTTAAATAGTGGGTAATATTAGTTTACTTTTGTTCACTCAAAAACTATAAAACTGTATTAAGTTGCAGGCTCTATAAAAATGGGCAGTAGACCTAACTGGACCTTCAAATGGTAGATTTAAAAACCCCTGCTCTAACATGTGAGTAGCATAACTGATGAATGTGTTGTCTTTAGGGAGCAAGAAGCACCAATGGTGTTGATTAATTCAGAAGATCCCATTATGTGTAATTATAAGAGATTACCAAAATAGAGAGTCTCTCTAGGATCACATTGCAAAAACTCTTAGTATATAAGTCTATTTTAGTATCTTTAAAGTTATGAAAAGGCAGACCTTTTCATAACTACCTACCACTTGATGTTCTAAAAGAAGGTTCTTTACATCAATATTTAAATATTATTTTCTAAGTCAGAGCTGTGATTCAGCAATAGAGCACAACACTTACATATATTTCGTCCTCAGGATCAATTCAAAAAAATTTTTTTCATTGACCAACTTCACATGAGACATTTTATAATCTTGAATTCAAATCAATATCCTTGGGATTTTCTTTGTTTCGATATTCATTCAAAAGGTCAAATCATAATTAACGTTTTCAAAAATTTTCTTCCTAAAAATGCCATTAATTTCACTTGTATTTTTTTTGGACTCTACCAAGACTTTTTATTTAAAATGCAACTAGAATGCATTAATGTCTGCTAACAATTTTAAAGACAGTTTTATAATCACTTCTATCACTTGTTTGTCAATTTGTTCCAGTGGGCGCCAATAATATCTCCATTCATCCCTGTCTCATGCTAGTGTAGCCCAATGGCATGTGCTCACTTCAGTAACACAAAGAGCCTCAAATCCTTCATTCAGGGTCTTGACAAAGAAGTCTTCCCATCTTGTAGGTGGGCGGCCATGCAGTCTTTTGACGTCCCCTGGAATCTAGTCCAAAAGTTCTAGTCCAGCGATCATCTCTAAATCGCATTACATGTCCGGCCCATCTGATTTTTGATGCTTTGGCAAACGAAACAGCGTCACTTATTCTTGATCATTAATGGAGGTCAGAACTTCAGATTCCTTCTATCACTTGAGTAAAATTTGATACTCCAAGCATAGCTCTTTTAATTCCTCTTTGGGATACCCAAATAGTGTTCTCATCCTATTTTCGTAGGGCCCAGGTCTCTGAAGCATCTATTAGTGCAGGAAGAATGGTGGAGTCAAAAAGATGTGCCTGGACCCAGAGGTTCTTCATCCTCTTAACCACTTCTTCGACACTCTTGAAGGTGGTCCTCACTGCTCTCTTCCTCCTGCACAGGTCAAGTGCCAGGTCCCTTGTCATGTTGAGTTCTCACCCTAGGTACACATAACTGCTGCATTCAGAGATGTTAGTTCTGTTGAAGGCAAATGGAACATCAGGAACTAGTCTGTTTCTCATGAACATTGTCTTCGTGAGATTCAGCTGCAGTTCGATCTTTCCACAGTCACAGTCAAAGTTGGCCAGCATTTGTGCTGCCTGGCTGATACTTGGTGTTATGAGAATGATGTCATCAGCAAAGCGGAGGTGGTGTAGTTGCCGACCATGCATCTTCACTCCCATTCCTTCCCATTCCAGTCGTCACATGGCATTCTCGAGGGTGACACTGAAGAGTTTTGGTGAAATGGTGTCACCCTGCCAAACCCCTCTCTTTGCATCGATGGTCACTTCTTTGTAGAACGGTGAAATCCTGGTGGTGAATCCGTAATACAGCTCACGGAGGATCCTGATGTATTGAGTTTGTTCACCCTGTTTGGCTATGGCTTTGATGACCGCTTCAGTCTCAACAGAATCAAAGGCCTTCTTTAAATCAATGAACGTTACACAGAGAAGCACCTTGAACTCTCACGAAACCTCAATGAGCTTAGTTACTGTGTAGATATGCTTGATCATGCTGAATCCTTTTCAGAATTCAGCTTGCTTTCATGGTTGTCCTTCGTTGAGTGTTCTGCCAATCCTATTCACTCAAGTGAATAATATGTAGATGACGGACAACAGGCATATTCGGCGTTAGTTGCCGATGTCGTGGATGTCTCCCTTCTTGTACAATAGGACAGTCCTGCTGGTTTTCCATTTGGACGGAACCTTGCAATCAAACAGGCAGCTTGTGAAGAGCTGAGCCCGTATACTAACAAGTACTGGTGCCAGATTCTTCAGGTGTTCAGGTCTGAACTTGTCTGGGCTGGGTGCTATACGCTTCTTTACTGACGAAATGGCATGTTGGATTTCCGAAGAAGAATGCTGGGAATGACATACCCATCCTGCAGAATTTGGTATGTGGGCAAGTGGACATGGCTATCAAAGAGATCTGAGCAGAAGTCATGGATAACCTTTTCCATTGCCCTTCTGGAAGATGTGTTAGATCCATCGGGACGTCGGAGGGCAGTCATCTTGGTCTTGTAGTTGGCAAAGGACAGGCAGGTGTTGCAAATACTTCTGACTTCTGCCGCATCAGCCAACATTGCTGCTCTTCTCTCTTTGAGGTCTTCCTTTATTGCTTCTCTGCACAGCTTTGCAAGCTCAGACGTTAGCTTGTGAATACCTGAGGCTCGCGCCAGACCACATTGGCGAATGATCTCGAGAGTTTCCAAAGACAGGTGACTTTTTGTGGCTTTCTGTCTCTCTGCATTCCTTGCACGATCATGGGGGTGCTGAACCAGTCAATCGTATTCCTCGTTGATGTTGTCAATGACGGCATCTTCCCATATTTCTCCAGTAGTGCCAAAGAGCTCCCAGTTGGTGTTCGTCTGGGAGTTCTCTTCTTAAACTTTGCAGCCCTTTCTCCCTGCTCCATGAAGTATAATTTCTCACGAGGAGATGTTGGTCTGATCCCATTTGGAATTTTGGGAGTAACAACAATGGGCCTCACTTCCTCCCCCAAAATAAAACAGTTTTATAAATGACAAAATATTCTACATGTGTCTATAAAAAGAAAATAACCATTATTATTTTTCCTCTTAATTTCCATATATCATAGAAATAAAATTCAAATTTGAATGAATGCAAAATTATGGAAAATTACTCTTCATTCATTATTTATTAGTAGACGAGGTATTTTTGATCCCTTTTAAGTAAGCATACTTATGAGACATGACAGCACAAAACTGATACTTTGAAATTGCTTTGTTGTTTAGTTTTGAAAATCCATTTTGTAGAACTGCACTGTAGTCCTGTTGCTCATCGATTTGCTCAAGTGGGCACCAGTAACGTCTCCATTGTGGACTTGCTGTTACTGTTTTTGGCATATCAAATACGCCATGGGGAGCTTGCCAGGCTCTGTCCTGTGGGCGGGATACTCTCAGTAGCTTGCTGGGCTCTCCGAGAGGGACAGAGGAATCAAACCCATGTTGGCCATGTGCAAGGCAAATGCCCTACCTACTGTACTATCGCTCCAGTCCAAGAAAATTCATTATTTTTCAAAAACCAAAATCCCAGGAAACAATATAAACAACGCATGTACTATTTGATCACATCATTTTAAACGAATGCTCTCAGGAAAAGCCATTCTTTCTCCAAATGCTTTTCTCATTATTATTATTTTAATGAAGAATTCCTATTAGAAATTTTTTAAGAGCTGTATCTTACCATCACCAAAGCTCACATCCCAGAAAACGGCTCCCATAAGAGAATTTCATTCATTTGAGATACCATTAGTGACTCATAATTGTGGAGTGAATATGTAAGGAGGTTTACAGCTATTAAAACAAGAAAGGTAAGCAGCTATCAAATTATGTTTCCTTGAACACGATGTTTAAAAAAATAATTTGATTTCAGAAATTGTACGACGAACTTGTTTGGAGGATTATTCTGGTGATTAGTGTGGATCAGATCTCCAGCACTCCGTTGGTCCCCAGAGTCCCACCAACAGTGATCCCTGAGGGAGGAGTAAGCCCTGAGCACAGCCCAGTGTGACCTAGAAAACAAATAAAATAAAATCCCAGATTACCCTAGTTTAAGAAGTGAGAAGTCAAGGGGGCTAAACTAAGCAGTAAACAAGAATGGGGGAGATGGGTCTAACCAAGTCTCATCTCTTAAATTCTAATCGAAATACAATGCAGTCTGAAGTCATCTCCAGTCTTGCCTGCCAGGCATCTAATAAAGGTAGTAAAGGTATTTGCAGTAGACCAAGTTGAAAGATGATGAACAAATATGGCTTAAAACTGCTTCCCCGTTTCCATTTAAGGCCTCAGGAATGATAAGGGTAGCAACTCAACAGGGTAGGAAGTATGCACCTAAAACAGACATCTTCTCTACTGTTGCTCTAGTGCTCTGTCAGTTCTTTCTTTCCCAACAAAGAAGTGGACCCTATATTCTTCTTTTATCGTAATGGTCCTTCCATCCCTAAAGAATGAGACCCGGCTTACTTGTGAAGATTTAATACTGTTGGTCTGGAAACATGGTTTCTCTGTGAATGATTTGCTCTTGAGGAAGAAAAAAAAAACTTTCCTCTTTTCTTTGGGATTTAACATTAAGGAAACAGAGAGCTCCTCTGATCTCCATATAGCAAAAACAATTGCACTGAGAAAACAGTGTTTGATTTCCAGCACTGTAGCACTGTAGCACTGTCATCCCGTTGTTCATGGGTTTGCTTGAGTGGGCACCAGTAACGTCTCCACTGGGAAACTTGTTGTTACTATTTTTGGCATATCGAATATGCTGAGGGTAGCTTGCCAGGCTCTGCTGTGCAGGCGGGATACTCTCGGTAGCTTGCTTTGCTCTCCGAGAGGAGAAATGGAACCCGGGTTGGCCTCATGCAAGGTAAATGCCCTACCCACTGTGCTATTGTTCCAGTCCTTCTATTTACATAGCATGATCAAACGCCTTAATAACTAGATGAATGCTGATCTCCATTGGGGAGGGGGGCTTCTCTATCTGCTGAACTATGTATCTCTTGAGTCCTAATTCTAGGATTATCTAAGATGGATCCATTTCTTTCTTTTTTTAATTATTTTAATTTTATTGAATCACCATGAGATAGTTACACGCTTTCACGTTTGGGTTACACTCTCACAATGATCAAACACCCATCCCTCCACCAGTGCACATTCCCCACCACCAATATCCCAGGTATACCTCCCCTTTCCCACCCTCCCCTGCCTCTCTGGCAGACCATATTCCCCATACTCTCTCTCTACTTTTGGGCATTATGGCTTGCAACACAGACACTGAGAGGTCATCATGTTGGGTCCATTATCTACTTTCGGCACACATCTCCCATCCCGACTGGTTCCTCCAGCCATCATTTTCTTAGTGATCCCTTCTCTATTTAAGATGGACCCATTTCTAGGTTAGGATCTTAGTTCTAATTCTCTGGCACTCTCACTTTTTCTGGGTGGTCTGAATCGCTCATAATAAGGTAAGATGGCCCATCTCCGCTGAGCAGTGCATTGGGTTGCTAATAAAATCATGCATTCATTGCATAATTGTTTAATTTCTGGATAATCTGATAGAATATGAACTCCATCAAGACTGGAATTGTGATTGTCTTATTAACCCTTGAATTACTGGCACATACACAATGCAAACACAGTATCATGGCTAATTGTAGCCATTGCTTTGGTTTATGAACTCTCAGGCAAAAACCAATCTTAGTGGGAGCCCTCCTCCTAGCGCCTAGTATGTACTAAGTAGATATCTGTTATGCCAATGTCAGAATTATCTGATGAATGATTTTAAAAGTCTTCATTTTCAGAAACTTTATTAAACAAAACATCAGCAAAGGAAAAAAGTAGAGTTTAGATCATCAGCAAGCTATTTTCTCCATAATGTTCACCCTCCCTGGCTGTTAGCTAAGTGTTGACAGAAAGTTCCTCTTTCTTCAATAAAATTCAGGCTCAAAAATATAGCAAAACAGTGTTTGAACTTGTAGCTATTTTATGTTGAGTCACTTTATATAAATATAATTTTCAATATGAAATAATGCAATTAGACTAGGTATTTTTTACAATTCTTTCACTGAAGTGAATTTTCACTATGTGGCACATAATTGTCTAGTGGTCTCATTTAAAGTAGATTTTACCTATTGTTATTCTGTTGTAGAGTTCATTATTTCTGATACAAATTCCATTATCTTTTGTTTCAAAACTTAAGTGATAATTATGGCCATCATAGTGTGGCATGATAATCTCTTAACTATATCACATCTATGGAAAAACAGACTTCACTAAGGCTAATCTGAAAGTTAGCCTAATAAAATTTGTTATTCACTTGTTACTTTAAAGGAAAATATACAGCTAAAATCCTACACAACTCCAATTATCAAGTAAAATTTAAATTTCTTTTTGTATATTGATGGGCACCATGAAAAAGCACACCAGCAAAATAAACTTCAAATGGTAAGGGAAGATTCTAGCAGTATGCTTACATAGAAGAAAAAATGAGTGCATTCAGAATTATGCTTTTCCCAATTTTCTGAAAAAAATAATAGATGTTTAGTTTGCTTTCATTTTAAAAATCATGCAGCCTATACCCAGGAAGAATAAACCTGAAACATGTGTGTGTGTGTGTGTGTGTGTGTGTGTGTGTGTACTCCATTGCATGAACAGTAATAGCAATAGACAAGATATGGAGACAAACAAACTACCCATAGGTGAATAAATGGAAAAGGAAGTAGTGATCTATGCATATTATCCAACACTCTAGCCCAGCGGGTAGAGCGTTCGCCTTGCATGTGGCCCACCCAGGTTCGATTCCTCTGCCCCTCTCGGAGAGCCCGGCAAGTTACTGAGAGTATCTTGCCCACACAGCAGAGCCAGGCAAGCTACCCATGGTGTATTCGATATGCCAAAAACAGTAACAACAAGTCTCCCAATGGAGACGTTACTGATGCCCGCTTGAGCAAATTGATGAACAACAGGATGACAGTGATGACAGTGACTCAGCTATTAAAAAATGATGAAATTCTTCCATTAGAGTGTCAATCTGGATAAACATTTAGGGGATTAAGCTACATTAAATAAATCAATTGAATAAAGACAAATACCTGATGATTCCACTCATATATCGAAGTTAAGTGAAATAAGTGAATAAAAGAAAATAAAAGCAAACACATATCCAACAACTGGATATGCCAGAGTGAAAAGAATAGGGTGGAAGATAAAACAGGTGAAGAAGGTCAATTGTTTGGTGATGGATGGAAGTAACTTTTTTTATACAAAACTTCTAGTTTATAAAAATCAAATATCATTTTTTAAATTTATTTAAAATTTTATGTCACCAGAATATAACAAAACTGCTATTCATCAAAAACTAGAAATGGAAGAGAAAAATTTACTAGACTTTAATTCTTCTTTCCCTTTATGAAAGTCTATTCACAATAACTAAATATATGGCCAGTTCCTGAAAGTTCTTTAAAGAATTTCTATGCCCAGAGAGATAGCTCAAATTCACTGTGAGCAACCCCCAAGCATTGAGACAGGAAGTCTCCAAGCAACACTACGTGGGACCCAAATGTTGGATAACATTGGTTTGTCCTTGCTCCTCCCTCAAGGAGCTTAGGTTTACTGAGTTACCCCCACAATAGTGCCCCTGAGGCACACCCAATTCCATTACTGTCACCGTATCACTGTCATCCCATTGCTCATCGATTTGCTCAAGCGGGCACCAGCAATGTCACCATTGTGAGACCTGTTGTTTCTGTTTTTGGCATATCGAATACGCCACGGGGAACTTGCCAGGCTCTGCCATACAGACCTGAGACATTCTAGATAGCTCACACCCAATTCCACCAAGTACTAATAATCCTATATTGCTTTTCTCTTTTCTTTATGTCACTTGCATGTTTTAGCAATGTGCTTTTTGTATAGACACAGGAAGACAGTTCATGCTATGCTTTGTAACATGGAAGTTAATATTAACTCCAAATAATATTTACTCTTGGGCATCCATCACATTTACTTGACTTAGTTGCCCTTACTTCCTAACAGTCCCCAAAAGAGGGTCCCAGCAAATGACAAGGATGAAACCCAGGGCAAGCTGTAAACTACCCTAGCATCAAAAAGGGATAAGCTAAGCACCATAAGAAGTATGATAAGTTAAGAACAAGGTCATGGAATAAACTCTGTCATAACCCAAAAAGAAGTTACTGAATAAGGACTCTGCTGGGGTAGGAAAGTCTAACCTGGCCTGAGGACTGGGATATGTAACGTAGTCTGGGATATATAACGAGATGTCCCCAGGAAGAGCCACTCTTTAAGCTTAGTGTATCTCTTACTGTACTCATACAAAGTGACTAGAAATGTTAAAAGAAATAAATTTACTATGATTGTTTAAATGGATTACTAGCTGAGAAAAGGAGAAAGCAATACACCCTAGATGGAATCCTGCCCTTGAGTGGATCTCCTAGTAATCTGGAGTGCTGAACCCTCAGATGAGTCTTTGTCCTTGAGTTAGTCTCTTACAACTTCCCCTGAAGGAGTGGCTTTACCTCTGTTTGTTGTTATGACAATGTTCAACCCCATCTATGTGTACCCCCCCTTCGTGATTTCTATGTATCTATGCTGTAAGAGGTAAGAGGGAGGGGCTGGAGAGATAGCACAGTGGGTAGGGTGTTTGCCTTGCACGAGGCTGACCGGTTCGATTCCCAGCATCCCATATGGTCCCCTGAGCACTGCCAGGAGTAATTCCTGAGTGCAGAGCCAGGAGTGACCCCTATGCATTGCCGGGCATGCCCCCCCCCCCAAAAAAAAAGAGGTAAGAGGGAAATAGAAAGACTTGAAAGAAAAGGACTAGATAATGAGGGAGAGGACTTTGAGATCTACGCGGAGACTAGGATGATGGAACTATGATGACTGGGACTACGACCCAAACTACGACTACGATTGTGCTGTAAGCGGATAGATTGGACTACGCTGGGGAGGACAGAGAAATAAACCGACTACCAACAAGCTCTATTTCTCTGTTTCTCTGTTTCCCAGTCCTTCCTTCACCTCCTGTCCGTCGCTGTGGGTCGGCCTAGGGAAGAGGCTCTTGGCCACTGAACACTCGAATCCCTCGTGCCCCCACATACGCTTTTTCTTTGAAAATCACACCCAAATAAACAAAAACAATAAATTTCAGCTTTGGGGGCCAGGGAGATAGCTCTGAAAGCTGGGGTGCACGCTTCGCAGGGGGATCAAACCTGGGTACCACAATGGTCTCCTGAGCACTGCTGAGAAACCCAGAATACCAATCTGGGATTAGCACTAATCCCCAAAAGAAAAGAATGCCATCTCCAGGGTAGACTAAAGTGTGTATGTGTATATGGGTCACTGTTCATAACTCTCAAATTCAAAAACTAAACTTTTGGTGATCACAGTATAATACATACAGACGTTGAAGTATAAAGCCATCTGTAAAACTCATAAAATGTGAAAGCCAATGTTACCTCAACTTAATAACGCTGATATAAAAGTTTCCTTCCCACTATTCTTGGAAAAAATGATATATGCTTAGTTTGGGCACACATCATTCTGGAAGATGCTAAAAAGCCTATATATAAGCTTTTTGTTGGTTGTGGTGTATCTAGGATGTAATTTCATTTAAATGATAGAGAACATACAAATGCTGTAGCTGTAACATTTTTAGATACATTGATAATCAAGGGAGAGGTTTTATATTAAGCATTTTATCATAAAAAATGATGTTATATATGCAAGTAGACACTAAATTTTTATTTATCCTGCTTATGTTCATAACAAGGTAGGTTTATAATTGTACTTATTTTAAAATGTGAATTTCTGGGTACTCTAAACTTTAACATCTGTGCAGGAAGAAACATTTTTAATTTATAGTATGCGGTTCACTTAAAGGAAGATTCTTCTAGGGAAGAACATGATGATATAAGAAAGTTGGCAAGATCTAAATTATAAAATGCAAATATGCATTAAGCATAGAGACAGATTAAACCAAATGGAAAGATGGTACACTCTTTCTCTAAATATCAGATAGCAACAATTAAGGAGTTTTCCTATCCTTGTGCCATAAATAGTCATTAATTAGAGTGTTTGAGCATGTTTGAAAGACAAGTTAAAAGCTGGAATGGCTAAACTTATGCCAAAAATTTGTAGTCCTACAAGCATCAGCAAACCCAAGTTACTGAACTGGAACTTTACATGTGGCTTCAGAAGTAATTGTACAGATATATAATACCTCTGATCTAATGAAAAGAAAACCATAGATTATATAATTTCATCAAAATAAAAAACGCATCAAGACTTCTCCTCTCTGCTCCAAGTGGAATCTGCTTTAAGATTTGCAACTGGATAAGTGCATTAAAGTAACAGCTGGCTAGTAAGGGTATAATTTTTTATAAATGCAACAAAATGATAGCTTTAAAACAAATTTCACTGAATTCCAGGAACATGTACCCTAAGAACAGCCTCAAAAGTATATATAGGCTAAGAGATAATACAGCTGGGAGGGCACTTGCTTTGCATAAGACCAACCTGGGTTCTATCCCCAGCAAATCATATGGTACCCTGAGCACCAGAAGGAGTAATTTCTGAATACAGAGCCAGGAGTAACTCCTAAGCATCACCAGGTCTGCCCCTAATCCAATTAATTAATTATTTTTTAAAGTAAAGAGCTATATAAATGTAGTCACTAATAATAATTTCTGTGGCTCTTAATTTTACTATCATATCTGTAATAGATGGGGTCTGGGCCTCCTCTCCCCAAACCCCCCATTTTCCAGTAGCTTGGCAGTCACATCCACAAACTGCCCCTGGCCATGTAATCCCATCAATGGCCAAGATCCAGAGACTATATAAAACAAAGCTCCAGGAAGAGAGCCACAAAGAATCTCCTACCCCCGCCCCAGGCTTTCTTCACTGGGACCCCTAAGAGGGGGGTGGGTTGAGTTTCCCTCCCCACCCCAAGCAGAGCCCTGGCAGCTGTAAACCCCCAAACCCAGCCACAACCATGCTCAAGGTCACTCTCCACACGCTCGGACGAGCTTCTCGCATGAAGGAACCAGCAGAGGAACCCAGGCATGCGGGACCCATGGCTGAGATCTCCAAGCCTACTCAGATCGGGACTGGGCCTCCTCCACCCAGACCCCCCCATTTTCCAGTAGCTTGGCAGTCACACCCACAAACCGCCCCTGGTGCCATGTAATCTCATCAATGGCCAAGATCCAGAGACTATATAGAACAAAGCTCCTTTTACAGTCTAGCCCACTGATGTGCCTAAAGCAGCACACATGTGTTTGGTTTTAACATACTTGCTTGTATTCGCTGATATACATTCTCCGTCCCTCTCAGAGAGCCCGGCAAGCTGCCGAGAGTATCCCACACACACGGAAGAGCCTGGCAAGCTCCATGTGGCATATTCGATATGCCAAATACAGTAACAATAACAGCTCTCATTCCCCTGACCCTGAAAGAGCCTCCAATCATTGGGAAGGACGAATAAGGAGAGGCTGCTAAAATCTCAGGGCTTGGATGAATGGAGACATTACTGGTGCTCGCTTGAGCAAATCGATGAACAACAGGATAACAGTGATAGTGAAAGTGATCTGTAATGGAGGCTTTGAAGACAGTCAGTGGGTAACCTTATATCATCTTCATAAGATTAATGCTTAACTAGATATAAGAATGTAAAGTCTGACATAGGCCAAAGGTTGTTACATTACAGATTATGGTCCAAATCTGTCATTCTTTTTGTGATTAAAGCCTTATCAAAGCACACCTAGTCATTTGTTAATGAATCAGCTATGACTTCTTATGAACCACAATAGCAGAATTGTGGAGCTGAAACAAAGACCATCCAGACTGTGAAACATGCAATCTTCCTCTCTGGCCCTCTACAAAAAAATTTATGCTGACCCCTGGCATTGACTATAATAAGCTATAAAACACAAGCTTTGCATAAAAGCATTTATACATAAATAATGGTCTGATCAAACAAATCAGACCAAGTTTGATGACTCAGAAAACAAGGTATGCTCTTACGTCAACCTTACATGACCTTGGACAATTCACCGGGTCTCTAATGAGCTGTGGGCATTGCCCTTTACCAAGGCTGCAGTGGCTGATTTGTGAGTCGGGCAGGGGAAGTTGTCCAAAACATTTATAAACGCAAGAGAAACCAAAGTAAGTATTGGGAGCCAATGTGTGAGCCTAATCAGAGTTTTAAGCAAGCAAAAGAAAACAATCTGACCAACTATAAACACTCTCTTCTACTTCTAGGTCTGTGCTTTCATGAACAATGCATGTCCATGATTTCTTGTACTGAGGGAGAGTGGGGCAAGAGCACCATTTCATCAGCTGCAAAAAAAGTTTTCTCCGTGTCTGCTCCTTCTCTCAAAAATGTCCAGCGGGAATGAGAAGAAAAATGGTCTTGGTTACATAAACAGGAAATAGTTTAAACTGTTTCCATCTGTTCAAGACTCACAATGAACATTTGTATATTTTATCTGAGAAGCCCTGCCAATAATAAATCTATTTAGCTCTCTTTTTTTTCAGTAAGCTTTGCCAAAATGTACTAACATCTGATTTTTAAAATCATGCAATGACTGTAAGTCCTTGAGAGGCAACTATTAATTCATTGTAGAAGCCAGATAAAAATTGGGTTCTTTGTCTTTAGAAACATTCTAGAATTCAGACTCACTGAAAAAGAAGCATTCATTTATGCATGTATAAAAAGATTTAGGAAACTCTGACATAAACAGTCTCCTAATAATTTCCACCACTGAAATATCTTTCCTCATTTTAATAGCTAACATTGTAAAAGTACTTATCTTAGATCAGATACTATTTGTGTACTTTTCCTTTATAAGATATATCAATCATGATAAATAATCCTATGGCAGACATTCTTATTATTATTCCCATATTGCAGATAAGAAAACTGAGTTGAAAACATAATCTTTAATTTTTCAAAGTTCAATAGGCAAGTAGCAGGGCAGAGATTCATACATAGGTAGTCTGAATATTCTAGAATATTTACAAAAGCAAGTATCCTAGAATATGTACATAGGAAAACCACTTGATTTTTATCAGTTATCTTTAATAGTTGCAAAGGAAGCAAGTACAATTAGCTAGCAATAACCAAAGAGATGCCCAGATAGGACTTTAACAATACTATAATGAAATTACTCAAGTATCACTGTATCACTGTCATCCTGTTGCTCATCAATTTGTTCGAGCCGGCACCAGTAACGTCTCTCATTGAGAGACTTATTGTTACTGTTTTTGGCATATCCAATACGCACGGGTAGCTTGCCAGGCTCTGCCTCGCGGGCTCGATACTCTCGGTAGCTTTCCGGGCTCTCTGAGAGGGGCAGAGGAATCAAACACGGGTTGGCCGCGTGAAAGGCGGAAGCCCAACCGCTGTGCTATCGCTCCAGCCCACTCAAGTATACTCAAGTATATATCTTATAGCCTAGTTCTCCCTCTGGGAGAGCCTTGAAAACTCCCCATGGCGTATTCATATGCCAAAATCAGTAACAATGATGGGTCTCATTTCCTGACTCTGAAAGAGCCTCAAATGCGGCACCATTGGAAAGGATGAGTAAAGAGAGACTTCTAAAATCTCAGGGCTAGGACGAATGGAGACGCTACTGAGACCGCTCGAGAAATTCAAAGATCAATGGGATGATGATGATGATGATGATGATGATGATGATGAAGATATTCAAGTATGGTGACGTTATGATAAAGGCAGATTAGGCTGCTGTTCACTAATCCTAAAATACTTAAATCTTGTTTTTTGGGTTGTTTTTTTTTTTTGCTTTTTGGGTCACACCCAGCGATGCACAGGGGTTATTCCTGGCTCATGCACTCAGGAATTACTCCTGGCAGTGCTCAGAGAAACATATAGGATGCTGGGAATCGAACCCAGGTCGGCCGCATGCAAGACAAACGCCCTACCCTCTGTGCTATTGCTCCAGCCCAAATACCTAAATCTTATGTTGAGCTAACTTCCTGACAGTTCTATTAGTATCTGTTATTGATGGGAGCGTCTGCAAACTCAACCAATGAGACCAAGACTGGTGAAGGTTACAAACGCTCCTACACAGTGTACATACTGAAGTCCTACCAACCTCACTGAGAGAGTGACCAGGCTGCTCCCCAGACCCTCTTGTCCTACACTGTCTGGATTTTCCAAATGCATTAAGATGAGGCTGTTTTCTTCATAGGAAAATGACAATTCAGCCGCAACCTCCACTAAGTCTAAGTCCTTGTCTTTCATTACTGTCACTGTCATCCCATTGCTCATCGATTTGCTTGAGCAGGCACCAGTAACGTCTCCATTGTGAGACTTGTTGTTACTGTTTTTGGCATATCGAATATGCCACGGGAAGCTTGTCAGGCTCTGCCGTGTGGGCCAGATACTCTCGGTAGCTTGCCGAGCTCTCTGAGAGGGACAGAGGAATGGAACCCGGGTTGGCCGTGTGCAAGGCAAACACCCTACCCGCTGTGCTATAAGACAAATAGGATACAAAAGACTTTTTTCCTAGAGGATGAACGATACACATTCAAGGGGGAATACAGGGTTTCCAGAGCAAGAGAGGGGTCATAAGTTTTAAAAAGAGGTATTATTTACACACCAAAGAGAGTTGCGGTGCCTCCAAATGGGTTTGCACCCAACTTGCTTCGGGAAACTCAGCATAAAGGGTATTTTTTTTCACACTGTCTCAACATGGGTTCCCTTTACAGGTGAGAGTCAGGGTCTTTGCCAGGGCATTGCCAGGAAGAAAATCATTGAGCTCTGATGCTTAATTCACTCCTTCAGTCTTCTCAGGGCATTTGCTAAGTGTCCCCAGAGAAGGTGCTTGCCATTGACTAGAGTTAGCTAAGCTGCTGGCAGTGTGGCTCCTTTTAATAGTTTATCCCGACTCTTCCCATATTTCTTGGTTTTTATGGCTTCCTGAAGTGTACTGCCAGTGGGCTCCCTCCTCACGTGCTTACCTCACCAGTATGAATCTTTTCATTCAGCAGACACTGGCTAAAAGATTATTGCTGCTGTGAATCAGATTGGGAAATCACTTGCTCTGGTTAAACTTCAGCCTAACAGGGAGAAAATAATTAACCAGCAAACATCTAAAACGTGTTTCAATTTTAGCATTCAATGCTCATTTTATTTCAATAAGTGTTTTCAGTGTTAACTGTTCCGAAGGAAGTAGGTGATGCATAGTTTATATAGCACAAAATAAAGACAGAAAGGAAGCTTTATTTTTTTTTCAAGTTTTTCATTTTATTTGTTTTGTTTGTGTTTGGGGAAGGGTGAGGCAACACCTTCCAATGCTCAGGAGTTATTCCTGACTCGGCACTGAAGAATCACTCCTGGCAGTGCCTAGAGGCCATATGGGATGCCAGGGATCAAACCCAGGTCAATCACCTGTAAGGCAAGCACTTTACCCGCTATACTATCTCTCCAGCCCCGGAAGCTTTATTTAGGGTCATGAGAATAAATAGACCCTCTGAGGTGAAAACATGTGAGCTGAGTTGAGGAGAGAGGAGCGTATGAGAAAGCTTATAGGAAGAATACTACGGCAGGAAAAACGACAGTGACAAACGTGACAGTCTTAGAAATTTTATACATTTCAATAATCTTTATCCATATACGACTTCTATTTCATACAAAAATTTCAAGTAGATGAAGGGATGGGTACTCTAACATTGTATGAAATGTAATCATGCAAGTGTGTAAGTCTGTAACTGTATCTCATGGTGATTCATTAAAATCAAAAAATTAAAGTTAAAAAGATAAATAAATTAAAAGTTCAAATAGGTAAACATGCTAATGAATTTAAATAATCAGTAAGCTTTTCATTCCGACATTAAGATCAATTGGCCGCTTTAGTGATGGAAAATGTAAACTAAACATGGGACCAAACCCTGCTACATGCTTCCCTCCCTCGCGGTAGTCATCATGCTTGCCAGAATGGTCATGGGTTAAGAGAAAACACAGACAAACCGGATTCCCACGCTCAGTTGGCACAGAGAAACAGATCTAGGACTGCAGAAGCTTAGGGGAGAAGGGGCAGTGTTAGAATGAGGCAGGCTGGTTTGAATTGCAAAATGAGGGAACGCACTTGGTGGAGTAAGGAGGTAAACAGAAAGATGCCCACCCTTGGGGCTGGAGCCATAGTACAGCAGGCAGGGCGTTTGCCTTGCACGCAGCGGCTGACCAGGGGTCGATTCCCAGCATCCCATATGGTCCCCTGAGCACCACCAGGAGTCACTCCTGAGTGCAGAGCCAGGAGTAACCCCTGTGCATCGCCAGGTGTGACCCAAAAAGCAAAATGATAATAATAATGATAATAATAATAATAAAGATGCCCACCCTTCTACAAATCAGTCCAAGAGAGGTGACAAGCCTGAAGCATTGGTCTAGCACAGTGCATCTCAACTGGCAGTGGTCCCCTAATCATAACTAGTGTAGTATGAACAAAAGCAATTACACATTGTTCAGAATCTTATAGTCCTTTTGAAAGGTATAACATAAAAAATATGAATGGCATAATGTAATAACAAAAATTAGGACATACTCATTTTCATTTTCATTTCTCCTTCACTTCCATCCAGGCTATATTTGACAATGTTAGAGACATATACCCAGAAAATTCCCTTGCCCTGACCTAAGGGAGGATTCTGGCTCCCTGTAAACATGGGAATGTTTAGAGTTTCTTCACTTGAAAACAAAATCTTCTACAACCTTAAATGGCACACCTGATAACATCATGGACTTAAGCTGCAATCACAAAAAATTCTCTTTCTCATCTACTTCCTTTGTGTTTTTATTATTTTTTTCACATGTACAATTATTGTCCTTCCTTTGCAAGGTTCTCCAAAATTCAGCTGAAATATTACCTATACTTAAAAGGTTTTTCTAATTATGAACTAGTAGATTCTTTTTCTTCTGAGCACCCCTAGTAATCTGTACATACTTTTATCCTAAAGCTTACTCTCTTTGAAATTATTATTCATGTAAAGATCATTTCCACCTAGAAAACAAGTTTTTCTGACAGAGACTGTGTGGGTTGTATTAAGCATCCTACAAGGCAAACAATAGGCCTCTGTCATCCCGTTGCTCATCGATTTGTTCGAGTGGGCACTAGTAATGTCTCCATTATGAAACCTGTTGTTACTGTTTTTGGCATATTGAATACACCACAGGTAGCTTGCCAGGCTCTCTGAGAGAAACGGAGGACTCGAACCCAGGTTGGCCGAGTGCAAAACAAATGCCCTACCCGCTGTACTATCACTCCAGCCCTCTATACCAAAGAATTAACTAGACCTCCAACTGGTGAGGTGGGACAAAGACGAGAAACCCTCCATACCAGAAATCACTGTCCACAGTGAGCTTGCCTTCTGGTACAAATTGAACATGTTTACACAGAAAAACACTATGCACATGATTTTTATGTTTTTTTTCTGACATTCTTGCTTATTTGTACCCTAATGAAATTTAAGTCCTTTTTATATAGACTCACCTCAAAGAAACAAATTTTGGACAATTTGACAAAATAATTATAATTTTTAGTAACTAGTGAATGAATAAGATGAGTAATCAGCATTGCTATGAACTGTCTGAAATCTGTGGATGAAAGCAGCTCATTTGAAAGGTGTAAAATGTTAGAAATAATGTGGAGTGTCTTCTTTAAAGAACAGAAATAAGAATTCAATAACTTCTAAAATATAAAACGTCATATTGCAAAGACAATTTCAATAATGGAAGGAAGGAATTTTTTTTTTACTTTATTTCAACACCATTTTACAAAGTTGTTCATAATAACACGGTTGTTACAGACTTTTGATGTTCTAATACCAATCCCTCCACCATGCTCCTCATTTTCCCAACCAACCCCCAAGACTTCCCATTTAGCAGGCACACATTAATTTGTTGTATATGACTCATTACAACCAAATGGATAAAGGGATTATCAATAATACTTCAGTGAGTGAAAATTGTTATGTTAATTGGAGTTGTTGAGTCTTTGAGGATTTACTAAGCTATTCGTCACTGCTAGTTGAGCCCTTCTGCTTTCATTTGTGAGTTTAGTTGGCGTCTACACTACTTTCTTATATAACTCAGTGTGCTCCTACCTGAATTTCAGTATTGTGTAACTCAAAATATCAGCCCAGAAACTTCAGGATCTGTAGATCTGGGATGAGTCTGCAGAGATTCTTAGTGAAGCTGTCAAGTTAGACCACAGGCCATTGGTGTGGCAACAGCAGTGGCATGTGCATACAACTGCAGGGGCTTTGATAGGGCTGGGACACGGTCTGTCCCCCCCCTTCTAAGGGCACCCCAGAGTTATCAGTTTAGGTGACTGATGTGTCCATGAATTTCAGCTGTTTGGCTTGTATCTCCTCAGAGATTCAGGTGCTGAATCTGAACAGCAGAGCCAGAGGGTGACTACATGGTAGCGGTTGTGAGAGATGGTCCAGGAAATCACTTTTATGTAAACTTTGGTGATAACTATTGGTGGAAATAAGTCACTGTCACTATCATCCTGTTGCTCATCAATTTGCTCAAGCGGGCGCCAGTAACGTCTCCATTGTGAGATTTGTTGTTACTGTTTTTGGCATATCGAATACACCACAGGTAGCTTGCCAGGGTGGAAATAAGAATCATTAAAAATGATATAAAATTTAAATAGTAGAAACTAATTTAAGTTTCATAACTTAAACAAGCATCTAGAAGTCATGCAGAAAGTATCTTGAGAAAGCATAGTTTGTTCCTTCAGAACAAGCAAAAGGGGAAAAAATTATCCATTCAAAAGGCTGAAAACTTAATGGGAAAAAGCTATTTTATAAAATTAAAATACATTTTCTGAGTATAAATTAAGGAAAGTTTTCAAAAGCAATAGCCTATGACTATAGTGTCTTAAGAAAAGGCTTAGCATAAAGGCTGCCTTACCCCCACAGAAGGAATTAAACCTAAATTATACTAAACAAAATTTATACAATAGTTTCTCTATATGTTGCCTTAGTCCACATTTAGAAAATTGTTCTCAACTCTGAATATCACCTGGCCCTCAGAGGTAGGCAATGTTCCAGTTTCGTGGTCCTTTTGGTCTCTGACTTCTCCATTCTGCTATCACAGTGCAAACCATCCATAGGAAATTTGTGTGCAAGTTGGCACGGCTATGTTCCCATAAAGTTTTATTTATAAAAACAAGAATTCCAGATTCAGACCTGGTTCTTTTTGGCAATTGGAAAAATTGGTACATCTCAGTGGGTCCAAATTAAAATGATCAGAATATTTAAGGGCCTTAAATTCAATCACCTAAGGAATTATTAAGAGGTCACTTATTGCTTCAAAGAAAGATAAGCCCTATGATTTTCGTTTAAACATATAGGAAAGAAATGTTACATTTATTCATTTGATAAGATTAATTTGATCTTAGTTATTTAGCACTAAGCTTAGGGTCGGGTTTGTTATATCATGCCATGTTTGCTAATAGACTAATACAAAAATCATAAAATATAGGCAATTGTGGAAGCATTTTTAATTCAAGGTAGTTCTTACTCGAATATGTGATGCCTAAGTTTACTCAGGCAAGGGAGATGCAGTTGGCTGTGATGTTCCTGAAATCATTCTCATTCACCACATTTGGTTCTTCATCTTGGCTCCCTCGTCTGTCGTCACCTTGCCTGATGAACATGAAATTTGGAAACAAATCTTAAAAAACTTGCCAACTTCTCATTAATCCCAAACTCAGAAAGGAATTTGAATTCTTTCCTTGTAGAGCCCTAACACCACCCCTTTCTCTGGAAGCACCTATTTTAGCTAGATTTGATGATAGGTGAGGCAGATGTTTTAACTCTTCTGGCAAAGGCTTCACAACTGTCTTTTTGTTGCTGGTAATATCGCCTACACCCATCTTGGCATCTCAAAACATATCTTAAGATCTAAAGAAAAACGGGAGGCAGACCAGTATGGAAAAATATCTAATAATTCAGTCAGGGAAGTGGTGAATACTGAGTAAATCATGTTTTAAGAAAACAAATGATATAAGTATAAAGGAGACATCATTTCCATGTTGAATCATTAGGAAGTATCACTTATTTCTTTCTAAAATATTTACATCTGGTCAAAAGCATTCAGCTGATCATGAGTCAGACACACTTTATCTAATTTAAACTTCACACATTCACTTTAACATCATGGCAATATTTGAAGAAAAAAAATTTCACTATATCAAACCTATCCCTTCCTTACTGTTTTTCAATTCCAATACTTCCATGCTGCTTCTCAGTCAAAAATATTGCCTTTAATTTCTTCCTCCCTCTTACCTCCACATTTGCCATCTTTAACCAAATTATGTCTTTATTAATAAACTGCTCATAGTTCCCAAGTCACCCATAAAGCCATTGTTTAATTTCTGGCCCCAACTGTATCTCAAATGGATTTCAATATAGCCTCTTACTTAGCCCCTGTGCTACCTTCCCATTTCTCACTCCATTTCAAATTTCCAGAATACACCTTCTAAGATAAACATCAGGTAGAGCTTTCCTGTTTAAATTTTGAAGGCTTCCATTTCCCTCAAACCAACTCTCAAACATGGATGATTTTGACATGAATAACCATTGACTGCACATTTCTTACTTTTTTTCTTATTTCTCATTATTTCCAACTACTTTTATTTACTATTCTTATTATCAATTCACTCTTTGAATGGGCCACAGTCTTTTAATCTACCCCTTTACAATTCCTCCTGAAATTCCCATCTTCTCTGATTTTCTAGAGGCTATTCTAGGATTCTGTAGTTCCAAAGTGAAACCTCATTAAATCCATGTCTTTTACTCCCATCCACCATGGCTGAAGAAGTACCTGTCCTCTGTGCTCACATGAACATGTGCATTGCACATATGTACATATTCACAAATACCTTTTCTATATGCACATATACTTTTACAGATACTTTTTGCACATGCTATCTTATGTATACTGAATCACATGCACTTTTAGTTTTGTTTGTTTGTTTTATGATTTAGGGCCATACCCATATCATAGTCAGGACTGACTCCTGACTATGCACTCCGGGATTACTCCTAGCAGGGCTTGTGGGACCACATGGGACACCCAAGAACAAACCCAGATCACCCTCATGCAAGATTCAAACCCTATCATCTGTCCTATCACTCCTACCCTGAACATTTATTTTTGATCACATTTTCTCTACCAGGTAGAAACTCTACCATCTTAGTCATTTCTTTCAAGATTGTAAATTATTTTCCATTTATTACTTTACAATTCATTTTCTCTTGATCACCCTACAACTTAGTGACAGTAAGAAATCTATATTTTCAGACAAATAACCTTGTCAGATGTGCACGTTGAATGAGAGACTTTAACAAGGTATTACAGCTTAAGAAACTGATCTTGGCAAAGTCATTGCTAATCTCTGTGCTGTTTAATCAAGCTGTCAGTTCTTTTGTCACTTCCTCCACCTTGAAACAATTTCTTCACTTCATTCCCTGGACCTCATACCCTTGTACTTTTTCCAACTTTGACCCTATTCACTTTTCTCAAGTTTCTTTGTTAACTCAACAAAAACACCTGCAGACCTATTCTCCTCTAAGCAACCTCGTAGATATCTCATTCTCATATTTCATGCCATTTTTGGTGCTAATAATACTCAAATTTTCTCTTGCTTGGACTTCCAGTATCATGTATACAACTACCTGTTCTCTTTGGAGTTCACAGGAGAAATTTTCATTTTCACGCTTCTAAAGCCCGTCCTCTAATCTTCCCAAACCTGTACATCTACCCTGTCTTTTTCAGTCAGCTACATCTTCATCCTTCTAGTTCTTCAGGCTAAATTTACTGTCGTGGTTATGTTAAACTCTACTTCTTACTTCTCTTCGCCATTTTACCCACAAAAGTCTTGATCCCAGGCCATAGAGATTGTATAGCAGTTAGAGTTTTTGCCTTGCATATGGCCAACCTGGGGTAGCTCTCTGGTACCCTATAAAGTCCTCTGAGCCTAGCCAGGAGGAAGCCCTGAGTGTGATGTGGTCCCAAACCAAAATAACAACACTTGACTCTAATCTTCACTATAATCAGAATCCAACCATTTCCCCAGGACTCTGTATAGCTTTATTCCACCAAACTCTCATCTGGTTCATTATACTAGTCTTTTTGGGTTTTCTTGTTTGTTTGTTTGTTTGTTTGTTTGTTTGTTTGTTTCCATTTTGGGAGGAAGAGGAGAAGGTTGGTGATCAGGGTCTATCCCTGGCTCTGTACTCACGGCTCGCTCCCGGGGGAATATGCAGTGCAGGGTACTGAACCAGGGTTCACTGCATGCAAGTACCTTAAATCCCTGACCATCTCTCCAGCCTGACAATAACCAATTTAGATTCCCACACTGCCATCTTTGTTTTTCTTGGTCTATTTTCAAGATTGCAATCATAGAGTTCCTTTTCATACCTGTGGATTTTGTCACAATGTTTGATCAAAATATTTCAGTAACTGTCTACCTTACTAAAAATCAAAACCAGAGTTTTGATTTAAAACCAGCACTGTCATAAGATTCTAAATCCCCTATTATCCTTTTCTTATTCTTCTTCCCTCTCTTTGATTTGCTTCTTTCGTACTGGACTCCCACATGTGTTCAGATAAGCAACATGTCCCAACTTTAGTCTACTCACACACTCTTTTCCTTCAAGACTTGACTTAAATTATGTCTCTTTAGTCATAAGAAGTCCTTAATCATCATCCTACTAAAAATTGTAGTTCCCTTATATGAATTCTTTCTCCCTACTTCTACTACTTCTTTTTTCAGTAGTTTTCAGGAAAAACTATGTTTCTAACACACTTTTAATTTACTGAATTGTTTCATTCACTATCACTCTCCATCCCTCCCACAATAACCCACAGGAATCTCCACTCCTTTGGGATAGAAGATCTTGTCTCATATTTACAACTGCACCCTCAGGCCACAGAAGATTGTCTGGAATATAATTATCTTTCAAAAAAATGTTTAGTGAAGGAAGTAATTGCATAAAAAATACATTTTTGCATTTATAAGTGCATGAAGATGTCTCAATCAGGGTTGTATTTTTGTATAATTCTTATAAAAGTTTTATTTTAAAAAATGTTATACCCGTTCTAAAGATAAAGAAGTAAAACTTTTAGGATATAAGTGAAATATACTTCCAGAATTTTCACATAGTCAAGACTTAAGGATAGCTCTTGGTTAGAAAGGAGATTTAGGGGAAAAAAATAAATAAAAACTCAGGAAAGCACTTCATTTTCTTAAGCTGCATGTTGTATTTGAGAATGGATAAAGAAACATTGACTGTGTATAAGGTAGATGAGGTACTCCCAAACCTCTAGCTTCAACTTTTCTGAAAATTTTATTATTATAAGTTATCATTATATTATTATTATTATTATTATAGCCACATTCAGGACAATATGATTTAGGAGGCTATGAGACAGAAGTTTACTTTGAAAAATGACAGAGTTAATGATAAAACCATGACTGTATGGTGAAATTTTAGAATGCTCTGACAAGAACTAGTTCACCTATTGGTTCCCAAACTAGGATAATTCTTTAAAGTATGGAGCCTGGAGTTCCCACTGTCCTGGTATAAAAACTTAGCAAGTACCCTCAGGTTCTTGCCATTCAGTTGATTCTTTAAAGTAAGCATGAGAATAGACTGGCATGAGAATATAGTAAATTATTTAATTTTTCAGGTGACTGTGTGCATGCACTACTATATGTCCTCATTTATATGCAACTATTCAACCAGGTAAATTTGACAGAATCAGGTGGAGTCTTATAAAGTAATATATTCTATACTGCCTCACCATAGTATTTTTCTCCATCTTTTACAGGTCAATGCACAAACTGGCCCAGTTGGAAAGACTTGACCTCGGCAATAATGAATTCAGTGAGCTGGTAAGCACGCGCATTTTCTAAACTTGATCAACGTACCCCAGATTTATTTTTCTGGGTTTTGTTATCCTACATTAAATCAAGTAGTACCCATTTGTACTTGCTAAATTTAAAAATAAAAGAAGATTCTGGATTTCAAATGCCCAGCTAGATGATAAGCACAATAAAATAGGTAGAAATTATTCGGTTTCACTGAAAAATAGGGTAGAGGCAAATGGAAGGCCTTGACAACCAATTGTGCTGGCAAGTTCCAATTCATGGATGAACAGAAGTTTTTAAATGTAAATCGTAAAGTATTTTGTGTGTAGCACTTTGTAATTTGCTTATTAAACCCTTTTCACTTTAAAGTCAACAAATTTGGTGTGCAAAATATATTATCTCATTTAATGCTAGTTTGACATGTTGCCAGGTTGAC